>NC_092093.1:15231882-15576813 GCF_045679555.1 Salvelinus alpinus | reverse complement strand
TAAAATGTTATACAGTATATAGTTGATTTAGAAATACGGGCACTTTTGGATGTTAATTGTTTTTGAAAATGAAACTGCTTTATATCTGCTTTATATCTATCTGAATATTTTCTTCACTCTGTCTGAAATCAAGATCTAATAGTGTCTGAGACCATACTATTTAAGATTATAATTTTCTTTAGGGGGAAATGTCATTACCACCATGCCATAAAATGTGCTATTTTAGTTGAAAAGACAATTACAGAATTGTGACGTAGGTATTTTAAATGACTGTTAGGGGTGTGTACGGGAGGCGAAGTCAGGTGCAGGAGAGCAGAGTGTAGTAAACAGGCGCACTTTAATTCCGGTCCAAAAACGACAGCACATAAAAACACAAACGTGCTAAAAACATGGAACATAACAAAAGTATGGCGCCTGACAATATCCACATAACAATAACAATTACACACAAAGACATGGAGGGGAACAGAGGACTAAATACATGCAGTGTGATTATGGAATGAAAACCAGGTGTGTATGGAACAAGACAAAACAAATGGACATATGAGAAATGGAGCGGAGATGGCTAGAAAGCCGGTGACGTCGATCGCCGAACGCCGCCCGAACAAGCAGAGGAGCCGACTTCGGCGGAAGTCATAACAGCACCCCTCCCCCCCCCTTGACACGCGGCTCCAGCGGCGCGCCGACACTGGCCTCGGGGACGACCCGGAGGGCGAGGCGCAGGGCGATCCGGCCGGCGACGGTGAAACTCCCGCAGCAGTTCAGGTCCAAAACATCCGCAACCGGGACCCAGCACCTCTCCTCCTGAACGTACCCCTCCCACTCCGCGAGGTGCTGAAGGCCCCATGCCCGACGCCTCAAATCCAGGATGGAACGAACGGAGTACGCCGGGGCCCCCTCGATGTCCAGAGGGGGCGGAGGGACCTCCTGCACCTCAGATTCCTGGAGC
The DNA here is from genome assembly GCF_045679555.1 of Salvelinus alpinus. NCBI lineage: Eukaryota > Metazoa > Chordata > Actinopteri > Salmoniformes > Salmonidae > Salvelinus > Salvelinus alpinus. Next base: position 15,575,864 of record NC_092093.1, on the reverse strand, counting down.
GGACCAGCCACCACCGGCCTGAGGACAGACACATGGAACGAGGCGTTAATACGGTAATCAGAGGTAAGCTGTAATCTGTAACGCACCTCATTCACCCTCCTCAGGACTGTGAATGGCCCCACAAACCGCGGACCCAGATTCCGGCAGGGCAGGCGGAGGGGCAGGTTTCGGGTCGAGAGCCAGACCCGGTCCCCCGGTGCGAACACCGGGGTCTCACTGCGGTGACGGTACGCGCTGGTCTTTTGGCGAAGCACGGCTCGCTGGAGGTGAACATGGGTGGCCTCCCATGTCTCCTCCGCGCGCCTGAACCAGTTGTCCACCGCAGGAGCCTCGGTCTGACCCTGATGCCACGGCGCCAGAACCGGCGGGTACCCCTATACGCACTGAAAGGGGGAGAGGTTAGTGAAGGAGTAGAGAAGCGAGTCCTGTGCCATCTCGGCCCAGGGCACGAACTCCGCCCACTCCCCCGGCCGGTCCTGGCAATAGGATCGCAGAACCCTGCCCACATCCTGGTTGACTCTCTCTACCTGCCCGTTACTCTCGGGGTGAAAACCCGAGGTAAGGCTGATCGAGACCCCCAGACGTTCCATGAACGCCTTCCAGACTCTCGACGTGAACTGGGGACCCCGATCAGACACTATATCCTCAGGCACACCGTAGTGCCGGAAGACGTGAGTTAACAGGGCTTCCGCAGTCTGTAGGGCTGTAGGAAGACCGGGCAGAGGGAGGAAACGACAGGACTTAGAGAAACGATCCACAATGACCAGGATCGTAGTGTCTCCCTGTGAAAGAGGTAGATCGGTTAAAAACTCCACAGACAGGTGTGACCAAGGTCGTTGTGGAACGGGTAAGGGATGTAGCTTACCTCTGGGCAGGTGTCTCGGAGCCTTTTCCTGGGCACACACCGAGCAGGAGGAAACATAAACCCTCACGTCCTTAGCCAAGGTGGGCCACCAGTACCTCCCATTCAGACAGCGCACCGTCCGACCGATCCCCGGATGACCAGAGGAGGGTGACGTGTGGGCCCAATAGATCAACTGGTCACGGACAGCAGACGGAACGTACAGACGCCCGACAGGACACTGGAGGGGAGCGGGCTCTGTACGCAATGCCTGCTCAATGTCCGCGTCCAGCTCCCACATGACCGGCGCTACCAGGCAGGAGGCCGGGAGTATGGGAGTCTGATCCATGGGCCGCTCCTCTGTGTCATACAGCCAGGACAGTGCGTCTGCCTTCGTATTCTGGGAACCTGGTCTGTAGGACAGGGTAAACACAAAACGTGTAAAGATTATGGCACACCTTGCCTGACGAGGATTCAGTCTCCTCGCTGCCCGGATGTACTCCAGGTTGCAGTGGTCAGTCCAGATGAGGAAAGGGTGTTTAGCCCCCTCAAGGCAATGTCTCCACGCCTTCAACGCTTTAACCACAGCCAACAGCTCCCGGTCCCCCACATCATAGTTCCACTCCGCTGGGCTGAGCTTCTTCGAGAAGAAAGCACAGGGGCAGAGTTTTGGTGACACCTCTCCACCCCTGAGGTGGTGTCTCTGCAGGCCAACTCCCGACAGACGTCCTTGCACAGACTGAAGTGATAATGGTCGATCAGGGCCCTGTCGTTCCATACCGCACCGGCGGCCAGGGTCCGAAACTCCAGGGCGAACTCCTGGGCGCTCCTCGTCCCCTTTCTCAGATGGAAGAGGCGCTCACCCGCCGATCTACCCTCAGGCGGGGGGTCAAAGACGGGTGAACTCCTCAAACTGGTCCAACGCCGCATCTCTCTCTCTGCACACGGCGTTGGCCCACTCCAGAGCTTTCCCGGTGAGGCAAGAAACGAGGGCGGACACCCTCTCACGGCCCGAAGGAGCTCGGTGGACGGTTGCCAGGTATAAGTCTAGCTGCAACAGGAACCCCCTGCAGCCGTCCCGTCGGGAAGGGAGAGACGAATCCCACTGAGACCATGAGAGGGGGGGAGGGTTTGTGCTGGTGGAGGCGCTGGAAGAACTCCCTGTCTCTCCCAGCGGTCCATTGTCTGGACAACGTGGTCCATGGCGGTGCCAAGATGATGGAGCATCGCCGTGTGCTCCCGGACACGCTCCTCCACCCCTATTCCCGGGGTACCTGCTCCTGCTGACTCCATATTACGGGTCCGGATTTCTGTAAGGGGTGCGTACTGGCGGCAGGGAAGTCAGGCGCAGGAGAGCAAAAACTGGGTTTACAACGGAGCAGTTTAATTCATAAAACTGCCGGCATACAGAAACAAACAATCAATGGGTACAAAACCCGTCGCACACCAGATAAATGTGTACATGCACTTACAATAAACAATTCCGGACAAGGACATGGGGGGAACAGAGGGTTAAATACACAACATGTAATGAAGGATTTGAAACCAGGTGTGTGGGAAGACAAGACAAAACAAATGGAAAATTAAAAGTGGATCGATGACAGCTAGAAGACCGGCGACGCCGACCCCCGAACGCCACTCGAACGAGGAGAGGAACCGACTTCTGCAGAAGTCGTGACATTATGAAATTCACTGAGGAGGATGGTCCTCCCCTTCCTACTCTGAGGAGCCTCCACTGACTGATTCATATATCACTCATTGATCTTTCCCTCTTTTCTGGCACATATCTACTATTCACAGGGATATATCAAAACATATCTACTATTCACAGAATGTATGTCTCCACAAACAATAGTGGGACAGATACGGCCACATAGTGAGCCACAGATAACTACAGACACCTGTGGTTAACTAAAGTAGCCAAAAGGGCCACTAGATGTCATAATATCAAATAGAAATACAAATGCTAGATAGAACAGAACATATTATAGATATATTTCTACTAGAACAAAACACATGTACAGATAAATAAAAAAATGAGGTGTTAGTATATGGAACCCATACTATCAGAAACAGAGCAATACATCCGAAAAGCGGCACAAAAAAAGAAAGAAAATGAAAACATTTACAACACTATATATACATATGTTTATTATTATTATTTACCTTTATTTTATCAGGGAGTCAAACTGAGAACAAGGTATATTTTACAGATGAGCCCTGAATTACATAAATTACAGAAAATACACACATCAAAATATAAATGTATAATGCAAGCAAAAAGAAAAACAGGGTCATAAAAAACACCCACATTCATCGGTAATAAGGTCCTCATTCAGCTTTCTGAATTACACTAGCGGGGCCAGAACATTACATTTTAGAACATTTTGAAGGTTGTTCCACAAATACGGTGCAAGAAAACTAAATGCTGATTTACCAAACTCAGTAGAGACTAAATTCCTTTCCAGAGTATGCCATGCCTGAGACAGGGTTTGGTAACTCGTGTGTCTAAAGTTTAGTAATGATGTTAGGTACAGTGGGAGTTTTTGTAAAAATGATTTATAAATGAAAACATAGCAATGTATCAACCTACAGTACGTGACATCAGAGGGCCATCCAACTTTCTGGTAGATAATGCAATGATGAATACCAAAACTGTCGCCCATAATAAAGCGCAGTGCACTTTGATAGATAGCTATGTAGAACCAGGATCTTTCTGAAAACAGCTAGATAAAGGTAAAGGTTATCGTAACCTGTCCGGGTAGTATCAGGCCACACCAGTGGCGTCATGGATACAGGACACCCTAATACCTGGGAGGGGGGCTATGTTTGAAGCTAAGATGCTGACAATAGGAATTTAAAACATGACCCTCATATCAACATCCTAATTAAGTCCTAATCGCTGTATTGTTCATTAAGTATGGATCCAGAATAATTCTTTCTGGCAGAGTTTACGGTCGTTTTTCTCCATTTCTGGCCTTGCTGCCCATTGGCTGTGGCGAAGGAGGAAGTGCCACAATCTGCTTAGCCACTCCTGAAATTCCCCGCGGAAGCGTATTGAGAATGTTTTCTGCCGCTATCGGATGGTTCTTCCCTTTCAAATGTAAACAATAGCTGTATATTTTGAAGATAATTCAATACAGCTTCTCACTGTTTCACTTTTATGTACTTGAACAGATGAGTATGTGACTGAGAAACGAATCACACAGTTCAACATTTCTGACTGGGTGTGTGTAGGAATTACAAAACCGATCACAAAGCAGATCACCGAACACCTCTGAACAAGCTGTAACAAGAACAACCTGTCGTCTGGTGAGTCTTGATCTTTTCTCTTTAATTATAGACCTCACTAAAATACAGACCTCACTTATCTAAGAATATGCTACGCTAAGTGGACATAGTTTTTCAGTTTTATAGATCTGCTTGTAAATATGAAGGGAGAGGATCCTTAGGGCCATTTTGAAAGGTCAAGTGAAATAATGAAAACACATGCTGTATTTACTGTATTGGCAAATCCTTAGGTCAAGTCTGATTAAGTGTTTTTACGCATGAAAAATACATTTGAAAAAATAAATAAAATACATCTCTTTTAGAAGAGATTGTCATCTACCTAAACCATATCACATTGCAGAACAAAGCAGGAGAGCAGGTTGGAACTGTATTAGTAAAGGGTAGAGATTTGAAGTTACTTGTTTAAAATACACCTCACCTACCATTGTAAAATGTCCATGAAATTGTGTTATACTGAGACTAAAAGTGAACTATTGACAGACACAACTCTGAGGTGGGTGTGTATGGCCAACACAGTCTCACATTCAATTCGCGCATATATGTACAAAATGTATTTCAGCAGATTTCGTGCGTTTTTGTGCATTTTTGGGGTGTTTTGGGGTGGTTCAATTCGTTTGAAAATACACGAATTTCTGTGCTACTTAATTCGTGCGAAAAGACACAAATTTAACCAGTAGGTGACACACAAGCCGTTGCAACAACCATGTAGTCGCGATAATTTGTATTTCATTTTTGTTCTTCTTAATGGCTAATTCAACGTCATGAATATACAGAAATGTTGTCTTTGTTTAACCATGTTTTAAAATGTGTCGTTGTATGCCTATATGTACTGTTTTAGACTTGCTGAACAGAATTTTTGAGAAAAGACGCACATTTACCTGCGACTTAATTCGTGGGAAATATTGTTTTATTAATGCCAATGCTGTTTTCTGTGCTTGATTTCGCTTAATACTTTGGATACTGGTGCACTTGTAATCAGAACGCCTTTTTGTCATGTAGGCAACCATACACGATTTTCTTCATAACCCATTTCATATTTCGTGGAGCCTAAATTACACAATTTTCTTCATAATGCATGTATTACATGTTAATGTAAAATAATGAATTATGTTGGCTTACACTTATGGCCTTTCCAAGGCCTTTCCATACCTTAAGGGAACATTTTAGCACTCGCCATATGGTTAGTGAGAAACGCCACATTGCAAATGTAAGGTCCCTTACTAGACGTCCTGCAACGTTTCTAAAATTCGCGGACGGCGTCGGGCCGTGAGCGGGGGAGAGATCTTTCAGGAAGTCATCAAACTAAATCTCTCGGGCGTTCGGTTTCCGTTTTATAAAAATAACACATTTTGGTCATTTTTCCGCAGTCTAGGAAATTCCCACCAGAGGGAAAATAAATAATATTGCAAATGCACAAGCACATTGCAAATGCATGTGGCCTTTTCTCCTAAACGGAAAATATTTTGAAGACGTAATGGACAGTTGGCCCCGAACAAGATGGCGTCGAGGCCTCAACGCTTTTTGAGTTATGGCCATTTTTCTGGGATTAAAGGTCAAAAACGTAAAGTAGGGTGCTAATTTGACCGCTTCACGTCAAAGTACATAAGCATACGGTGTCAGGAAAAAAAGAACCAGCCATTTATCTATCGTAATTTAAGAGAAATCGTACATTGACAAATTGGTCATGTTCATAAAAAGGAGTTAAAAAAAAAAAGTTACAGATCCAGTTGCAGTGTGTTCAGACGAACATTTTTTAAGTGGGTCTCGAAGCTCTGCCACTGCATCGCAGTGCTAGCTGCGCCACCAGAGTCTCTGGGTTCGCGCCCAGGCTCTGCCGCAGCCGGCCGCGACCGGGAGGTCCGTTGGCCTAGCGTCGTCCGGGTTAGGGAGGGTTTGGCCGGTAGGGATATCCTTGTCTCATCGCGCTCCAGCGACTCCTGTGGCGGGCCGGGGGCAGTGCGCGCTAGCCAAGGGGGCCATGTGCACGGTGTTTCCTCCGACACATTGGTGCGGCTGGCTTCCGGGTTGGAGGCGCGCTGTGTTAAGAAGCAGTGCGGCTTGGTTGGGTTGTGCTTCGGAGGACGCGTGGCTTTCGACCTTCGTCTCTCCTGAGCCCATACGGGAGTTGTAGCGATGAGACAAGATAGTAATTACTAGCGATTGGATACCACGAAGAAAAGGGGATAAAAGGATGGAGTGAAAAAGTACGGTGCTTAAAGACACACAAAGCCTGCAATGGCATTGCCATTATCTCCAGGCCGTGCCGAGTTCAACGAGATGCCCCGCTTGACCGTAGCTAGCTCGGTCTGAGTGCAGCGACAGGGACAAGAAGAAGGACCCAAATGACCCTTTGACCTCAATTTCATATTTTTTTGCTTTTGGGAGACAGAGAGAGAACCGTTAAGGTTAGAAGCACAATTTGACCTCAGGAACGTTCCTAAGGTCCTCCCGATCTGTGCAAGCCTAACATTGACCGTGTGGCATTAACCCTTAATAGTTAAAAGAAGGTGTTTACATCAAACAGTTTACAATGACATGTCTCCCCATAGGAATACATTGCCTGCTCCCCTAAATTCAACCTGAAGCCTATGTGGGTTAATAATGCCTTATGGACCTGTCTTCGATGACAATCCATCAAGCCACTATGAGGTCTACCTGTGTCGATTCTAAGCTTCCTGGAGCAACCGGAAGTGGTTAAATCACCCTAAAAGTGTTTGCCATACCCAACCTGCAGTTTGAGAGAAATAGTGCATTCAACCCTATGTAAATCAGTGAGTTCTTAACGTATAGACTTAACTCAGGATTCTGTAAAAGCTCACTCCAATGAGGATATGTGTTTACTTTCAGCTTCCTGTGCCAACCGGAAGTGCCATAATTGGTGTCAAAAGGGCTGTTTCGAAGGGTTAAAAAAGTCAAATCTTTCCAAAACTTAATATATGTGAATAGGCAACCCTCATGAACTGTAAATCAGTCATTCATCCCATCAGATTTCAAGGAAAAATTTACACACCCACACAGAAAGGATGGAGTGACACACTGAGGGGCTTAGAGGCAGACAGTGCATGCAATAGTTACTTTTGTTTGAACTTTTAAAGAACCGTCAGACCTAGAGTTCTGAAACTTTACAAACCTGTTCTAGAGCTCAGGTCGATTAAGCACGGTGAGTTATGTGGCTCTAGAAGGTTCTCGGACCGATAAAAAGCCTCGGTGCATTTGCATTGACTTCAATTCATTTTGAGCATTACAAAATGGTGACATTTAGAAAAGTCCCAGAGTTGCAAGACTAGGTGCATTGAAACCGGCTCGGCCCATAGAGACGGACCCCGACATTTCTGTCCGATAGCTCATTCAAGGGCCCCGTAGCAAGGCATGGAAAAAAGTGGAATTTCAGCACCAATTAAGGTTTTGCTCGGGCACCGAATGACCTATCGAGCCGAAACTTGGGATTCGAGGTCGCCTCACATAGGGCTAAACATAATGTGAAAACTGGACCCGCAGCTAGAACATAACTACGTATTATTTGTTTTATTATGGTTTAAATGGAAGGCGCTGTGAATTTTGGGCCTGCTCTGAAATATGTGATAGTTGGCTTCTAAACGAGTTGGAAAAAGTGAGTTTGGAGTCAGATGGTATCAGTTTGGTGTCTGAATCTAATTGGCTGATGGACACTGACTTGCTAGTTGACTTTTGTGCATTTGCAATATGTTTCAACAGTGAAAAACCACCAAAATAGCATTCGAAATCACCACTAAAAATGACATCACCATAGCCGTGCCGAGTTCAACGAGATGCCCCCTTGACCGTAGCTTGCTCGGTCTGAGCGCAGCGACAGTGACAAGAAGTGCCCTTGCCTACATTTTCAAGTCTTTTGCTTTTGGGAGACAGAGAGAGAACTGTTAAGGTTTAGAAGCACAATTTGACCTCAGGAACGTTCCTAAGGTCTCTGTGCAAGCCTAACATTGACCGTGTGGCATTAACCCTTAACAGTTAAAAGAAGGTGTTTACATCAAACAGTTTACAATGACATCTCACCCCATAGGAACACATTGCCTGCACCCCTAAATTCAACCTGAAGCCTATGTGGGTTATGAATATCTTATGAACCTGTCTTCAATGACAATCCATCAAGCCACTATGAGGTCTACCTGTGTTGATTCTAAGCTTCCTGGAGCAACCGGAAGTGATAAAATCACCCTAAAAGTGTTTTGCCATACCCAACCTGCAGTTTGTGATATATAGTGCATTCAACCCTGTGTAAATCAGTCAGTTCTTAACGTATAGACTTAAAACTCAGGATTCTGTAAAAGCATACCCCGATCAGGATATGTATTTACTTATAGCTTCCTGTGCCAACCGGAAGTGCCTTAAAATGGGGTCATAGGTGCTGTTTCGAAGGTTTAAAAAAGTCAGATCTTTCCAAAACTTTAAATGTGTGAATCGGTCAACCCTCATGAACTGTAAATCAGTAATTTCGCTAAACAGATGTCAAAGAAAAGCTCTCACACACACACACACACACACACACACACACACACACACACACACACACACACACACACACACACACACACACACACACACACACACACACACACACACACACACACACACACACACACACACACACACACACAGCAAGGATGGAGTGAAAAACTATGGTGCTTAAAGACACACAGAGCCTTAAATGCTTTTAGGGGGGATCCACACTTCCATACCCGCTCTGGGAGCGCTATACTACCGCCCCAAATCAATGGGTGCTGGCCTGAGTGATTTATGGAGGTTTTCAAAAAATATTCTGTTTTTTCTTCTGGAAAATATTTTATGTTTTTTCTTCTCGAGTCAATGGCCTGAGTGATTGATGGAGGTTTTCAAAAAATATTCTAAGTCCAAACTTTTCATGCACCTGGTATTTTTTTGGGGTTACCAGGCGTCATTTTTCAAAACGGTTGAAATTGCCTTTAGGGGGCATCCAGAGTGTCACATGACCGGATGAGGTAACTATTCTTGTTCTTCTTGTAACTTTCCGGTAGGCTAGAAGCTTTCCGGTGTTTTGCTGCTCGACACAGGTCGACGCAGGTATTGCACTTGATTTATCGTTATCGTAACCGTAGGTGCAGCCAAGTGGAAATACGAAAGCTTTCTAGCTATTTCGCACTGACGGTAATTTGAACACAAGAACGTTTCTAGTGAAAAGGTGCTTACACTCAGAGCCATGTATTTACACTCAGCCACCCTAGCCTTATTACGGGTTAACGTTTTGGTAATTTTGGTTGGCCAACAAAATACGTTTCCCCAAATGTTATACGAAAAAAAAATGTTTTGTTATTGATGGACAATGGCAAGGCTGACATTGTATTTTCAGTTACATTCTGTTCAATAAAAATTGTTTACACGTTTATTTTTTAAGAAATACATGGAACTACAACCGAATAAAACACCATTAACCATCATGCATTGCTTACATTCATTCTATCCTGAAAAGTCTGTTCAGAAAAATCGAAAACAGTACATATAGGCATAAAACCACAATGTTTTAATAGGGAATAAATAAAGACAATATATATATAACCTCTTATGGTTAAATGGTTAAAAAAAGACAAAATATCTATATATTCATAACGTAAAATAAATAAATACAGGCGATCGTGTCTATGGTTGTTGCAACAGCTTGTGTGTCGCCTACTGGTTAAATTCGTGTCTTTTCGCACGAATTAAGTAGCACAGAAATTCGTGTATTTTCGCACGAATTAAGTAGCACAGAAATTCGTGTATTTTCAAACGAATTGAACCACCCCAAAAATGCACAAAAACGCACGAAATCTGCTGAAATACATTTTGTACATATATGCGCGAATTGAATGTGAGACTGGGCTGGTATGGCACGAACGAGATAGACGTGATAGTTGTCTTTCAGCTACAGGGTAAAAGCAAATTAACAAATAAAAGTCTATTTTATGGATAAAAACAGATTTGTCCCTCATGAATAAGTTAACCGACATCTCTTATCATGTTGCTTAGCCTTATATCGTCCGGTTCCCCTTTGTTGTAACAGGATTTGGTTTACAGTTCTGGGCTGACATATACTTTGTGCAGTTGTTGCATTTGCTATTTTCTCATACTTTCTTCCTGTACACAAAACAAGCTGTTAAGAAGTAAAACAAGCAGTTATGAAGTTAAACAATCTGTTAGTAAGTAAAACAAGCTGTTAAGAAGTCAAACATACTGTTAAGAGGTAAAACAACCTGTTTTGTGCACAGGAAGATTCAATTGACTTAAAACCATTCAAAAAGTTGACTCTTTTTTTGCAGAACACCCAAAATGGTTTCTGGAGTTGTACGTGTTGTCTCGTTCTCGATCCTTGGTCTAGGAGGATTTCTGACGCTGTTTGTAATGTACTATCAATCAGCTCCATCTCAGATCTGCCCTCCCCAACCTGCATTGCCACGTCATTACTCAAAGCCACCTGAGAACAGTTCCTTGTCTAAGAAACAGCCAGAACCAGACAAGCCCATCATGCTGTTGTGGTTCTGGCCTGAAAACCGCAGGTTTGATTTTAGCGATTGCAACACTTTCTTCAACATTGATGGCTGCCAACTGACAGATGACCGGTCTCTGTACAACAAGGCAGACGGGGTGCTCATCTTTCACAAATCCATCAACCACGATTTATCCAACTTGCCTCCATCACCTCGACCACCATTCCAGAAGTGGATCTGGTATCATGTGGAATCACCTACAAACACAATTAGGATACCTGGTCTAGAGAACCTTTTCAACTTGACCTTGAGTTATAGGGAAGATGCAGACATCCCTGTACGTTGGCGCTTAACTGCAAGGAAAGGCCAGGGTGAGGACTTTGTGCTGCCCAAGAAGGATAAATTAGTTTGCTGGATTGTGAGTAACAATAACCCTGCAACTGGAACAGCAGTAAGGGATAACTATTACAGAGAACTTGTCAAACATATTAAGGTGGATCTCTTTGGAAAAGCCTTTGCAAGATTCTTGAGATATGAGGACTACTACTCAACACTCTCCAGCTGTAAGTTCTACCTCTCCTTTGAGAACTCAGTCCACAGAGACTACATCACTGAGAAGCTTAACGGACCACTTGCAGCAGGAACTGTGCCAGTAGTATTGGGCCCACCGAGACAGAACTATGAGGACTTTGTCCCGGGAGATTCCTTCATCCATGTTAATGACTTTCCCAATGCAAAAGCCCTGGCTGAATTCCTCCTGAAGTTGGACAAGGATGAGGAGGCATATCTGCGCTACTTTCAGTGGCGTAGAAACTTATTTGCTCAGCAACATCTAATTCAACTGAGTCAAGAGTTCATCCAATCTATTTGTTATGCCTGTGACCATATAGGCAAACATAAGGAGTACAGGTTTGTTCCTGATCTTTACAAATGGTATTTGGTTTAATTAGTCTCTTCTGATTAGCGTTTACCATCACTGGTGTACCCCCCCCCCCCAGATAGAATATGAACAGGTCATAAACCATGACTAAAAATGTTTAGAATTACAGGAAATTCGCTGTAAAACTGCAAAGTTTTCGCACATCCTTATGGCAAAGTGTGTAGAATAGCACAAAATGTGCTTGATAAAATGTACAATTCTCTCTGAAAATGTAAAATTCTCTAGCGTGAGATTACTTATAAATCTTCACATATTTTTGCGAAACTGCGGTAGGCCACTGATTAACATCATAACATCGTTTTTTTTTTAGGATATACATTTGTGGAATGTACTACTCTGCTATACAGACCCAAGTGCATTCAACCTCATTGCGATACATGGAGTTTCATTGGAGGTCTATTTGGCGGGGAAACAGTGAAGCCAGCTGTAGCCTATTGCCTGTTTCTGTTCATTTGTCTTTTTTTAAGTAAAGTGAAACAATGCTTTGTCTATTTGTTGCTTTTCATGAAATATTGTAGCTGTTACTTAGGCTTTGGTCTAAAATAAATTCGTTTAGAAGGGCAGATTGGAAGGCTTCTATGTTGTATTATAGGCTAACGAATGTATGAAAATAAACAGTTCCTACGAAAATATTCGGACCTGGCAAAAGGCCGACATTTTTATGTTTCAATTAAAAATATATAGTCACATGACAATAGAAATGGAAACATTGTGATTTTATAGACAATTTATGAAAGCGATGGAGTCCATCGGTTACTGCTCTCTAACCATTATCAATATCATTATTTACATGATTGAAATTCACCAAATAATTTTGTTTATAAACCCACAAATGAAAACATTGAGGTATGTGTGAAGAGACAGTAAAATATTATATTTCTCAGAAGTTATACGTGTGTCAAATCATTCCTGCAACAAACATGGTTAGAGATGGGTGAGATTGGCACATCTCTTCCTCTTCAACTGCATAATGTGTGTAGGTTTGAGAGAGCGGCAGGGAGAATGCGCAAGAGAGAAATTAGAGAAGGGAGGTGTCTGATGAATCAGGAATCAAGGGTTTTGCACCAAATATTACCATTTAAAGGAGTTTATATTCTGCTTGTATAGTTGCATCTGTGCCACGGATTTAGTCTGGCTTTAAATGTCGACAAATTAACAATTGATATGTTGGATTCACGACTCCATCCCAACCAAAAATGAAAGAATAGGGATTAATCAAATCAAACTTTATTTCAAGTTTGATTAGATTCGTTTATTATTTAACTTGATTTACTTCTTCAATTGTTTATATTTGGTTGCATTGACAACCAATCACAATTCAATATCATTTTTGAAATACATAAATAGTCTATTATTAACGTCTCCAATTGAACCCAAAATAAAAGTTAAAGGATGGGATTAAGCCAGATGGAACTATCCAAGCAGTAGATACTGTACATCTCCTTTAAATGTTGATTTTTGGTTACGTTGTCAAGTAAACACAATTCTATATTACTTTTGTAATCCAGTAAATAGCCTAAAGTTAAGGCTGTCTTACAAACTAATGTAACATTCAACCTTACAATGAGGAAGACATCCATGGCCACATTGAGGTTTCCGGGAACTATACATTATAAAGTAATAACGCATTCATCTGTTTTATAAATAAACACATTATCTGGCATTGTTTTTCCATTTAAACTTTTAAATGGTTGAAAGCACAGTGATAGACATTTAGATGAAAACTAAACCAAAAAATCTGACATTGTTTTTCCATTGGAATTTGGATGTGCTATTAGATGGTTGAAAGCACAGTAATAACACATTAGACATTTAACTAACTTTTGGCTGTCTTTTTGAGTTGGTGAATAAAGCTTGTAATCTCATTGATCAACATCACTCTCAACCAAATATTACCCAATTATCCACGTTGAAATGACGTGGTGTGCCCAGTGAGTAGAACCTGTAAGCATTGTGGATTTGTTTGCTAATCCTGCTCTTCATAGTTCAGTGAAAATGCCAAAGTTTACAAATAACATTCCTGACCTCATTCGACATTTAAACAAAGAGTTCCTTGTCTATATTATATTGTATGCTAATTAGTAATGAGTTCCCCATATGGAAAATCGACTGTATATCGATATTAGTAAAAAAAAAATGATAGACCTAAAATGAGTAAAATGAGGCTGTATATCGTTATATGAAATGTGCGACCGCGTGAATATTCCCTTTTCTGATCACTTCCATGGCTCCTTGAAGTCGAGACAGCTGCTTGTTGATTGTCCACCCTCTCTCTATGTGGAGGGTACAATATGCAGCTTCAGCATATGGCGCGTGGAGAGAGGAATTATTATTTATTTTATTTTGTATTTTATTAGGATTCCCATTGGCTGTTGCGAAAGCAGCAGCTACTCTTCCTGGGGTCCACACAAAACATGAAACATGACAGAACATTAATAGACAAGGTCAGTTCAAGGACAGAACTACATACATTTAAAAACGGCACTCATAGTCTACACATTGTTTTACCATCAATACATACATTGCATTGTGAAAGTATTCATTCTCCTCGACTTGTCCCACAGCTGAAGTAAACAGTGTGAAACTGGTCATGTGATCTCCACACCTGGCCAAGAATGTGTTCTTGCCTGGAGCTGCAAAACTGGTCATGCAAATAGCTGTCAAGATCAGGTTTCTAGATCCCAGGCCAACACACTGACAAGGTTCTTTATCTCAAATATTCTTGGGGTGTTTCATGCAAGGATACTTTAAGGACACACACAGGAATGAAATGGTAGTGGTTTTGAAACAGGGGATAGAGGTAATGAATACACTGTACATATGATAGCACAAGAGCAGTAATACCATTAAGAAAGGAGTGTATAAATGTGCATGCTACCTGTGCATTTAACAACACCGGTACAAACAGAAGCAGCATACAATATGAATATGCAATAGTTTCATTCCAAAACCCTATATATCCATTTTCAGAAATGTTGGTGAATTATCTTGTATTGTTCAAAGAAATTATGAAAGAGATTGGTGTTATTTTTCACTGTCTAATCATGGCATGGGGTTGTTCAATGACAGACATATATTTGTTTAAAATCTACTTGATGGTTTAATTTCAAAGAGACAAATAATCATGTTTCTTTTGTTGCAAAACGTTATATATGATTTATTTAGAAATACGGGCACTTTTGGATGTTAATTGTTTTTGAAAATGAAACCTCTTGAAACTGCTTAATATCTATCTGAATATTTTCTTCACTCTGTCTGGAATCAAGATCTAATAATGTGTGAGACCATACTATTTAACAATATAATTTTCTTTAGGGGGAAATGTCATTACCACCATGTCATAAAATGTGATATTTTAGTTGAAAAGACTATTACAAAAATTGTGACGTAGGCATTTTATATAACATTATTCATTTTTTTTCAGTATGTTTTTTTACTTTTTGGAAGTTTTCTTAATAACATGTATTCTTCATTGTCATGTCTAAATGTCCATACATGCCTTGATGCTACTCAGAAACATGTATTTACCACATCAAATTACATTATTTTAGGAATTATCTTAAGAACATGCATATAAGGTTCACATATGGGAAAAATCATCAATATCAATTGTAATTTAATACACCTTTTCCCTCAAAAATATGTACCGTGATGATAATGACTTAGCGTTAGGGTAATGACCGAGTGTGCTGGAAATGACATATCATATAAAAAAACATGGTTGGAACCACTGATTGACATTAAACAAATCTTTGTTCACTGGCTGCAGTTTATTGATTCATACTCATGAGACAGGTGTGTGCTCACTCAAGATTTTGCCCTTAAAACCTTTTCTCAATATGGGGGCGCCATTTCGACTTTGTAAAAATTTGTTCCCAAATTAAACTGCCTCGTACTCAATTCTTGCTCGTACAATATGCATATTATTATTACTATTGGATAGAAAACACTCTCTAGTTTCTAAAACCGTTTGAATTATATCTGTGAGTAAAACAGAACTCATTTTGAAGCAAACTTCCTGTCAGGAACTGAAAAATCTCAAATCGGGGTCTCTGTTCCAGGGTCAGTTTATAAATTATCATGTATTCTATGGGTCGACATGCACTGCATGCGCCTTCCCCTAGATGTCAGTAAGCAGTGAGAATTGGAATGGAGTTGCTAGGTAGATCTGAGGCCATATAAAACCTCTTGGAACCGGGTGTGCATTCTTTTCAACGTTCGCCATGACGCAAGACAGACCTCAGGATTGCATTCTGAAAAGCTCTCGTTATAGGCTTTAGATATATCCGGCTTTGATTTTATTCGAAATAGGTGTTAAAAACATCATAATGTAGTTATTTTAAACCGAGTTATATCAGTATATTGCGATTTTTGGTATTTTCTTTCTTCTGCGTTATGGAGGGTTGGCCACTTATTCGCCACATGGCTAACGTTTGCTGCTAATTACACAGTTGAAGACGACATTCTACAACCGAGCAACGATTCTTCTGGACAAAGGACAACTTTTACAAGATTCTGATGGAAGCTCATCAAAAAGTAAGAACTATTTATGATGTTAATTCGTAATTTCTGTCGAAAAAGTGAAATTATTATTCCGCCATTATTTTCGGTGCGGTCTCGCTTTACCGCACGCTGTATGTCGTAGTAACGTTCATTTTAAAAATCTAACACAGCGGTTGCATTAAGAACTAATGTATCTTTCATTTGCTGTCCAACCTGTATTTTTTAGTCAAGTTTATGATTAGTTATTGATTAGATTAGGTGCCTCTCCCAAGATTTCTCCCGACATTTTGTTTGCATTTTGGCCACTATTCTCATTGTATAACCACGATTTGTGCCGCTAAATATGCACATTTTCGAACAAACAATATATGTATTGTATAATATGATGTTATAGGACTGTCATCTGATGAAGTTTTGAGAAGGTTAGTGAAAAAATTAATATCTTTTGCTGGTTTATTCGCAATCGCTAACGTGCATGAATCAATGCTGCGGTGTGGTTGGCTATTGTAGTAAGCTAATATAATGCTATATTGTGTTTTCGCTGTAAAACACTTAAAAAATCTGAAATATTGGCTGGATTCACAAGATGTTGGTCTTTCATTTGCTGTACGCTGTGTATTTTTCATAAATGTTTTATGATGAGTATTTAGGTAATTCACGTTGGTCTCTGTAGTTATTCTAGCCGCTTTGGTGAGATTTTGTGATGGTGGCTGCAATGTCAAACTATGATTTATACCTGAAATATGCACATTTTTCGAACAAAACATATGCCATACAAATATGTTATCAGACTGTCATCTGATGAAGTTGTTTCTTGGTTAGTGACTATTTATATCTTTATTTGGTCGAATTTGTGATAGCTACCTATGCAGTAAGAAAATGGTGGGGGAAAAAAGTTGAGTCTTTTGCTATCGTGGTTAGCTAATAGAAATACATATTGTGTCTTCCCTGTAAAACATTTTAAAAATCAGAAATGATGGCTGGATTCACAAGATGTGTATCTTTCATCTGGTGTCTTGGACTTGTGATTTCATGATATTTAGATGCTAGTATTTACTTGTGGCGCTATGCTAGGCTATGCTAGTCAGCTTTTTTACTGATGAGGGTGCTACCGGATCCGGGATGAGTACCAAGTAGAAGTTAATGCTCTCTATTGCTTAACGAGAGAGCAAATTTCCTCCTAGACTGCGCCATCAAGCATCATTCATATGCCGTTTTATATGCCCTATCTGGTAATAGACCAAGTCCGTATTGTGGCAAGAACAGCTCAAATAAGCAAAGACAAACAATAGTCCATCATTACTTTAACACATGAATTTCAGTCAATCCGGAAAATGTCAAGAACTTTCTTCAAATTTCAAGAAGGTTTCTTCAAGTGCAGTCGCAAAAACCATCAAGTGCTATGATGAAACTGGCTCTCATGAGGACCGCTACAGGAATGGAAGACCCAGAGTTAACGGATGATCTCCGCATGTGTATTTCCCACCGTAAAGCATGGAGGAGGTGTTATGGTGTGGAGGTGCTTTGCTGGTGACACTGTCTGTGATTTATTTAGAATTCCAGGCACACTTAACCAGCATGGCTACCACAGCATTCTGCAGTGATACACCATCCACCCTGGTTTGGGCTTAGTGGGACTATAATTTGTTTTTCAACAGGACAATGACCCAACACACCTCCAGGCTGTGTAAGGGCTATTTGACCAAGAAGGAGAGTGATAGAGTGCTATATATCAGATGACCTGGCCTCCACAATCTCCCGACCTCAACCAAATTGAGATGGTTTGGGATGAGTCGGACCGCAGAGTGAAGGAAAAGCAGCCAACAAGTGCTCAGCATATGTGGGAACTCCTTCAAGACTGTTGGAAAAGCATTCAAGGTGAAGCTGGTTGAGAGAATGCCAAGAGTGTGCAAAGCTGTCATCAAGGCAAAGGGTGGCTTTTTGAAGAATCTCAAATATAAAATATATTTTGATTTGTTTAACACTTTTTTGGTTACTACATAATTCCATATGTGTTATTTCATAGTATTGATGTCTTCACTATTATTCTACAATGTAGAAAATTGTAAAAAAATTAAGAAAAACCCTGGAATGAGTAGGTGTTTTAAAACGTTTGACCGGTAGTGTAATTAAAATATAATTTCAAAAATCAACCATGATTTTATGAAATTATAGCCTATTTGCTAATGACGTACAATAAAAATATTATTTTCTCAAGTCATATTTACCTTTTATTTTTCAATAATTTCCCAGCATAAAAATGTTAATCTCCCTCCATGACATCCATGTGCTCCACTGTCACTATTCATATCCATGGTAACCAAGTACACAACTTTGTGAAAAAACTTTATTATCATGTAATTAGCTTGTCGTGGTGGTAATGACACAATACTTAGAGATGACTGTATTTTGTGTACAAAAAGTAACATGGCTTATGCCCATCTAATATGTATATAGTTTCCATTTATTTGATTTTTTTTAAAAACAGGTACATTAAATATTTTCTTGTTATCAAGACTTTTGTAAGTGTAATCAGTGGCGACGTGTAACTGATTATTACACCTGTTTTGAGCCCAACCTGTTTAGCTAAAACATTATTATTTCGGCATTTGTATTTGTATTTATTATGGATCCCCATTACCTGCTGCCAAGGCAGCAGCTACTCTTCCTGGGGTCCGGCAAAGTTAAGGCAGTTATACCATTTTAAAAACATTACAATACATTCATTACAGAATTCACAACACACTAAGTGTGTGCCCTCAGGCCCATTATCTGATTTGGAATAGAGTTCCATGTAATCATGGTTCTAGGTAGTACTTTGCGCCTCCCATAGTCTGTTCTGGACTTGGGGACTGTGAAGAGACCTCTGGTGGCATGTCTTGTGGGTTAAACATGGGTGTCCGAGCTGTGTAAAAGTATTTTAAACAGACAGCTCGGTACCTTCAGCTTATCAACACCTCTTACAAAAACAAGTAATGATGAAGTCAATCTCTCTTCCACTTTGAGCCATGAGAGATTGACATGCATGTCATTAATGTTAGCTCTCCATGTACTTTTAAGGGCCAGCTGTGCTGCCCTGTTCTGAGGCAACTGCAATTTTCCCAAGGCCCTCTTTGTGGCATTAATACGTGTCACATATCAGTTAGCAAACAATGTAAAATAAATAAATAATTGATTTAATAAAGCTGCATACAAACATGGTCTCTTTTTTGCTTTCTTGAGTAAGGCAGCTCCAAAATGCAAGTGTTTCAGTATAGCTCAGTGCTTTCTGTGGTGGTGGGGCAGCCAGCAAAAAAAAATGGAGCGTAGGGGTTGGTAATGCTCTCTAGTTGAGCTGGGATTGGCTCAGTGTTCTGTCATTCATGGGGACACTACGTCGCCGCAAAATCTATGGGTAGAGCTCAAAAATTCAAGCCTCTTGGGTGCTGCCATACTCTTACATTAGAAGTGCCCAACCAAAAAGGCTCAAGGTCATTGGCCACAGATAAAATGATGTCCATTCAAGTTATATCTACAGTAGCTATGATTGATATTTTTTTATTTATCCTTTATTTAACTAGGCAAGTCAGTTACGAACAAATTCTTATTTGTAATTACGGCCTACACCGGCCAAACCCGGACGAGTCCCTATGGGACTCCCTATCACGGCCGGTTGTGATACAGTCTGTATTCACCATATAAAGATAAATTATTGATAAAACTTATCAGTGCTCATCAGCCATTGGAGATAAACATTACACAACAGCTGTATGTAGGCCCTAACAGTTTGTGGGCACCGTTTGTCACCATTATAGTGAAATTAATGTATTGTTAAGAGTTGTGGCTTTGCTGGCATGCAGAAAACTTTTTTTTTTGCCCCACCAAGATTTACATGCTAAGATCACCACTGAGTGTAATACATAGCAGAATGTTAAAAGTCTGGGTGTGAGACTGGACAAAAACAGTGCAAAACAGTGAAATCCAGACATTAAATGCGTTAGAAAATAAAATACATATTGAAAGCTGGGGGAAAAAGTTTAAAGTCATTTTAGTCTCTACTAATGGATGTGAAATAAAACAATCTAAACTAACACACAGTTTATTTAAAAAAAATAATAAACTGTGTGTAGGCCTAATATAGTTTACTTTATGAAAATACATTGTAATTTCCCCTCTCACCCTTCCTTTGGCTCTGCAGTCACTACTTTACTTGCCAATGTTGCCAATGTTGAAACCTTCAAGAGAGGAATTGAGTTCTTCCAACACCGGGTAAGTAGAAGTGCTGCCTTCATTGCCAAAATTTGCCAACGTGGTTATCAACAGTGTGCGCAGGGCAGGCAACTGTCTTGTAATCATGTAGCTGTTCTTTAGCCTGGTTTCAAATAAATGTGTTAATATGGGCAGATTTTAAGGCCTATATTTTGTAGTTTAGGCTAACGAATTTATGAAAATATTTGGATCAGGCAAAAGGCCAATATTTGGATGTTTCAATAAAATAAAGACTGTCACATGACAATAGAAATGGAAACATTGTAATTTTAGAGACAAAAAGAACCAATAGCCTCTATGATGAAAGGGATAGAGCCCATTTGGTACTGGGCCCTCACAACATAATTATTTACATCTATAACGACACAGGGAGAGACCCAGATGCAGACACAGGAGGCAGATGGTTTGAGTCTGATATTTATTAAAATACAAGGGGCAGGCAATAGGCAAGTTGAGGACAGGCAATAGGCAAGTTGAGGACAGGCAAAAGTTCAATAAACAGGTTAGAGTCCGAAAGGCACAGGGGGGCAGGCAGGCTCGAGGTATGGGCAGGCTGAATGGTCAGGGCAAGTGGAACCGGGAGGGCAAGAAAACAGAGACTAGGAAAACAGGAGCACGGAAAAACACACTGCTAGGCTTGACAAGACGAATTGGCAACATACAAACAGAGAACACAGGTATATATACACTGGGGATAATGGGGAAGATGGGCGACACCTGGAGGGGGGTGGAGACAAGCACAAAGACACACGAAACAGATCAGGGTGTGACAACGTCATTCAAATTCACCAAATCATTGGCTGCTGTCCAAACACTTAAAAAACACACCCTTGTCCACTTACCCTCACTTTATGCCCTTGGGGGAATCCCTGTCGCCATCTTGGAGGGTGGTCCAAATGATGAACCAAGCAAGGGAAGTTTGCAACGTAAGCCCTTCAGCCCTCGTTTTTAGTCGGCTTTGCGAGTGTACAAATATGTTCACTCCGGGCCTGAAACTCCCCATAATTCAATTCGCGACGATTGTACATCCGCTAAGAAATGTCCGCAAAAACAACATCAATGGAGAAGTCAACATATAAGTAAAAACGAATGTAAATAAGTTATAAATTGTGCTACTAATGCACATGACGGTACAAACATGTCTCATAAAAAGTAATGATGTTTTTGTTTGGTTATCTTTTGGAAATTGTAGAAATAAAATATTTTCCTTCTTCAGAAGTTCCAGCTAGGCAGGCTAACGTTAGTTAGCTAATTCATTTTCTAGCTATCATACAGTAGGCGTATATTAATAATTATGTATTTAAAATAAGTAGACATGCACTCATAATTAACTGTAGCCCATATAAAGCACCTACAAGCTACCGGTGGGTGCAAACACAATCATAGCGGGATGAACGAGTGACGAATTTCCGGCCAAGGGTGGTCCATTTAAAAATCATTCCTTCCTCCCTCGCCCCTTGCCCTGCAAGTGTATACTCGTCAGACGTCATGATATGTCATCAGAAGTGTTCACTTAATTTGAGGGCTGAGGGGATAGGGTGTGTCTTTTAAGTGTCTCATACTAGTGTATATAAGCCCACTAGGCTACAATTTGTGTCATTAAATGTCCTGAATAATAGAAGGTGAAATACCGTTGGGCGTAAGCGTAACAGCCCAGGCTATCCAACAAAAATTGTGCACAGTTTTTGGTGTCCAATGAGACGCACAGAAAAATATGAAACCATTAACTTTTACTTGGTACTCATCCCGGATCCGGGAGCACCCCCCACAGTGAAAAAGCTGACTAGCATAGCCTAGCATAGCGTCACAAGTAAATACAAGCATCTAAATATCATTAAATCACAAGTCCAAGACACCAGATGAAAGACACAGATCTTGTGAATCCAGCCATCATTTCTGATTTTTAAAATGTTTTACAGGGAAGACACAATATGTAAATCTATTAGCTAACCACGTTAGCAAAAGACACCACTTTTTTTACTCCACCATTTTTTTACTCCATCAGTAGCTATCACTAATTCGACTAAATAAAGATATATATAGCCACTAACCAAGAAACAACTTCATAAGATGACAGTCTGATAACATATTTATGGTATAGCATATGTTTTTTTTTGAAAAATGTGCATATTTCAGGTATAAATCACAGTTCTACATTGCAGCTGCAATCTGAAATAGCGTTGGAAGCAGACGGAATAATTACAGAGACCGACGTCAATTACCAAAATACTCATCCTAAAACATTTCTGAAAAATACACAGCCTACAGCAATTGAAAGACACAGATCTTGCGAATCCAGACAATGTTTCAGATTTTCTAAGTGTTTTACAGCGAAAACACAATATATCGTTATATTAGCATACCACATGAGCTAACATCACCCCCGCATTGAATCAAGGCAAAAGGGGCGATAACGTTATCGCCACCAAAATATATTAATTTTTTCACTAACCTTCTCAGAATTCTTCAGATGACAGTCCTGTAACATCATATTACACAATGCATATAGAGTTTGTTCGAAAATGTGCATATTTAGCATCACAAATCGTGGTTATGCAATGTAATCTGTCAAAACATGGCATGCATTCTGGCCGGCGCCATCTTGGAAAGGCACCTATGTTTACGATTATTTATCGATTAGATTGACTAAAAAAATACAGGTTGGACAGCTAATGAAAGATGCATTGGTTATTAATGCAACCGCTGATTTAGATTTTTAAAATTAACGTTACTAGACATACATTGTGAGTTACAGCCAGACTAGTGCCGCAAAAAATGTCCGACAACTGCGTTTACATTTTTCCACATAAATACGGAATAAAATCATAAATAACTCTTATCTTTGGACGAGCTTCCATCAGTATCTTGGGCAATGTGTCCTTTGTCCAAAAGAATCGTTGCTTTGTTGTAAAACGACCTCTTCAACTTCGGAACTAGCAGCTAACGATAGCTACACGGCACACACATGTCCAAATCCTCAAACGCAATACTAAGGAAATTCCGAAAATTAGCAATATACTCGCATAAACTGATATAAATCGGTTTCAAATAACTTCGTTATGATGTTTCTAACACCTATATCGAATTAAATCACAGACGGATATATCTTTGATCAATAACGAGAGCTTTTGAGCATGCCATTCTGATGTCCTCCCTTGCGTCCTGGCGAGCGTCCAAAAGAAGGGACATCTCACTCCATTGCGTTTTATAAACTCTGAGAAACACGTAGAGACGCCATTCCACTTCTCATTGGTTACTGACATCCAGGGGAAGGCGGGTGCAGTTCATTTCGATCCATAGGGCATACACAGAGCTTAAAACTGATCCGAGATCAGAGACTATTTTTCAGAGCTTCGCATGTCCTGTCATGATTTTCGCTGTAGAAAGAGTTCTGGTTCACCCACAGACATAATTCAAACGGTTTTAGAAACTGGAGATTGTTTTCTATCCAATAGTAATAATAATATGCATATTGTACGAGCAAGAATTGAGTACGAGGCAGTTTAATTTGGAAATGTAAAAAAAAAAAATGCTAACATTACCTTTACTCTTTCTCTGTAAAATCTTCTATACTCTGATGCTTTCTCTGTTAAATCTTCTAAACCCTGCTGTAAATCAAGCAGACAATAGCAGATACTCAACATAAATGTAGGGGTATTGGATTGGATCCAACGTGGATCACAACTTCACTGGCGGAAAGCACTAGAAACCAACATATTCTGGATATTCTTCCGACATGTTTTTTTTCCCGCACTGGCTGTTTTTGCATCCATGATATAGGCCTATCACAACAGCTGTTTGTCACATGACTGTCATTCAGATTTTTTCCCCCTAGATAAACTGATGATGGTCGACATTATTACTAGGCCTAACTAAATAGCTCGATACCAAATGGACATCGAACAAGTAGGTCTATTAGCCGTTAATAGTGCACCATCTCATAGACTCAATAATACTTATGTCCCACTGATGGCCCATAAAGGGGTGTTTTTAATGAATGTATTAGTAGGCTTATGGATGACATGTTTCAAGTTATTCGCCTAACCCCATTTAATGTATTATGTCTAAAAGAAAGGTAAAGAATGCAGCACATTTTAATTTATTTATATAATATTCTTCATATATGACCGAATTTACTAAGGCCTACAATATTCTGCCACCAGCCAGCAGTCATTCCCCAGAAAATCGCTAATTTGCGTTGTTCCCCAGACAATCTCAAAGTCACCGACAAAAAGGAGTTGGGTTCTACTGCAGCCTTTGGGACACTAAATGTCGATATGCTTCAGCGAGCTGTCTCTAAAAGAAGACAAAATCAACGTACGGCATCCCTTCAATGGATTCTTTCGGCATAGATGAATCCACTCATTAAAACGCACCACCTTATTCCACTACCTTAACCATATCTGATCCTACCCCAGGCCAACGACACGAGAGGATGGGACACTACCACTCAACACAACCTGTAAATCTTCTGAAGTCAAATCTCGTACCCCCAAGTACTTCTCTGCAGCTGCCACCACAACATCTATTTTATGAGACTTACGGAGACTCTGCGGTAAAGTTGATCACCATTGCTAAGAAGCCAACCATATATCACACTTTGGTCTATCCCTCTTTTCTGGCACAGATCTACTGTTCACAGGGATCCTCTCAGAATACATGTCTCCACAAACAATAGTGGGACAGATACGGCCACAAGATGTCATAATATCAAATAGAACTACAAATGCTAGATAGAACATAAACTATTATAGATGTGTTTCTACTAGAACAAAACACATGTACAAATAAAAACTTAGGTGTTAGTATATGTGTAACGGATGTGAAATGGCTAGCTAGTTGGGGGGTACGCGCTACTAGCATTTCAATCAGTTACGTCACTTGCTCTGAGACTTAAGTAGGGTTTCCCCTTGCTCTGCAAGGGCCGTGGCCTTTGTGGAGCGATGGGTAACGATGCTTCGTGGGCGACCGTTGTTGATGTGTGCAGAAGGTCCCTGGTTCGCGCCCGTGTCTGGGCGAGGGGACGGTTTAAAGTTATACTGTTACATTGATGCTGTTGACCCGGATCACTGGTTGCTGCGGAAAAGGAGGAGGTTGAAAGGGGGGTGAGTGTAACGGATGTGAAATGGCTAGCTAGTTAGCGGGTACGTGCTACTAGCATTTCAATCAGTTACGTCACTTGCTCTGAGACTTAAGTAGGGTTTCCCCTTGCTCTGCAAGGGCCGCGGCCTTTGTGGCGCGATGGGTAACGATGCTTCGTGGGCGACCGTTGTTGATGTGTGCAGAAGGTCCCTGGTTCGCGCCTGTGTCGGGGCGAGGGGACGGTTTAAAGTTATACTGTTACATATGGAACCCATACTCTCAGAAACAGAGCAATACAGCCGAAAAACGGCACACAAAAATAAAGATATTGAAAACATTTGCAACATAATACAGTATATACCTGTGTTTTTTATAATTTTTATTATTATTTACCTTTATTTTATCAGGGAGTCATACTGAGAACAAGGTCTATTTTACAGATGAGCCCTGAATTACATAAATGACAGAAAATACACACATCAAAATATAAATGTATAATTGAAGCAAAAAGAAAAACAGGGTCATAAAAAACACCCACATTCATCGGTAATAAGGTCCTCATTCAGCTTTCTGAATTACACTAGCGGGGCCAGAACATTACATTTTAGAACATTTTGAAGGTTGTTCCACAAATACGGTGCAACAAAAACGAAATGCTGATTTACCAAACTCAGTAGAGACTAAATTCCTTTCCAGAGTATGCCATGCCTGAGACAGGGTTTGGTAACTCGTGTGTCTAAAGTTTAGTAATGATGTTAGGTACAGTGGGACTTTTTGTAAAATGATTTATAAATGAAAACATGGCAATGTATCAACCTAAAGTACGTGACATCAGAGGGCCATCCAACTTTCTGGTAGATAATGCAATGATGAATACCAAAACTGTCGCCCATAATAAAGCGCAGTGCGCTATGATAGATAGCTATGTAGAACCAGGATCTTTCTGAAAACAGCTAGATAAAGGTAAAGGTTATCGTAACCTGTCCGGGTAGTATCAGGCCACACCAGTGGCGTCATGGATACAGGACACCCTAATACCTGGGAGGGGGGCTATGTTTGAAGCTAAGATGCTGACAATAGGAATTTAAAACATGACCCTCATATCAAAATCCTAATTAAGTCCTAATCGCTGTAGGGTTAATTAAGTATGGATCCAGAATAATTCTCTCTGGCAGAGTTTACGGTCGTTTTTCTTTATTTCTGGCCTTGCTGCCCATTGGCTGTGGCGAAGGAGGAAGTGCCACAATCTGCTTAGCCACTCCTGAAATTCCCAGCGGAAGCGTATTGAGAATGTTATCTGCCGCTATCTGATGGTTCTTCCTTTTCAAATGTAAACAATAGCTGTATATTTTGAAGATAATTCAATACAGCTTCTCACTGTTTCACGTTTATGTACTTGAACAGATGAGTATGTGACTGAGAAACGAATCACACAGTTCAACATTTCTGTTTCTGCTTCTGAATTACAAAACCGATCACAAAGCAGATCACCTCTGAACAAGCTGTAACAAGAACAACCTGTCGTCTGGTGAGTCTTGATCTTTTCTCTTTAATTATAGACCTCACTAAAATACAGACCTCACTTATCTAAGAATATGCTACGCTAAGTGGACATAGTTTTTCAGTTTTATAGATCTGCTTGTAAATATGAAGGGAGAGGATCCTTAGGGACATTTTGAAAGGTCAAGTGAAATAATGAAAACACATGCTGTATTTACTGTATTGGCAAATCCTTAGGTCAAGTCTGATTAAGTGTTTTTACACATGAAAAATACATTTGAAACAATTTTAGAAGAGATTGTCATCTACCTAAACCATATCACATTGCATAACAAAGCAGGAGAGCAGGTTGGAACTGTATTAGTAAAGGGTAGACATTTGAAGTTACTTGTTTAAAATACACCTCACCTACCATTGTAAAATGTCCATATATTTGTGTTATACTGAGACTAAAAGTGAACAATTGACAGACACAAACCTGAGGTGGGTGTGTATGGCGTGAACGAGAGAGACGTGATAGTTGTCTTTCAGCTACAGGGTAAAAGCAAATTAACAAATAAAAGTCTATTTTATGGATAAAAGCAGACTTGTCCCTCATGAATAAGTTAACCGACATTTTACATTTACATTTAAGTCATTTAGCAGACGCTCTTATCCAGAGCGACCTACAAATTGGAAAGTTCATACATATTCATCCTGGTCCCCCCACGGGGGAATGAACCCACAACCCTGGCATTGCAAGCGCCATGCTCTA
The DNA here is from genome assembly GCF_045679555.1 of Salvelinus alpinus. NCBI lineage: Eukaryota > Metazoa > Chordata > Actinopteri > Salmoniformes > Salmonidae > Salvelinus > Salvelinus alpinus. The sequence goes on along the minus strand of NC_092093.1, from coordinate 15,548,229 downwards.
CCAACTGAGCCACACGGGAACATCTCTTATCATGTTGCTTGGCCTTATATCGTCCGGTTCCCCTTTGTTGTAACAGGATTTGGTTTACAGTTCTGGGCTGACATATACTTTGTGCAGTTGTTGCATTTGCTATTTTCTCATACTTTCTTCCTGTACACAAAACAAGCTGTTAAGAAGTAAAACAAGCAGTTATGAAGTAAAACAATCTGTTAGTAAGTAAAACAAGCTGTTAAGAAGTCAACATACTGTTAAGAGGTAAAACAACCTGTTTTTTGTACAGGAAGATTCAATTGACTTAAAATCATTCAAAAAGTTGACTCTTTTTTTGCAGAACGCCCAAAATGGTTTCTGGAGTTGTACGTGTTGTCTCGTTCTCGATCCTTGGTCTTGGAGGATTTCTGACGCTGTTTGTAATGTACTATCAATCAGCTCCATCTCAGATCTGCCCTCCCCAACCTGCTTTGCCACGTCATTACTCAAAGCCACCTGAGAACAGTTCCTTGTCTAAGAAGCAGCCAGAACCAGACAAGCCCATCATGCTGTTGTGGTTCTGGCCTGAAAACCGCAGGTTTGATTTTAGCGATTGCACCACTTTCTTCAACATTGATGGCTGCCAACTGACAGATGACCGGTCTCTGTACAACAAGGCAGACGGGGTGCTCATCTTTCACAAATCCATCAACCACGATTTATCCAACTTGCCTCCATCATCTCGACCACCATTCCAGAAGTGGATCTGGTATCATGTGGAATCACCTACAAACACAATTAGGATACCTGGTCTAGAGAACCTTTTCAACTTGACCTTGAGTTATAGGGAAGATGCAGACATCCCTGTACGTTGGCGCTTAACTGCAAGGAAAGGCCAGGGTGAGGACTTTGTGCTGCCCAAGAAGGATAAATTAGTTTGCTGGATTGTGAGTAACAATAACCCTGCAACTGGAACAGCAGTAAGGGATAACTATTACAGAGAACTTGTCAAACATATTAAGGTGGATCTCTTTGGAAAAGCCTTTGCAAGATTCTTGAGATATGAGGACTACTACTCAACACTCTCCAGCTGTAAGTTCTACCTCTCCTTTGAGAACTCAGTCCACAGAGACTACATCACTGAGAAGCTTAACGGACCACTTGCAGCAGGAACTGTGCCAGTAGTATTGGGCCCACCGAGACAGAACTATGAGGACTTTGTCCCGGGAGATTCCTTCATCCATGTTAATGACTTTCCCAATGCAAAAGCCCTGGCTGAATTCCTCCTGAAGTTGGACAAGGATGAGGAGGCATATCTGCGCTACTTTCAGTGGCGTAGAAACTTATTTGCTCAGCAACATCTAATTCAACTGAGTCAAGAGTTCATCCAATCTATTTGTTATGCCTGTGACCATATAGGCAAACATAAGGAGTACAGGGTTGTTCACGATCTTTACAAATGGTATTTGGTTTAATTAGTCTCTTCTGATTAGCGTTTACCATCACTGGTGTATTTGTGGAATGTACTACTCTGCTATACAGACCCAAGTGCATTCAACCTCATTGCGATACATGGAGTTTCATTGGAGGTCTATTTGGCGGGGAAACAGTGAAGCCAGCTGTAGCCTATTGCCTGTTTCTGTTCATTAGTCTTTTTTTAAGTAAAGTGAAACAATGCTTTGTCTATTTGTTGCTTTTCATGAAATCATGTAGCTGTTACTTAGGCGTTGGTCTAAAATAAATTCGTTTAGAAGGGCAGATTGGAAGGCTTCTATGTTTTTTTATTTTTTATTTCACCTTTATTTAACCAGGTAGGCTAGTTGAGAACAAGTTCTCATTTGCAACTGCGACCTGGCCAAGATAAAGCATAGCAGTGTGAACAGACAACAACACAGAGTTACACATGGAGTAAACAATAAACAAGTCAATAACATAGTAAGAAAAAAAAAAGGAAAAAAAAGAGAATCTATATACAATGTGTGCAAAAGGCATGAGGAGGTAGGCAATAAATAGGCCATAGGAGCGAATAATTACAATTTAGCAGATTAACACTGGGGTGATAAATCAGTTGTATTATAGGCTACCGAATTTATGAAAATAAACAGTTCCTAAGGAAATATTCGATTCTGGCAAAACCCGACATTTTTTCGTTTCAATTAAAAATATATACTCACATGACAATAGAAATGGAAACATTGTGATTTTATAAACATAAATTATGAAAGCGATGGAGTCCATCGGTTACTGCTCTCTAACCATTATCAATATCATTATTTACATGATTGAAATTCACCAAATTATTTTGTTTATAAACCCACAAATTAAAACATTGAGGTATGTGTAAAAAGACAGTAAAATATTATATTTCTCAGAAGTTATACGTGTGTCAAATCATTCCAGCAACAAACATGGTTAGAGATGGGTGAGATTGGCTGGATTGGCACATCTCTTCCTCTTCAACTGCATAATGTGTGTAGGTTTGAGAGAGCGGCATGGAGAATGCGCAAGAGAGAAATTAGAGAAGGGAGGTGTCTGATGAATCAGGAATCAAGGGTTTTACACCAAATATCACCATTTAAAGGAGTTTATATTCTGCTTGTATAGTTGCATCTGTGCCATGGACTTAGTCTGGCTTTAAATGTCGACAAATTAACAATTGATATGTTGGATTCACGACTCCATCCCAAACAAAAATGAAAGTATAGGGATTAATCAAATCAAACTTTATTTCAAGTTTGATTTGATTCGTTTATTATTTAACTTGATTTACTTCTTCAATTGTTTATATTTGGTTGCATTGACAACCAATCACAATTCATTATCATTTTTGAAATACATAAATAGCCTATTAACGTCTCCAATTGAACCCAAAATAAAAGTTAAAGGATGGGATTAAGCCAGATGGAACTATCCAAGCAGTAGATACTGTACATCTCCTTTAAATGTTGATTTTTGGTTACGTTGTCAAGTAAACACAATTCTATATTACTTTTGTAATCCAGTAAATAGCCTAAAGTTAAGGCTGTCTTACAAACTAATGTAACATTCAACCTTACAATGAGGAAGACATCCATGGCCACATTGAGGTTTCCGGGAACTATACATTATAGAGTAATAACGCATTCATCTGTTTTATAAATAAACACATTATCTGGCATTGTTTTTCCATTTAAACGTTTAAATGGTTGAAAGCACAGTGATAGACATTTAGATGAAAACTAAACCATAAAATCTGACATTGTTTTTCCATTGGAATTTGGTTGTGCTATTAGATGGTTGAAAGCACAGTAATAACACATTAGACATTTAACTAACTTTTGGCTGTCTTTTTGAGTTGGTGAATAAAGCTTGTAATCTCATTGATCAACATCACTCTCAACCAAATATTACCCAATTATCCACGTTGAAATGACGTGGTGTGCCCAGTGAGTAGAACCTGTAAGCATTGTGGATTTGTTTGCTAATCCTGCTCTTCATAGTTCAGTGAAAATGCCAAAGTTTACAAATAACTTTCCTGACCTCATTCGACATTTAAACAAAGAGTTCCTTGTCTATATTATATTGTATGCTAATTAGTAATGAGTTCCCCATATGGAAAATCGACTGTATATCGATATTAGTAAAAAAAAATGATAGACCTAAAATGAGTAAAATGAGGCTGTATATCGTTATATGAAATGTGCGACCGCGTGAATATTCCCTTTTCTGATCACTTCCATGGCTCCTTGAAGTCGAGACAGCTGCTTGTTGATTGTCCACCCTCTCTCTATGTGGAGGGTACAATATGCAGCTTCAGCATATGGCGCGTGGAGAGAGGAATTATTATTTATTTTATTTTGTATTTTATTAGGATTCCCATTGGCTGTTGCGAAAGCAGCAGCTACTCTTCCTGGGGTCCACACAAAACATGAAACATGACAGAACATTAATAGACAAGGTCAGTTCAAGGAGAGAACTACATATATTTAAAAACGGCACTCATAGCCTACACATTGTTTTACAATTTAAACTCCCGATCACAACCGGGGGAGGGTTTGGCCAGGTAGGCCATCATTGTAAAATATTAATTTGTTCTTAACGGACTTGCCTAGTTAAATAAAGGTTCATTAAAACATCAATAAATAAAAAACATCAATACATGGAGTGCATTGTGAAAGTATTCATACTCCTTGACTTTTCCCACATTTTGTTTTGTTACAGCCTAATTCTAAAATCGATTAAATACATTTTATTTTCTATATCAATCTACACACAATACCCTATAATGACAAAAGAAAAAACAGGTTTGAAGAAATTTTTGCAAATGCATAAGAAAAAGAAAAAATTACATTTACTAAATATTTAGACCCTTTGTACTTTGTTGAAGCACCTTTGGCAGCGATTACAGCCTCGAGTCTTCTTGGGTAGGATGCTACAAGCTTGGCACACCTGTATTTTGGGAGTTTCTTGCATTCTTCTCTGCAGAGCCTCTCAAGCTCTGTCAGGTTGGATGGGGAGTGTTGCTGTACAGCTATTTTCAGGTCTCTCCAGAGATGTTCGATCGGGTTCAAGTCCGGGTTCTGGCTGGGCCACTAACACACATAGAGATACTTGTCCCAAAGTCCAGCATTGTCTTGGCTGTGTGCTTAGGGTCGTTGTCCTGTTGGAACATGAACCTTTGCCCCAGTCTGAGCTCTCTGGAGCAGGTTTTCATCATGGATCTGTCTCTACTTTGCTCCAGTCATCTATCCCTCGAGCCTGACTAGTCTCCCTTTCCCTGCTGCTGACAAACATCCCCACAGCATGATGCTGCCACCACCATGCTTCACCTTAGAGATGGTGCCAGGTTTCCTCCAGACGTTACACTTGGCATTCAGGCCAAAGAGTTCAATATTGGTATCTTTAGACCAGAGAATCTTGTTTCTCATGGTCTGAGAGTCCTTTAGGTGCCTTTTGGCAAACTCCAAGTAGGCTGTCATGTGCCTTTTACTGAGAAGTGGCTTCCGCCTGGCCACTCTAACATAATTGGCCTGATTGGTGGAGTGCTGCAGAAATGGTTGTCCTTCTGGAAGGTTCTCCTTATGAATCTCATAGCAAAAGGTCTGAAAACGTATGTAAATAAGTTATTATGCAAAATTTACACACACAATATATGAGTCAAAAGGGGAGAGGCTTGTGCCATGAGGTGTTACTTTACCTGTTTTATTAGAGGAAAGAAAGAGGTGTGAGACTAACCTACCCAACCAGTTTGATCACAATGTGATGCTCATCAACTGTTGAATGCTCACAAGCAGGCAACTTACATTTTCTTTCAATCACTTTGGTGCAATGTTTCAAAACTGTAACCACATTTTTCAATTGACTGAGTACAACAACAAAAATCAAGTCGCTTGTTCACTGCACCAAGTCACGCTGGCAGAATGGATTTTAGATCGATGTGTCTTGCATTTTTTTGCTATTGTATTAACTGGTTGTTAAAACAACTAAATTGAGAAGATGTCATTATGTTGTATTTGGTGATTAAACCAATGTTCTCATGATACTTCACAGTAAACAGAATGTAACAGTATATTTTGGATCAATGGTTCTGTGGTGAAATATGTCTCCAAACAAAATGAATACAAAATAAAAGGTTTTGAAAATGTTACAAGTGTTACCAGTTTTGAAGTTTTGTACTAAGAATTTGGAAAATAGCACCAAAGCCATTGAAGAGTAAAAAACTGTAACTGAAACCACTGCCTCAGAATGTTCCAAATGATATACAGTGGGGAGAACAAGTATTTGATACACTGCCGATTTTGCAGGTTTTCCTACTTACAAAGCATGTAGAGGTCTGTAATTTTTATCATAGGTACACTTCAACTATGAGAGACGGAATCTAAAACAAAAATCCAGAAAATCACATTGTATGATTTTTAAGTAATTAATTTGCATTTTATTGCATGACATAAGTATTTGATACATCAGAAAAGCAGAACTTAATATTTGGTACAGAAACCTTTGTTTGCAATTACAGAGATCATACGTTTCCTGTAGTTCTTGACTAGGTTTGCACACACTGCAGCAGGGATTTTGGCCCACTCCTCCCTACAGATCTTCTCCAGATCCTTCAGGTTTCGGGGCTGTCGCTGGGCAATACGGAGTTTCAGCTCCCTCCAAAGATTTTCTATTGGGTTCAGGTCTGGAGACTGGCTAGGCCACTCCAGGACCTTGAGATGCTTCTTACGGAGCCACTCCTTAGTTGCCATGGCTGTGTGCTTTGTGTCGTTGTCATGCTGGAAGACCCAGCCACGACCCATCTTCAATGCTCTTACTGAGGGAAGGAGGTTGTTGGCCAAGATCTCGCGATACATGGCCCCATCCATCCTCCCCTCAATACGGTGCAGTCGTCCTGTCCCCTTTGCAGAAAAGCATCCCCAAAGAATGATGTTTCCACCTCCATGCTTCACGGTTGGGATGGTGTTCTTGGGGTTGTACTCATACTTCTTCTTCCTCCAAACACGGCGAGTGGAGTTAGACCAAAAAGCTCTATTTTTGTCTCATCAGACCACATGACCTTCTCCCATTCCTCCTCTGGATCATCCAGATGGTCATTGGCAAACTTCAGACAGGCCTGGACATGCACTGGCTTAAGCAGGGGGACCTTGCGTGCGCTGCAGGATTTTAATCCATGACGGCGTAGTGTGTTACTAATGGTTTTCTTTGAGACTGTGGTCCCAGCTCTCTTCAGGTCATTGACCAGGTCCTGCCGTGTAGTTCTGGGCTGATCCCTCACCTTCCTCATGATCATTGATGCCCCACGAGGTGAGATCTTGCATGGAGCCCCAGACCGAGGGTGATTGACCGTCATCTTGAACTTCTTCCATTTTCTAATAATTGCGCCAACAGTTGTTTCCTTCTCACCAAGCTGCTTGCCTATTGTCCTGTAGCCCATCCCAGCCTTGTGCAGGTCTACAATTTTATCCCTGATGTCCTTACACAGCTCTCTGGTCTTGGCCATTGTGGAGAGGTTGGAATCTGTTTGATTGAGTGTGTGGACAGGTGTCTTTTATACAGGTAACGAGTTCAAACAGGTGCAGTTAATACAGGTAATGAGTGGAGAACAGGAGGGCTTCTTAAAGAAAAACTAACAGGTCTGTGAGAGCCGGAATTCTTACTGGTTGGTAGGTGATCAAATACTTATGTCATGCAATAAAATGCAAATTAATTACTTAAAAATCATACAATGTGATTTTCTGGATTTTTGTTTTAGATTCCGTCTCTCACAGTTGAAGTGTACCTATGATAAAAATTACAGACCTCTACATGCTTTGTAAGTAGGAAAACCTGCAAAATCGGCAATGTATCAAATACTTGTTCTCCCCACTGTATATATATTTTTTACATTCTATAGTTTATACTGCTATAGTACTCACTCTAGCCATCTATACTAACTTACTATACTAATCCCACTATAATAACTCCACACCTGAAACCACCGCAAAATAACTAATTTTACCTAACCCATAGCTTATTACAACCCTATTACTACTACTACTACTACTACTACTACCACCATCAGTCCAGGTTTGGCCGGGGTAGGCCGTCATTGTAAATAAGAATTTGTTCTTAACTTACTTGCCTAGTTAAATAATGGTTGCATTTAAATAACAAATGATCACTACTGCAGTTACTACCACCACCAGTACTACTACTATTTCACAACCATATACTTCAACTTGATTACAGTAGTGCTCTTACTGAATTATCACACATTTTTAATTGATAAAATCCAGTAAGATGCACAGTATCTGAAGTAAACTATGTGAAACGGGTCATGTGATCTCCACACCTGGCCAAGAATGTGTTCTTGCCTGGAGCTGCAAAACTGGTCATGCAAATAGCTGTCAAGATCAGGTTTCTAGATTCCAGGCCAACACACAAGGTTCTTTATCTCAAATATTCTTGGGGGGTTTCATGCAAGGATACTTTATGTACACACACAGGAATGAAATGGTAGTGGTTTTGAAACAGGGGATAGAGGTAATGAATACACTGTACATATGATAGCACAAGAGCAGTATTACCATTTAAGAAAGGAGTGTATAAATGTGCATGCTACCTGTGCATATAACAACACAGGTACAAACAGAAGCAGCATACAACATGAGTAGGCAATAGTTTCATTCCAAAACCCTATATATCCATTTTTAGAAATGTTGGTGAATTAGCTTGTATTGTTCAAAGAAATTGTGAAAGCAATTGGTGTTATTTTTCACTGTCTAATCATGGCATGGGGTTGTTCAATGACAGACATGTATTTGTTTAAAATCTACTTGATGGTTTCATTTCAGAGAGACAAATAATCATATTTATTTGGTTGCAAAATGCTATACAGTGGCTTGCGAAAGTATTCACCCCACTTGGCATTTTTCCTATTTTGTTGCTTTACAACCTGGAATTATTTGTATCATTTGATTTACACAACATGCCTACTACTTTGAAGATGCCAAATATTTTTTATTGTGAAACAAACCAGAAATAAGACAAAAAAAAATGAAAACTTGAGAGTGCACAACTATTCACCCTCCAAAGTCAATACTTTGTAGAGACACCTTTTGCAGCAATTACAGCTGCAAGTCTCTTGGGGTATGTCTCTATAAGCTTGACACATCTAGCCACTGGGATTTTTGCCCATTCTTCAAGGCAAAACTGCTCCAGCTCCTTCAAGTTGGATGGGTTCCGCTGGTGTACAGTCGTGGCCAAAAGTTTTGAGAATGACACAAATATTAATTTCCACATAGTTTGCTGCTTCAGTGTCTTTAGATATTTTTGTCAGATGTTACTATGGAATAGTGAAGTATAATTACAAGCATTTCATAAGTGTCAAAGGCTTTTATTGACAATTACATGAAGTTGATGCAAAGAGTCAATATTTTCAGTGTTGACCCTTCTTTTTCAAGATCTCTGCAATCCGCCCTGGCATGCTGTCAATTAACTTCTGGGCCACATCCTGACTGATGGCAGCCCATTCTTGCCTAATCAATGCTTGGAGTTTGTCAGAATTTGTGTGTTTTTGTTTGTCCACCCGCCTCTTGAGGATTGACCATAAATTCTCAATGGGATTAAGGTCTTGACTTGTTTGGAGAGCTCCTTGGTCTTCATGGTGCCGCTTGCTTGGTGGTGTCCCTTGCTTAGGGGTGTTGCAGACTCTGGGGCCTTTCAGAACAGGTGTATATATACTGAGATCATGTGACAGATCATGTGACACTTAGAGTGCACACAGGTGGACTTTATTTAACTAATTATGTGACTTCTGAAGGTAATTGGTTGCACCAGATCTTATTTAGGAGCTTCATAGCAAAGGGGATGAATACATACGCATGCACCACTTTTCCGTTTTGTTGTTGTTGTTGAAACAAGTGATTTTTTTCATTTCACTTTACCAGTTTGGACAATTTTGTGTATGTCCATTACATGATATCCAAATAAAAATATATATAAATTACAGGTTGTAATGCAACAAAATAGGTAAAATGCCAAGGGGGATGAATACTTTTGCAAGGCACTGTATATCCGCCTCATTCTCAGAGAAATAAGCACTACGGCTAGATTTTACAGTCAAATATAACAAATAACTGCATTTTTAACAAATAACTGTACAAATTCTACATCTGTGATATCAATATTTATGTTTAAAAATAATAATTCAGTTCAGTAATATCAGATCCAGTGCCTAAATTTGTTTTTTCCCCCCAGTCTGATAAACACTCTAAACAGTCTACCCAACTGCTCGGGGGCATCCACATGATCCAAAACCACACCGTTGCAATCTTTTGTATCAAGTTCCAATGATAAAACTGGGGGGACAAAAATGTAATTTCAGAATTTGGGGGGGACATGTGAAAGTGAAAGTTGTGCCCCTAATGAGATCTGTATGTAAAACATTGATATTTAAATGTTTTGTCATTTAGCTGATGCACTTATCCAGAGTGACTTACAGTTAGTGCATTCATTTTAACATAGCTAGGTGAGACAACTACATATCACAGTCAAATATACAGGATACAAACATTCCATTCACGATAAACAATGGATAAGCGTTTAGCAAAAAAACACTTTCATACAAACCTAAAATCTATGAATGAAGCATCTGTGAAATATGTTACACACACATGAAGGTACCCATAAGCAATAATTTCTGATGAACATACACAAATGTGACAAATTGGTGGATATAGCGTTGAACTAGGTAGACCAATGTACAACTAACTGTACACACACACACTAGAGGTTGACATGGGAACAGAAATCCCATGGAAAGTAGGAATGGGAGTCATGTTCTAATCTAGAGTCAAGTTCTGGTCAGGACGGTACAGGATCGAGAGTCCCGGGTGGGGGGAGTATGTGTGCAGCGTTTCATTTAAAAATATATATAGTTTACTTAACAAAAATCTATAAAAAAAGAAATGCCAATTTCCCCTCTCACCCTTCCGTCGGCCCCGCAGTCACTACTTTACTTCAGATGCCAAATTTAAAGCATTCAGGAGAGGAATTGAGTTCACCCGACTCTGGGTAAATAGGGCTGCCTTGAATGCCAACATCTGGTAATGTGGTTGTTATCAGCCGTGTGCACAGAGCAGGCAACAGAAGAGCAGCCAAACCGAGCAGTTGCTTTGGCTACAGACAGAGACTAGTGGCGAACGAGGAAGTTATTTCGGATTTTTGCGCGTAGTAATTAGCATTATAATTTTGGATATCATTACAGCTTAAGTTACGTTCTTTTCATCATCGCTATGCGAACAAGGCTGATTTCTGCAACAATTCTTCTGTTTAAACAAGTTTTGTTAAGCTAATAAAATTAAAACAATAATTCTCACTACTTTTTTGTCTCTTGTTAACATTGCAACATGAAAGTAATGTCTTAAACGTTGCTGAATTTCGGAAATGGCAAAAAAAAACATGTAATCTGCTTGACACATTAAAGTTACTTAATTTACAGATCACGAAGTCAGCTAATTTCCACTCCATTCATAAATCTGTTTGATTCATACACTGGTTTGTCTGGCTGTCATGTTTTTATTTTAACCTGCTCTTCCCTTGTCTACACTTAAATAATATAATTTCAGTAGTCCTCATTTTTTTCTATCTCGCATAGCTCATTGGTACACCCTTGTGGTTGAATATATATGTATCTTTTGTTGGTCCTCGGATACAACAATTAATTATGTGGAACAAATAAATATCATCAAAGGATACCTTACAACTTACAATAATGAACACCTTGTGAAACAACTGTGAAAACCAACTGATCAATATTTAAGATGAGTACATAAACTTTGACAGTTTGTTGGTACAGTTCTGTCATTAATACATTTTTACAGATTATTTTTTTGTGCACTCACATGGCAATCAGACTGAACTACTTAATTCTGGTGTGTGGAATAAAGAGGTGGGTGCTGTGTGGTTGGGAGATTCTGCCTGTCACTTGTTCTCAACAGGCAGTCTCGGAAGGGGGACTTGAAGAGGGAGACTGCAAAGTCCAGGCACTGCTGCTCTCTTTGTTCTGAGTGTTTGCACTGCTAGTGTTTTTAGTTCATCTGTGTATCGCACATATTATATGCCCAGTATGATATGGCTAGCAAACTTTATTAGCAGATTTTGACAACATGACAATACCAGTAGCTGTAGATGATGTAATGAGATGGAGGAGGGGATGGGATGAGTGGCCAGATTGTTTGCCAATCAGAAGTCACTAGATGCAGAATTTTGTCGGGAGGGAGAGGAGAGAAAGAGTTAAAGGATGAGGAGAGAGGAAAGAGGCAGAATCAAGAGATGCTTGATCAGGTGCTGCGTCTAGTTCTTCCTGTCATTTCTTCCTGTCATTTATCATCGACTGGCAGCCAGTCTCAGTCAGGGGTTCAATAACATGGGCGCTAATCTGGATTTCACATGACGGGGCACAGCCATGGGTGCGCCTGGGAGGGCCCACTTGGGAGCCAGGCCCAGCCAATCAGAATGAGATTTTCCCCACAAAATGACTTTATTATAGACATAAAAACTCCTCAGTTTACCAGGTGTCCGGGTGGCTGGTCTCAGATTATCCCACAGGTGAAAAGCCAGATGAGGAGGTCCTGGTATGGCGTGGTTACACGTGGTCTGCAGTTGTGAAGCTGGTTGGACGTACTGCCAAATTCTCTAAAACAACGCGGCTTATGGTAGAGAAATTAACATTCAATTATCCTGCAACAGCTCCGGTGGACATTCCTGCAGTAAGCATGCCATTTGCACGTTCCCTCAAAACTTGAGACATCTGGTATTGTGTCATCCCCAGCACAAGGTGCACCTGTGTAATGATCATGCTGTTTAATCAGCTTCTGATATGCCACACCTGTCTGGTGGATGGACTATCTTGGCAAATTAGAAATGTTCACTAACAGGGATGTAAACAAATTTGAGATCATTTGAGTTTATTTTTTTTCTGTGCGTATGGAAATATTCTGTGATTTCTTTTATTTCAGCTCATGAAATATGGGACCAACACTTTACATGTTGCATTTATATTTTTGTTCAGTATACATAAAACCATATATAATATTTCCTATCATGCTCTATTGCAGGGAGATTATAAGAATTGTTTGTTACACTGTAATATCTGTGTTTTGCATGTACATTGATTGGTTGATACATTTTATGCTCCACAAAGATAAATGACATACAGTTTTCTAAACTAATCCAAGCTATTGCACAAGTTACTGAGATGGTTATTGTGAGGGCATTTTCTGTTAAACCTTACTAATGCTTGTGTTCTAAAATATCTTTCTTTAAGCCTAGGCATTGGGCTTGAGATTGTTAAATAAACTAAATCATGTAAGATAGAAAAGTGTGTGTGTATTAGTAGAGGTCTGTTCTAACTGCTCTGTGTGTAGTATGGCCCCATGATGTCTGGCAGCTCAGCCAAGACCTGACAGAAACTAACTGGTTCCTCTTAGCTTAACTGGAGACAGAGCGAGGTGTTATATCCTGCACACCAATGATAAAGATGTTGTCCTGTTGGGAGCCTGTTTCTGGGCGAAAGGTTCATATATATACAGTGGGGCAAAAAAGTATTTAGTCAGCCACCAATTGTGCAAGTTCTCCCACTTAAAAAGATGAGAGAGGCCTGTAATTTTCATCATAGGTACACTTCAACTATGACAGACAAAATGAGAATTTCTTTTCCAGAAAATCACATTGTAGGATTTTTTATGAATTTATTTGCAAATTATGGTGGAAAATAAGTATTTGGTCACCTACAAACAAGCAAGATTTCTGTCTCTCACAGACCTGTAACTGCTTCTTTAAAAAGCTCCTCTGTCCTCCACTCGTTACCTGTATTAATGGCACCTGTTTGAACTTGTTATCAGTATAAAAGACACCTGTCCACAACCTCAAACAGTCACACTCCAAACTCCACTATGGCCAAGACCAAAGAGCTGTCAAAGGACACCAGAAACAAAATTGTAGACCTGCACCAGGCTGAGAAGACTGAATCTGCAATAGGTAATTTTTTGCCCCACTGTGTGTGTGTGTGTGTGTGTGTGTGTGTGTGTGTGTGTGTGTGTGTGTGTGTGTGTGTGTGTGTGTGTGTGTGTGTGTGTGTGTGTGTGTGTGTGTGTGTGTGTGTGTGTGTGTGTGTGTGTGGGGGGGTAGGACATACATCATCTGGGCCGACAGTCAAAGGCGCTTGCATGCCCAACTTGGGGGGACCCTTTGAGCTACTGTTAGAGGAAGTATGTCTGGAGTGACTTCCTGTCACTTTGGCACCTGTTGTCCTCACTCAGTTGCGACAGAATGAGACAACCTTTTCATTATAGCCTGTACCCGGTAACCCAGTTTCGTCACTCCCCACACACATACACATACATAAGATCACGTGTTTTGCAGATGCTTACATAAGATAGCTTGACTATATAAGGCTTCCGTACTCTTTGTGCGCGGGCTCTCTGTAACGGGGTGAGTGACTGGTTGCCGGGAAGTCAGGCACAGGAGAGCAGAGATGGGTGATAACAGGAGAACTTTAATATACACCCTGGCCCAAAGGCACAGGCGAGGCAGCACAAAGCACAACCACGGTAACATGAACCGGATTAAACAAAACAAACAAACCTAGCACAAGCCAGCCTGTAGCGTAACACCCTACACAAAGAACAATTCCACACACAGACATGGGGGAAACAGAGGGTAATATACATTTAGTCTGATGAGGGAATGTGAACCAGGTGTGCGGGAAAACAAGACAAAACAAATGGAAAAAATAAGTGGAGCGGCGATGGCTAGAAGACCGGTGACGTCGACCGCCGAACGCCGCCTGAACAAGGAGAGGGACCGACTTCGGCGGAAGTCGTGACACTCTCACTCCATTCACTGTGTGTGCGTTGTGTGACCAGCTTCCTTATTGCAATAAGTTTTTAATAAAAGTAATGCCTTGATTGATTATTGACTTTGCCTCTCCTCATTATTAATTGAAAGTAGAATTTCCACCACATTATTCCAGTTTAGATGATTGAGGTAGTCTCAGTATTCAAAATGAACTTTCTGAATGCAGGTTGCGGGTGATTAACAATTCCACTTGTTGGATATCCTAACTCTGGCATGATTCCAATGGGAATTACACATCACTTTGCAAACCAGCATAATGTGACTTGCAGGCCCAGGAGATTCCTCACCACTGTGTTAGGGTATGACTAGGCCCTCAAAGAAAGGCCATATGATATCTGTAATGCGTTGTCATAAATAATTACATTTTAAAGGCTAATACGGCTGGTGGGTTCTACCCGTTCATACAGGGTTCTAGGAAGAACCCTCAAAAGATGAAAGGGTTCTCGGTAGAATGCTTCATAGACGGTTCTAGGAAAAACCTTTAGATGATAAAATGGTTCTTGGTAGAACCCTTTATAAAGGGTTCTAGAAGGAAACATTCATAGAGGGTTATAGGTAGAACGATATAGAGGCGTTTCTTTGAACACATCTGGATTGGAGCTTTCATTTTATACATTTTAGGTAAAAAGCTTCTAGTGTTAACGTGCAGAAAACCCAGACTTTAACGAGAGCAGAAATCAGTGAAACAGATATCAGAGCACAAATCAGAATTGGGGCTAGCAACAGTAGATGAGCCAGTGTGTACATGCACATTTCCAGATATAATCAGCAGTAATACAATCAGGCCACTGTATAGGACAGGGAGAGCTCTGCAGTGCTGGTTTATAATAGGCGGTGTCAGAGGAAAGCCCATAAAATTGTCAGAGACTCCAGTCACCCAAGTTATACACTGTTTTCTCTGCTACCGCACGGAAAGCGTTACCGGAGCGCCAAGTCTAGGACCAAAAGGCTCCTCAACAGCTTCTACCCTCAAGCCATTAGACTGCTGAACAATTCATAAAAATCGCCACCAGACAATTTACATTGACCCCCGCCCCACCCACTCTTGTACACTGCTGCTACTCACTGTTTGTTTGTTACCTGTGCATAGTCACTTCGCCCCCACATAAATGTACAGATTACCTCAACTAGCCATTACCCCTGTACACTGACTCGGTACCGGTGCCCCCTGTATATAGCCTCGTTATTGTGTTACTTTTTATTATTACTTTTTCTTTTTAGCCTACTTGGTAAATATTTTCTTCTTCTTGAACTGCACTGTTGGTTAAGGGCTTGTAAGTAAGCATTTCATGGTAAGGTCTACACTTGTTGTATTCGGCGCATGTGACAAATAAAGTTTGATTTGATTTTGATATGATAACATTTGAATGTGCGTTAGATGGCATCAAGATCATATTGTACAGCAATTTCATCAGGTAACATGAATACAAAGCCGGCGAGAGGTGGTTAGAATAGGATGGGAAGCCAGGAGTCCGTCTTGTTACGTCTGCTCCCGCTCTTCCCCCCCTGGCGCTTAAGGGCGCCAGGCTGCCCTGCATCACTCACTCCTATCATCTGCCTTCCCTCATCACGCGCATCAGCGATATTGGATTCACCTGGACTCATCATCTGTTTATTTCCTCCCCTATATGTGTCAGTTCCCTTGCTCTGTCCCACACTGCTGCATTAATTGTTTTTGTCTGTGTTACCTGTTTACTGACGCTGTTACTGTTCGTTTTTTGTTTTGTTGGTGACATCGGGGTGGATTCTGCCACTGATGGAACCGGGGGTGCCTAAGCCAGCCCGTCGGGCTTTCACGACCTGGCTGGCTCGAGAGGTTTCCTTGCCTCGTTTGGCTCGGCGGCTTCGCATCCCACGTCACACTCCACCGGATCTTCGGGCTCCCTCTCTGCAGCGGGATCGACAGACGTCTTGCATCAGCCAGATGTTAGGCTTCCATGCCTCAGCCGGCTCGCCAGGCTCTAACGCTCCTGCCGGTTCGTTGGGCTTCCACGCCCCAACTGGCTTGCCCAGCGCCCATGTCTCGGCCGGTTCGCCCAGGTGGGAGGCCGGGTGGCGCCCCTAGAGGATGAGGGGTACTGTCACGTCTGCTCTCCCCCCCCCCCCCCCTGGCGCTTAAGGGCGCCAGGCTGCCCTGCATCACTCACTCCTATCATCTGCCTTCCCTCATCACGCGCATCAACGATATTGGACTCAACTGGACTCACTCATCATCTGTTTATTTCCTCCCCTATATTTGTCAGTTCCCTTGCTCTGTTCCCCCCTGCTGCATTAATAGTTTTTTTTCTGTGTTACCTGTTTGCTGACGCTGTTACTGTCTCGTTCCTTGTCAATTCTATATTA
Organism: Salvelinus alpinus; assembly: GCF_045679555.1. Taxonomy (NCBI): domain Eukaryota; kingdom Metazoa; phylum Chordata; class Actinopteri; order Salmoniformes; family Salmonidae; genus Salvelinus; species Salvelinus alpinus. Next base: position 15,531,537 of record NC_092093.1, on the reverse strand, counting down.
AATGTTTTACTCCCCGTACCTGCTTCGTCTCTCCGGCGTCATTCCATGTGACACGTCTAACCAATAGAGTCAGAGTCCCGAGTGTGGGAACAAACATAGTCTGTCCCACGGTTGGGTAAACAAGCAAGTTTATAGTCAAGAAAGCATGCAGAAGTTATGAGGCAAGACTGCGTAAAGCACAAGTAAAAATATTACAACTTGGGGCTAGCCATTGTAAGTTCAGAGTCACTCACCTCAACAGTGCATGTGTGCTGGTGGTGAGCTAAGGCTCAGGAGAGAGGAGAGAGGGGAGAGTGTAGCTGGGGTACCTATACAAGACAGGGGGAGACAGGCCAAGGCAGATTGTGAACAGAGCGCCAGGTGGAATCCAAGCAGCAGTGCAGCAGGCATCGGTAGTAGGTGTCACACCTACTTGGGAGAAGCTTTTTTCGGGAGGCAGAATTCCTTGTAGGAAATCTCAGCTAGCTAGATAACATAGCTAGCAAGTCTCTATTTTTTCCAAATGGAAAAGGAGGTCATTAGCTAGCTATGTCTTTTCAGTATCGGCGAATAGTCCTTTACGATGTCCAAACAAAGTTATCCTGTGGCTGTTGTATTTTGGGGTTTCTGAGGAGGATATCTTCTCTGCACAGATGGAGGGGGCTTCAAAGGCCTCTGCATTTGGGTGGGGGAGGCTGTGCCTTTGTTAGGCTCAAGAGTTTTCAAACCTCTCACTTCATACTTCAGTGCTAATTTCAGTCAGATTATTTCCTAGCAGCTTGGTAGTCTTATTTATTAAGCTTTATATAACAAAATTACCTAGAGGTTATTGTCTTTTACTTTTTGGCTTCAGAAAGTAGGTTCAGACCGAACATTACTCAGTGTTGTGTTGGATGGTATTTCCAGGTTCCGCTGTGTTTCTTCTGCAGGTTTTGGCATGTTAGAATTTTTTTTATTGATAGACCTTGGTAGTAATAGTCCATTCAGGTAATTTTGTCCAAAATCAAGTTTTTAGGTATGGAAATGTGAATTGGAATTAAGGTTTTTGTCACACCCTGACCTTAGAGAGCCTTTTTATTTCTCTATTTGGTTAGGTTAGGGTGGGCATTCTAGGTTTTCTGTTTCTATGTTGGTGTGTTTGATTCCCAATCGTAGGCAGCTGTCTATCGTTGTCTCTGATTGGGAATCAGATATAAATTGTCAGTTTCCTTTTGGGTTTTGTGGGATCTTGTCTTTGTTTGTTGCTTTGTGCACGACTAGCTTTACGTTCGGTTTGTGTTCATTGTTTTTTCCCAGTGTTACGTTTTCAAATAAAGAGAGAATGTACGCCTACCACGCTGCACCTTGGTCCACTCTTCATACCACCAACGAGAGCCGTAACAGTTTTGATATTGAGGATAGTGTCCTGTATAAGTCCTTACATGGCTCAGTGCAGCCAGCCAAGCATCGTTGACCAATTTTTGTAAACCCATTTTGCTACAATTTATGAATGTAACATTCTGTTTCTGAAATTTCAGAGTAAAAATTCAATAAAACAAGTCTCAAATATAAGGAAAATGCTTATACGTTTCAGCTGTTTCAAAAACATTGCTCTGCTATTACTATTTTTATTGTAGGAATGTTGGCCTCAATGAGACAATATTCTGTTTACACTGCTCTGCTTGGAGATAGGCAACTGTCAAGCGAGTGCGTGCCCTACCTCCATAGGTAGTGCTCAAAACCTAAGAAATGTGCAGCTGTACATTATAGTAATTCGTCTATTCTTAGGATTGTTTTCAATACGTCTCGAGAATTTCCTTCAACTTTCATCAATGAGAATAGTCTCTACTACTATAACTATTTCACAACCATAATACTTCAAGACTAGCAAGTGCACACATTGTCTTTAGGAAATGTCCCTTTCTAGTTTACCTATATAGTTTGTAAAATTTGTATATGATTTTTATATGATAAATGTATCAATTGACATTAATTTACGTTGGAAGGTAAAACCAAATCACATGTGGATGCGGCTGGAAATACTACATCATCATCTTCCATCAGCCAGTGTGCTTCAATAGGACAAAGTAGAAGGAATCACTATGCTAGCATTTTATTTTAGGGTGCAGTGTAGAATGCACTGCTGAAATACCTGGGTTGTATATGAGTGGCAGCACTGGTATAGTCCACTGATGATCTGAATGTCATTGATACACTCACTGTCAGCTGATTAATGTTGTCAAGCAGAGAGAGAGGTGACACTAGCAGTTACAAGTCACATGGAAAAGAGATCTTGTACAATGTTGCATGGGGCAGAAATGGCATACATACAGTGCATTCAGAAAGTATTCAGATCCCTTGACTTTTTACACTTTTTGTTACGTTACAGCCTTAATTCTATAATTAATAAAAAAAAAAAATTCACTCATCAATCTACACACAATACCACAGAATGACAAAGCGAAAACAGGTTTTTAGATTTAGATAAGTATTCAGACCCTTTGCTATGCGACTTGAAATTGAGCTCAGGTGCATCCTGTTTCCATTGATCATCCTTGAGTTGTTTCTACAACTTGATTGAAGTCAACCTATGGTAAATTCAATTGATTGGGCATGATTTGGAAAGGCACAAACCTGTCTATGTAAGGTCCCACAGTTGACAGTGCATGTCAGAGCACAAACCAAGCCATGTTTGTAGAGCCCCGACACAGGATTGTGTCGAGGCACAGATCTGGGGAAGGTACTAAACAATGTCGGCAGCATTGAAGGTCCCCAAGAACACAGTGGCCTTCATCATTCTTAAATGGAACCACCAAGACTCTTCCTAGAGCTGGCTGCCCGGCCAAACTGAGCAATCGGGGGAGAAAGGCCTTGGTCAAGGATGTGACTCTGACAGAGCTCCCAGAGTTCCTCTGTGGAGATGGGAGAACCTTCAAGAAGGACAACATCTCTGCAGCACTCCACCAATCAGGCCTTTATGGTAGAGTGGTCAGACGCAAACCACTTCTCAGTAAAAGGCACATGACAGTGTCACATCTGCTCCTGCTACGCCCTCTTGTGTTCGTCCGGTGTCTCCTTGATCTGCAGCCACTCCCCCAGTACTCAGCAGTTTTGCCGCTCTGACTCTGGCTCCTGTCTCCTGTTCCACATCTCACCACCCTGCTACCCTGTTCTGGATTCACCACACCACCACTCCATTGGATTCCCCTCCTGACCTGTTGACCCTGTTCCAACCTCAGCCTCCATATCTAGTTTCTTACAACTCATCCGAGCTTCCCCGAATCTGCACTCCATATCTCCCTGTGTCACAATAAACACCTTGGTTCATTTATCCCTGTTTCCTCGTCTGAGTCTGTTCTTGGGTTCCCCTGTGCCGCTCCGCCTCACAGACAGCCCACTTGGAATTTGCCTAAAGGAACCTAAAGGACTCTCAGACCATGAGAAACAAGACTCTCTGGTCTGATGAAACCAAGATTGAACTCTTTGACCTGAATGCCAAGCGTCACGCCTGGAAGAAACCTGGCACCATCCCTACAATGAAGCATGGTAGTGGCAGCATCATGCTGTGGGGATGTTTTTCGGCATTAGGTACTGGGAGAATGGTCTGGATCGAGGGAAAGATGAACGGAGCAAAGTACATAGAGATCCTTGATGGAAACCTGCTCCAGAGCACTCAGGACCTCAGACTGGGGTGAAGGTTCACCTTCAAACAGGACAATGACCCTAAGCACACCACCAAGACAATGCAGGATTGGCTTCCGGACAAGTCTCAATATCCTTGAGTGGCACAGCCTGAGCCCGGACTTGAACCCGATCGAAAATCTCTGGAGAGACCTGAAAATAGCTGTGCAGCAACGCTCCCCATCCAACCTGACAGAGTTTGAGAGGATTTGCAGAGAAGAATGGGAGAAACTCCACAAATACAGCTGTGCCAAGCTTGTAGCGTCACACCCAAGAAGACTCGAGGCTGTAATCGCTGCCAAAGGTGGTTCAACAAAGTAAGGAGGGTCTGAATACTTATGTAAATGTGATATTTCAGGGGGCGGGGGATTTTATACATTTGCTAAAAATTCTACATACCTGTTTTTATCTTGTCATTATGGGGTATTGTATTTGGGGTATTATTTGCTTTGTCATTATGGGGTATTGTGTGTAGAGTGACAAAGAAAAAAAATATATATATACTCAATTTTAGAAATAAAGCTGTAACAAATGTAACAAAATGTGGAAAAAGTCAAGGGGTCTGAATACTTTCCGAATGCACTGTACACCATGCTGCAACAATACCTTTTTACTGCAGTCTACTGCTTTACAATACCTTTTTACTGCAGTCTACTGCTTTACAATACCTTTTTACTGCAGTCTACTGCTATACAATACCTTTTTACTGCAGTCTACTGCTTTACAATACCTTTTTACTGCAGTCTACTGCTTTACAATACCTTTTTACTGCAGTCTACTGCTATACAATACCTTTTTACTGTAGTCTACTGCTTTACAATACCTTTTTACTGCAGTCTACTGCTTTACAATACCTTTTTACTGCAGTCTACTGCTTTACAATACCTTTTTACTGCAGTCTACTGCTTTACAATACCTTTTTACTGTAGTCTACTGCTTTACAATACCTTTTTACTGCAGTCTACTGCTTTACAATACATTCTACCCCTATATCTGACTATTTAATCTACATATGCTCTGTGTAGAGGATACCAAAACTGTACGACTGACATTTTTACCACATTCCCCAAACTTACATATGATAAAAACAAATGATTGGCACTTCAAAAAGAACAGTTTAGAAAATTGTATAAATGAGCAATATCACCTTAGGGGGTGTGGTATATGGCCAATATAACCCTTAGCCATGGTATATTGGCCATATATAACAAACCCCCGAGGTGCCTTATTGTTATTATAAACTGGTTACCAACATAATTAGAGCAGTAAAAATGTTTTGTCATACCCGTGGTATACCACGGCTTTCAGCCAATCAGCATTCCAACCACCCAGTTTATAATGTATTTTTTGCTAGTGGATTAAATGTTAGGCTCATTTTACATATCATTATCGAATATATTACTGACTAAACGAAACGTTCTAACGAAAAACTTAAAAGGTGGGGTGTGTTCGACTCCAATGAATGCACAATTAAAGGTTATGACATTACAAGTGTTATCAGTTTAGAGTTTTGTACTTAAAGTTTTGCAGAAATGCCTCTCGCACTATGCATATTCCTGCCCTTGGTTTATTTATTCTGATATATTACCTGTATTGTCTGCATTTCTGCCTCCTCTGGTTTATATTTAATATGTGAGCACTCCACTAATTCCTGTACAGCTGTTCCGTATTATCTCTGTATGTAACCTTGTCAAGGTATTAGGTTATTTCAGACGTATTATTATGTTCCTGAATTTGTGTATATTACAGCGCTTTATGCCACTTATTGGCACTTTATTGGTAAACTTTCATGTTTATGTCTAAAATGTCGGTTTGCGTTACCAATTACTGGACAGCAAAGTGTATTTCCGTCTCTTTGAGGGAGTTGTGCTTAGTGGCCTTTTTAGAAGTAGATGCTGACATCTAGCGGCAGAGTTGTATTATAGTTTACAAGTGAAATTGTATTTTATATGCTCACGCATGATAGGTCTGTGGTTGTTTACTATTTAATGGCTACTACGTATTCCTGTATTCATTATTCTGTAATTCTCTCTTTACATTTCAGAAAAGACATGCTTACTATGCAACACATCCATGATTAATAAATAACTGAAGGTTGAATGGATCTGTTGGGCAGCCTTTCCTTCTAACAGAGGAAGTACACTGACTGTAGTACGTACGCCAGTCAAGCCAGTTACGCATCTAGTGTTCCACAGTAAGCCTTGTGGCAGTTTTTCCTCCATGTTTCTTCAGTAAAAAAAAAAAAAAGATTTGATGTGTCGGTGATTAATCACTGACCAATTAGATACGATAAACACTAATTTCACGTAAACAAACACTCTTTTGAAGTTGTTACAGTGGTAAGTAAACACAGATCAGATTATAATTCAAATATGGATGATGCTGATTTGAAGGATAATAACACGTGTATTGATCAGGCCTCAAAATGATTCAACAAAGTGATCTGAGTAGGTTTTTCAGGTCCCATCCTCAATAGAAAAAGAATAAGGGCACATAAATACAGAGGACTACCATACAGTACCTTTCCTGGTGGATATTTGGATAGACAAACTGCAGTCAGTCTACATTTCCCATGTCCCTGCAAGTCTGTATGAGAGACTGTATTTTCTGACCATAATGAGTGTACTGTCAGTGCTTATTATCAGAATCATTATCATCATTTTAATATCAGCAATCCAGAAGCAAATATTGTGTGAGCGCTGGCCTCTGGCCAACTACTGCCTGGAAAAACTATCACCATTGTAATGTAGGCCTAATATGTGTGTGATATTGATAAGGCCCATTCAAACCCACAAATCATGTTTAAGCAAATGTCACACTGTATTGACTTGAACCCAAAAAATAAAAGTAATAATAATAATGTGATCATATTACTCCAGTGCTAGCCTCTCTACACTGGCTTCCTGTTAAGGCTAGGGCTGATTTTCAAGGTTTTACTGCTAACCTACAAAGCATTACATGGGCTTGCTCCTACCTATCTTTCCAATTTGGTCCTGCTGTACATACCTACACGTACGCTACGGTCACAAGACGCAGGCCTCCTAATTGTCCCTAGAATTTCTAAGCAAACAGCTGGAGGCAGGGCTTTCTCCTATAGAGCTCCATTTTTATGGAATGGTCTACCTATCCAGAGAAGCAGAATCGGTCTCGACCTTTTAGTCTTTATTGAAGACTCATCTCTTCAGTAGGTCCTATGATTGTGTGTCTGGCCCAGGGGTGTGAAGGTGAACAGAAAGGCACTGGAGCGACGAACCGCCCTTGCTGTCTCTGACTGGCCGGTTCCCCTCTCTCCACTGGGATTCCTGGGTAACCCTATTACAGGGGCTGAGTAACTGGCTTACTGGTGCTCTTCCATACCGTCCCTTTGGTATCATTTGAGTGGGTTGAGTCACTGATGTGATCTTCCTGTGCAGGTTGGCGCCCCCTCGGGTTTGTGCTGTGAGGGAGATCTTAGTGGGCTATACTCAGCCTTGTCTCAGGGTAGTATGTTGGTGGTTTGAAGATATCCCTCTAGTGGTGTGGGGGCTGTGCTTTGGCAAAGTGGGTGGGGTTAAATCCTGCCTGGTTGGCTCTGTCCGGGGGTATCGTCGGACGGGGCTACAGTCTCTCCTGACCCCTCCTGTCTCAGCTTCCAGTATTTATGCTGCAATATTTTATCTGTTGGGGCTAGGGTCAGTCTGTTATATCTGGAGTTTCCTGTCTTATCTGTTGTCCTGTGTGAATTGAAGTATGCTCCCTCTAATTCTCTCTCTCTCCTTCTTCCTCCCCTCCTGGACGACCTGAGCCCTAGGACCATGCCTCAGAACTACCTGGCCTGATGACTCCTTGCTGTCCCCAATGCACCTGCTCGTGCTGCTGCTCCAGTTTCAACTGTTCTGCCTGCGGCTATGGAACCCCGACTTGTTCACCCGACGTGCTACCTTGTCCCGGACCTGCTATTTCGACTCTCTCTCTACCGCACCTGCTGTCTCTAACTCTGAATGCTCGGCTATGAAAAGCCAACTGACATTTACTCCTGAGGTGCTGACCTGTTGCACCCTCTACAACCACTAACTATTATAATTTGACCCTGCTGGTCATCTATAAATGTTTCAACATCTTGGCCATGTACTGTTATAATCGCTACCCGGCACAGCCAGAAGAGGACTGGCCACCCCTCGGAGCCTGGTTCCTCTCTAGGTTTCTTCCTAGGTTTCTGCCTTTCTAGGGAGTTTTTCCTAGCCACTGTGCTTGTACATGTTTATTGCTTGCTGTTTGGGGTTTTAGGCTGGGTTTCTGTATAACACTTTGTGACATCGGCTGATGTGAAAAGGGCATTATAAATACATTTGATTGACTATATAAGGGTATATAATGGTATTATAACAGGCCTTTATTAGTCTCTTAGCCAATTGTGACACACGCCTCATATGACTTATAATAATATATGTTTAATTAAATAGGCCTTATAAAGCTTATACATGGCATTTAAACAGTCCTTATGAAGCTTATACAGGGCATTTAAATAGTCCTTATTAAGCTTATAAAGGGAATTTGAATGTGTTCGGAGGCATGGTAGAGCTTTAAAACAAAATACTGACAGCACTATGACACATCTAGGCCACAGTATGCCGGCAGAGAGCGGAGCTGCTGCTGACTACAAATGATCTAGCAATCAGTTAAGGCAATAGGAAAGATACCAATCAATATGCGTATAAGCTTGTCACTTCTATTCAAATTATAAAAGACTGAAGAGAAGAAATAACAATGATGAGTGTTTCGATTTATTTGTTTCTCAAGTTCTCTTTTCTCTTGAGTATTATGTTGATAATGAGGAAAGCCATCACTGGAGAAGCATAATGGAATTGATAGTGGCATTTTAAATATGTTTAAAAGTTCCTAGATAATAATTCCTATTAAGATATTAAACATATTTGAGGTAATCATTCTATACAGATAACCAATCACACATGGTCTTTGTTCTGTAGGCTATAAAAGCGTAAAATTCAGCACAGCAATGAAAATATATTGTTATACTGTAGTCTCCATTCTGAGACATTTGCATACAACTTATATAAAAAGGTTTAAAAATAAAATTAAAATAATTTACACAATTACCTCTTCAGTTCATATGAAACTTGAATCACAGATATTATCATAATTAGCACCCATTCTTATAGCCTCTTAATTTCATACAAGGGGTTTGTATTGACAACAATACATAGGGCCTACATGCTCATCACACAGACATCTTAATCATGCTAAAACATTCATATAAATACATCATGTAGAGAGTTTTAAAACTTGTCAAAACACGTTTAAAACACTTTCAGCTGTCCAAGCTGTTTGCAGGGTAGTGGTTTCAATGAGGAGGGTATGGGAAGCTCATCTAGGCTGTCAGGGAACTGCTCTGGTGGAAGCTGCCTCAGAATTGTTTGCATAGCCATGAGAAACAGTGGAGCTGGCTTCTGTCCAACGAGGTATTTGAATTTGTCCTCACCTAGGACTTTGGACCAACAAATTGGGTCTCCTTCGAGCGCACTCTTCATTTTGAAACGAATCTCTGGCATAAACATTAACAAGTTGTCAAGACACAGCTTTTTGGGCCCAATGTTCACTTTGGAGTCCCACAGCTGTTCCAAAATGACATCCAATGGCGTCATACCGTTTTGATCTTCTGCCTGTGGCGAGGCGCCGTTGCCCAACAACAGAATAACGGACTCTGAGCGCAGGAGCTCACAGGCCAGATGTAGTGGAGTTTTACCGTCCTCCATGTGAAAACATCCGCCTCGGTTCATATATGACCGCAGACTAGGTAGTCGATGCGCTTCTTGCAATATGAGACCCAGTATGTCCCGTCTGTCATATCTGACAGCCATCGCCAAATGCGGGGCCGATGATGGACAGCAGCAAAAGCGCTCGCCGGGCATGGCCAGTGCTTCATCGGTGTAGTGACTGAGCAAGTATTGAGCGTAGGCTTGGTGGTCATGTACGATAGCGTACAGTAATGCCTCCGAGGGAGTGTAAGATCTCTGGCTGGCGTCTTCCTCCCAGTAAAAAGTCTCCATTGTCCGCATGTCCTCCAACATCCAAACAGGCTTTAGATCACGCACGGCCTGATAGAAGAGAAAAGATTGGTATTTTCGCTGTTTGCATTTCTCGTCCTTATGGAGTCTACCATTGTTCGTAGCCGACGCAGACATGATGATCTGAGGTCCGATTGCTTTACTAATGCCCCTCGTTCGTGTCCTTCAATGAGACCGCAGTTCATGCATAGGCTATTTATAAAACATAAAATCGCACATACTGTCCATGGTAGCCTACTAGGTTAAAATACTTGTATTGTTTGTATGTAGGCCGGACTATTCTAATACTTCGAACTATTATAATATACACGTTCAAGCACACACGCAGGATTAGCTTACATTCACACACATCGGCTACAGGACCCCCATTTCACAGCAACCGCCCCCAACACACATCTGAACTGGGAGTGGGATTTCCCTCCGCAGTACAGTGCTACTACGCAGGCGCCTGGATCTAATATTTTAACCAACTGTTCTCTGAATTAAATCGTTACAATGTAGCCGCTGATGAGACTAGGACCACGTCTAATTGTTTCAATTTGGCCACTGAGGCCTCTTCCCTACACAAAAAAATGTGGGGTTCCACAACGGTTATTCTAAAATCCTCAAAGTTCTTCGAAAAACCTTAGGGTTCTTGACACTGAATATTGCCACCAAAAGGTTTTTCCAAGAACCCATAGGAGGTGGGGTTCATCGAGGAACCTCCTTCGTTGATGGGGGGTTCTTGCAGGAACCTAACTGCCCAACTGGAACATTTCGATTAGAAAAAAAACAGCATCTGAAAAATGAAAATATCTCCTTAATTGAAGGTAAGGTTTGTCCCTTGTATGATCTAAATTGATATTGCTTCATGATGATACCGTATATCTTTTCATATTTGTGCCAATCTTTCTAAAACAGAAAAATGGACACAATTCAATGGATATCAATCAACAAAGAGGTAAGAATATGTAGGCAATAAGAATATGTTGAAGGCAAACAAAGGTATGTCAATTGGTATTGGTATGTTATGCAGATCACATTTACCACCCTCCTCCATTACCTCTTCAATGAATATCCCATACCTTATGGACAGGGTATGAAAACCATGATCAAAACAGTTTTTTTCATTCACATTCACCACAAATACCAAGGTATGAATACTGTTGTGTATTATAATTACTATTATTTGGATTCACAGACTTCACCCTCTCTCCACCTCTGATGAATATAACAGGAAACCTGTTCGATCACTGTCACGCCCTGACTTTAGTTATATTTGTTTTCTTTATTATTTGGTTAGGTCAGGGTGTGACAAGGGTGGTTAGTTTAGTTTTTGTATTGTCTAGGTTTTTTTTGTTTATCTATGGGGATTTTTCATTGTCTAGGGGAATGTAGGTTTATGGTGGCCTGAATTGGTTCCCAATCAGAGACAGCTGTTTATCGTTGTCTCTGATTGGGGATCCTATTTAGGTTGCCATTTGCCATTTTGGTTTGGTGGGTAGTTGTCCATGTGTAGTTGCCTGTGAGCACTACGTTGGCATCACGTGTCGTTTGGATATTTATCGTTTTGTTGGCGACATCGGTAAATAAACAAGTATGTACGCTCAAAACGCTGCGCCTTGGTCCACTCCTTTAAACGGCCGTTACAATCACAACGCCCTGCAAAATCATTCTGACTATGGATACGGAGAACATCAACACATTAACATCAACACACCAGAGGACTTGAGGCTCTGCAGGAAGTTTACCTCATATTTATATTTTTAAATTATGCTTTGCCACTAAAATCATAATAAACACTAATAACTAAAATATTGGGTTATATTGTTATGTGTATTATTATTAATAATAATAATATTTAAAAAAATATAGGGAGGGGGTCATTTATTTTTATTTTTATGATTAACCCCAAAAGGTTATTCAAAAGGTTCTTCGAGGAAGCATTTAAACGGGTTCTTTAATGAACCCTTTTAAATGGTTCCTCGTAGAACTTATAGGGGTTCCCCCACAGTTTCAATTTAAAGAACCCCTAAAGGATACTACAGGAACCTTTTCTTTTTATAGTGTACGAGACTCTTTTGGAAACAATAAAAATATCAAAACATCAGGTCTATAGTTTTGTTCTAGACCAATGACATCATCACTTCAGAAATCTTAACAAAAGTTTGTAGTTTGGATTTTCTTAAACAATAGGTCTAATGAAAAACTTGCAGAGCAGACCCATTCAGTCCAAACATCTCCATTATTACAAAGTATGTATCTATTTAGGCACGTAAATCATTTAACCATTCAACCAATTTGTCTACTTTGGTTTTGCTTAGCTATTGCTCTCCAGGAGGCAGTGGCCGACAATTCCACAAATTAAAACAAATGGCCATGTTGATCATTGACAAAGTCTTGAAATATACCAAGGAATACAACAAAACAATGTTGACATAACAAATATGGTTCCCACTTTAAAGGAAGCACAACTTATAAAGGCTTTATAGCCTACACAAATGCTTCATAAGCACTACATAAAGGCATCATAAGCACTGCATAAAGGCATCATAAGCATTACATAAAGGCTTCATAAGCGCTACATAAATGGTTATGCTTCACAAATAGTCTAAGTGTATGTCATACTCTATAAATGGTATATAAACATATTTTTTAATTATTTTTAAAATTTAACTAGGCAAGTCACTTAAGAACAAATTCTTATTTACAAGGACGGCCTACCCCAGCCGAAACCTGGACGATGCTGGGCCAATGGTTTTTCAAATACCCCCTTTTAATGGTTCCTCAAAAAACCTTTGGGGGTGAATTTTTTAACTACCCCCCCTATCATTATTAATAATACGCATACCAACAATAATAAACACTGACAACAAAAATATTGTGTTATGATTTTAGTGTGCAAAGCGGAATAAAAAAAATCTAAATATGAGGTAAACTCCCTGCAGAGCCCCAAGTATAATGGGTATTGTCAAGGTTTTCACTGCTGGTCATTCGAGTCAAGTGCAGGAGAGCAGAGAGTAGGTGATCAGGCGTCTGTATTTGCCAAGAGCAATAAACAGACGGGCGCAAAATACCTTCAATACAACTATAAAGTTCACCAAAATAATTCCCCAATGGGTACAGGCAATGCTCAGGGAGAAAACCCAGACTGGTGCGATAAACATAAACCCAACACAAAACAATCCCACACAAAGACATGGGAGGAACAGAGGAATATATATACACAGTGTAATTATGGAATGAAAACCAGGTGTGCGGGGAACAAGACAAAACAAATGGAACAATGAAAAATGGAGCGGCGATGGCTAGAAGGCCGGCGACATCGACCGCCGAACCCCTTCCGAACAAGGAGGGGAGCCGACTTCGGCGGAAGTCGTGACAGTACCCCCCCCTTGACGCGCGGCTCCAGCAGCGCGCCGACACCGGCCTCGGGGACGACCCGGAGGGCGAGGCACCGGGCGATCCAGCGGGATACGGTGGAACTCCCTCAGCATTTCAGGGTCCAGCACGTCCGCCACCGGAACCCAGCAACTTTCCTCCGGAACGTACCACTCCCATTCCACGAGGTACTGAAGGCCCCTCGCCCGACGCCTCGAATCAAGGATGGGACGGACATAGTACGCCGGAGCCCCCTCGATGTCCAGAGGGGGTGGAGGAACCTCCCGCACCTCAGACTCCTTCTAGCGGACCAACCACCACCTGCCTGAGGAGAGACACATGGAACGAGGGGTTAATTCGGTAATCGGGGGGGAGCTGTAACCTGTAACATACCTTGTTCACTCTCCTCAGGACTTTGAATGGCCCCACAAACCGCGGACCCAGCTTCCGGCAGGGCAGGCGGAGGGGCAGGTTTCAGGTCGAGAGCCAGACTCGGTTCCCCGGTGCGAACACCGAGGCCTAACTGCACAGAGGTCCGCATTGGTTTTTTGGCGCAGCGCGGCCTGCTGGAGGTGACCATGAGCGGCTTCCCATGTCTCCTCCGCACGCCTGAACCAGTCGTCCACCGCAGGAGCCTCGATCTGACTCTGGTGCCACGGCGCCAGAGCTCGCTGGTACCCCAATACACACTGAAAGGGGGAGAGGTTAGTGGAGGAATGGCGGAGCGAGTTCTGCGCCATCTCGGCCCAGGCACGAACGCCGCCCACTCCCCCGGCCGGTCCTCGCAATATGACCGCAGAAACCTGCCCACATCCTGGTTCACTCTCTCCACCTGCCCATTACTCTCGGGGTGAAAACCTGAGGTGAGGCTGATCGAGACCCCCAGACGTTCCATGAACGCCCTCCAGATTCTCGAAGTGAACTGGGGACCTCGATCAGACATTATATCCTCAGGCACCCCGTAGTGCCGGAAGACGTGTGTAAACAAAGCCTCCGCAGTCTGTAGGGCCGTAGGGAGACCGGGCAGAGGGAGGAGACGACAGGACTTAAAGAAACGATCCATAATGACCAGGATCGTGGTGTTTCCCTGTGAGGGAGGAAGATCGGTCAGAAATTCCACCGACAGGTATGACCAAGGCCGTTGTGGAACGGGTAAGGGATGTAGCTTACCCCTGGGCAGGTGTCTAGGAGCCTTACACTGGGCGCACACCGAGCAGGAGGAAACATAAACCCTCACGTCCTTGGCCAAGGTAGGCCACCAGTACTTCCCACTCAGAGAGCGCACCGTCCGGCCGATCCTCGGATGACTAGAGGAGGGTGACGTGTGGGCCCAATAGATCAACCGGTCACGGACAGCCGACAGAACGTACAGACACCCGACGGGACACTGGAGGGGAGCGGGCTCTGTGCGTAACGCCTGCTCAATGTCCGCGTCCAGCTCCCACACGACCGGTGCTACCAGGCAGGATGCCGGGAGTATGGGAGTCTGATCCATGGGCCGCTCCTCTGTGTCATACAGCCGGGACAATGCGTCTGCCTTAACATTTTGGGAACCTGGTCTGTAGGACAGGGTAAACACAAACCAGGTAAAAAAACATGGCCCACCTTGCCTGAAGAGGATTCAGTCTCCTCGCTGCCCGGATGTACTCCAGGTTGCGGTGGTCAGTCCAGATGATGAAAGGGTGTTTAGCCCCCCTCAAGCCAATGTCTCCACGCCTTCAATGCTTTAACCACAGCCAACAACTCCCGGTCCCCCACATCATAGTTCTGCTCCGCCGGGCTGAGCTTCTTCGAGAAGAAAGCACAGGGGCGGAGCTTCGGTGGCATACCGGAGCGCTGAGAGAGCATGGCTCCTATCCCAACCTCGGACGCGTCCACCTCCACTATGAACACCAAAGAGGGATCCGGATGGGCCAGCACGGGAGCCGAGGTAAACAGAGCCCTGAGGTGCCCAAAAGCCCTGTCCGCCTCAGCCGACCACTGCAAACGTACAGGACCCTCCTTCAGCAGTGAGGTAATGGGAGCAGCCACCTGGCCGAAACCCCGGATAAACCTCCGGTAGTAGTTGGCAAACCCTAAAAACCGCTCCTTTACCGTGGTGTGAGTCGGCCAATTACGCACGGCTGAAATGCGGTCTCTCTCCATCTCCACCCCTGATGTGGAAATGCGATACCCTAGGAAGGAGACGGCCTGCTGAAAGAACAGGCAATTCTAATCCTTGACGTACAGGCCATGCTCCAACAGTCGTTCAAGTACCCTGCGCTCCAAGGACACATGCTCGGCGCGTGTAGCGGAGTATATCAGAATGTCATCGATATTCACCACTACACCCTGCCTGTGCAGGTCCCTGAAAATCTTGACTACAAAGGATTGGAAGACTGATGGAGCATTCATCAACTCGTACGGCATGACGAGGTACTGATAATGCCCTGAGGTGGTACTAAACGCTGTCTTCCACTCGTATCCCTCCCGGATACGCACCAGGTTGTACGCGCTCCTGAGATCCAGTTTAGTGAAGAAGCACGCCCCGTGCATTGACTCAATCGCCGTGGCGATGAGAGGTAGCGGGTAACTGTACCTCACCGTGATTTGATTTAGACCTCGATAGTCAATGCACGGGCGCAGACCTCCCTCCTTCTTCTTCACAACAAAGAAACTCGAGGAGACGGGTGAAGTGGAGGACCGAATGTACCCCTGACGCAGGGATTCAGAGACATATGTCTCCATTGCCGTCTC
The DNA here is from genome assembly GCF_045679555.1 of Salvelinus alpinus. Lineage (NCBI taxonomy): Eukaryota > Metazoa > Chordata > Actinopteri > Salmoniformes > Salmonidae > Salvelinus > Salvelinus alpinus. The sequence goes on along the minus strand of NC_092093.1, from coordinate 15,515,737 downwards.
CGCTTGCGACAGGGGATACACGTGACTCCTGGGAAGTTTAGCGTCTACCAGGAGATTTATCGTACAATCCCCCCGTCGATGGGGTGGTAATTGAGTCGCCTTCTTTTTGGAGATGGCGAGAGCCAAATCGGCATATTCTGGGGGGATGCGCATGGTGGAGACCTGGTCTGGACATTCCACCGTGGTAGCACCAACGGAAACCCATACACACCTCCCCGAGCACTCTCACGACCACCCCGTGAGAGCCCTCTGTTGCCATGAAATGGTAGGGTCATGGCGAGCTAACCAGGGAAGCCCTAGTACCACGGGAAACGCAGGAGAATCAATGAGAAAGAGACTGATTCTCTCCTTGTGACCCCCCTGCATCGCCATGACCAGGGAGATGGTGGCTTCCCTAATTACCCCGGACCCTAATGGTCGACTCTCCAGAGCGTGTACCGGGAAGGGTCTAACCACAGGAACTATGGGGATACCTAAACTAAGGGCGAACGCTCTGTCGACAAAATTCCCAGCCGCGCCTGAATTGACAAGCGCCTTATGCTGGGAATGCGGGGAAAACTCAGGAAAACAAACATGAACAAACAGGTGGCCAACAGAGGACCCTGGATGAGAGTGGTGCAGACTCACCTGGGGTGACGCCAGAGAGCCCTGCCAGCTGCCTCGACTCCCAGAGGTACCAACCCGGCACCGACCGGCAGTGTGCCGTCTGTGGCCACAGATGGTGCACGTGAAGGCCCCTCCTCCAGCCTCCCTAAGCGCAGTCCCTCCCAGCTCCATTGCCACCGGCGCGGTGGTGCTGGAAGATGGAACCGACAGAGCCCTCTCTGGACGTCCGCGGGTGACCAGCAGGTTATCCAACCGAATGGACATATCCACCAGTTGGAACCACCAAGACTCTTCCAAGAGCTGGCCGCCCGGCCAAACTGAGCAATCAGGTGAGAACGGCCTTGATTAGGGAGGTGACCAAGAACCCAATGGTCACTCTGACAGAGCTCCATAGGTCCTCTGTGGAGATGGGAGAACCTTCCAGAAGGACAACCATATCTGCAGCACTCCATTAATCAGGCCTTTATGGTAGAGTGGCCTTTCCAAATCACGTCCAATCAATTGAATTTACCACAGGTGGACTCCAATCAAGTTGTAGAAACATCTCAAGAATGATCAATGGAAACAGGATGCACCTGAGCTCAATTTCGAGTCTCACAGCAACGGGTCTGAATACTTATGTAAATAAGGTATTTCTAAATACCTGTTCTCACTTTGTTATTATGGGGTATTGTGTGTAGATTGATGAGAAAATATAACAATTCATACATTTTAGAATAAGGCTGTAACATATCAAAATGTGGATAAATGAAAGGGTCTGAATACTTTCCGAATGCACTGCCTAAGTAAACCCTTTATGACCACATATTATACATGTCATAAGGACTTCAGTTATGGCCTAGTTATCCTAGACATTGTGGTCTGAAAATCCTGGCTCATGGGCCACATCAGACCTGCAAGTCACAATAAACTGATTAGAAATTTCTATTAGAATCCAGGCAGAGGGAGGAGTTCTAAGAATAGTTTCAAATCTGAACATATATAGGTGTTCTGGTTGGTAACTGACTGGAAAAAGTGTTTGATCTTGCATTATGGCCTGTTGAAGAGAACACTTATTGGCAAATCTAAATGCCTAATATTAAAGTTTTAAACACTGACGTTTAGGTTATAAACGTGTCACATGTGTCATGGTTTTACGGTTTATCTCCTTTCTTGGTATAGGTTCTGAGATGAAATACGGCAGGCTATGATATCCTATCTCACAGCAATACTGCAGCCTAGACCTACACATACTGTCTTGGCTACCGGTCTATTTACTTTCGAGCACGCTTGGCTATTGAATGAGCGATGGTAGGTTAATATTTGTTGTGTAGTGTGAATAAACCAGTCATGTCAGAACATATGAATATGATTTAGGCCCATATAAAAGTTATAGAAACATAGGCTACATGATCTCCTTACCAATGGCAAATGCAGTTGTTTATCATGTTTTAATATTTTTATTAAAATACCATTATTATAATTCCCTTCTGTCAAACACCTCAAATTTTTCTAAAGAACAATATTTGCTTGTAACACAATTATTCAACCACTGGAAATTATACTTATTGGTCTGAGATTTGCATGGAGATATGCACACAAAGTTTACTTTTTATAAACATCCACGTTTGCAGGAAAAGGTTTGGAGTCTTTTTGTGCTTAGGCACCTTTGATAATTAAGGCTCCCCCTGGACTTTACGGACTCGTGGAAGTGAACATTCACACAGTTGCTGTAACGGCAGCCTTCCCTCTCTTCACGAGAAGAGAGGGTGTAACAGGGATCGGACCAAGACGCAGCGTAGTTGGTGCTCAACATATTTAATAATGATAAACAGTGAACACTTAACAATTACAAAATAACAAAATGTGGCAAACCGATACAGTCCTAGCTGGTGCAGAGAAAACACAGAGACAGGAAACAACCACCCACAAACCCCAACACAAAACAAGCCACCTATATATGATTCCCAATCAGAGACAACACAAAACACCTGCCTCTGATTGGGAACCATATTAGGCCAAACACAGAAACAGACAAACTAGACACACAACATAGAATGCCCACCCAGCTCACGTCCTGACCAACACTAAAACAAGCAAAACACACAAGAACTATGGTCAGAACGTGACAGTACCCCCTGAGGTGCGGACTCCGAACGCACCCCCTAAAACTCTAGGGGAGGGTCTGGGTGGGCATCTGTCCGCGGTGGCGGCTCCGGCGCTGGACGAGGACACCACTCCACCATTGTCTTTGTCCCCCTCCTTAGCGTCCTTTGAGTGGCGACCCTCGCCGCCGACCTTGGCCTAGGAACCCTCACAAAAGGCCCCATCAGACTGAGGAGACAGCTCCGAACCGAGAGGTAGCTCAGGACAGAGAGGTAGCTCAGGACAGAGAGGTAGCTCAGGACAGAGAGGTAGCTCAGGACAGAGAGGTAGCTCCGGACAGAGAGGTAGCTCCGGACAGAGAGGTAGCTCCGGACTGAATGGCAGCTCCGGACTGAATGGCAGCTCCGGTCTGAATGGCAGCTCCGGACTGAATGGCAGCTCATGACTGGAGGGCAGCTCATGACTGGCGGGCAGCTCATGATTGGCAGGCAGCTCATGACTGGAGGGCAGCTCATGACTGGAAGGCAGCTCATGACTGGCGGGCCGTTCTGGCAGCTCCTGACTGAGGGGCAGCCCCGGACTGAGGGGCAGCTCATGACTGGAGGGCAGCTCATGACTGGCGGGCGGCTCATGACTGGCGGGCGGCTCATGACTGGCGGGCGGCTCATGACTGGCGGGCGGCTCATGACTGGCGGGCGGCTCTGGCAGCTCCTGACTGACTGGCGGCTCTGGCAGCTCCTGACTGGCTGGCGGCTCTGGCAGCTCCTGACTGGCTGGCGGCTCTGGCAGCTCCTGACTGGCTGGCGGCTCTGGCAGCTCCTGACTGGCTGGCGGCTCTGGCAGCTCCTGACTGGCTGGCGGCTCTGGCAGCTCCTGACTGGCTGGCGGCTCTGGCAGCTCCTGACTGGCTGGCGGCTCTGGCGGCTCCTGACTGGCTGGCGGCTCTGGCGGCTCCTGACTGACGGACGGCTCTGGCGGCTCGGGACAGACGGGCGGCTCTGACGGCTCGGGACAGACGGGCGGCTCTGACGGCTCGGGACAGACGGGCGGCTCTGACGGCTCGGGACAGACGGGCGGCTCTGACGGCTCGGGACAGACGGGCGGCTCAGACGGCTCGGGACAGACGGGCGGCTCAGACGGCTCGGGACAGACGGGCGGCTCAGACGGCTCGGGACAGACGGGCGGCTCAGACGGCTCGGGACAGACGGGCGGCTCAGACGGCTCGGGACAGACGGGCGGCTCAGACGGCTCGGGACAGACGGGCGGCTCAGACGGCTCGGGACAGACGGGCGGCTCAGACGGCTCGGGACAGACGGGCGGCTCAGATGGCGCTGGGCAGACGGATGGCTCAGATGGCGCGCGGCAGGCAGGCAGCTCAGATGGCGCTAGGCAGGCAGGCAGCTCAGACGGCGCTAGGCAGGCAGGCAGCTCAGACGGCGCTGGGCAGGCAGGCAGCTCAGACGGCGCTGGGTAGGCAGGCAGCTCAGACGGCGCTGGGCAGGCAGGCAGCTCAGACCTGCTGAGGCGCACAGTAGGCCTGGTGCGTGTTGCCGGAACTGGTGGTACCGGTTTGTAGACACGCACCTCAAGGCTAGTGCGGGGAGCAGGAACAGGGCACACTGGACTCTCGAGGCGCACTATACACCTGGTGCGTGGTACCGGCACTGGTGGTACCGGGCTGAGGGCACGCACCTCAGGGAGAGTGCGGGGAGAAGGAACAGTGCGTACAGGGCTCTGGATACGCACAGTAAGCTTGGTGCGTGCTGCCGGAACTGGTGGTACCGGGCTGGAGACACGCACCACAGGGAGAGTGCGTGGAGGAGGAACAGAGTTCTGGAGACGCACAGGAAGCCTGGTGCGTGGTGTAGGCACTAGTGTTACTGGGCTGGGGCGAGGAGGTGGCGCCGGATATACCGGACCGTGAAGGCGTACAGGAGCTCTTAAGCACCGAGCCTGCCCAACCTTACCTGGTTTAATGCTCCCCGTAGCCAGGCCAGTGCGGCGAGGTGGAATAGCCCGCACTGGGCTGTGCTGGCGAACCGGGGACACCATGCGTAAGGCTGGTGCCATGTACACCGGCCCGAGGAGACGTACTGGAGACCAGATATGTTGAGCCGGCTTCATGGCACCTGGCTCGATGCCCACTCTAGCCCGGCCGATACGTGGAGCTGGGATGTACCGCACCGGGCTATAGACACGTACAGGAGACACCGTGCGCCTTTCCGCACAACACGGTGTCTGCCCGTACTCTCGCTCTCCACATCAAGCCCGGGAAGTTGGCGCAGGTCTCCTACCTGACTTCGCCACACTCCCCTTTATCCCCCCCCCCCCAAGATATTTTTGGGGTTTCTTCTCGGGCTTCCTGGCCAGCCGTGTTCCCTCATAACACCGGTTCCCCTTCGCGGCTGCTTCCGCTCTCCTAGCTGCCTCCACCTGTTCCCATGGAAGGCGATCCTTACCAGCCAGGATCTCCTCCCATGTGTAGCAACCCTTTCCGTCCAACACCTCTTCCCAAGTCCATTCCTCCTGGTACCGCTGCTGCTGCTGCTGCTGCTGCCGCTGCTGCCCGTTGCTACGCTGCTTGGTCCGAGATTGGTGGGTGGTTCTGTAACGGCAGCCTTCCCTCTCTTCACGATTAGAGAGGGTGTAACAGGGATCGGACCAAGACGCAGCGTAGTTGGTGCTCAACATATTTAATAAAACGAATAAACAGTGAACACTTAACACGATACAAAATAACAAAATGTGTCAAACCGATACAGTCCTAGCTGGTGCAGAGAAAACACAGAGACAGGAAACAACCACCCACAAACCCCAACACAAAACAAGCCACCTATATATGATTCCCAATCAGAGACAACACAAAACACCTGCCTCTGATTGGGAACCATATTAGGCCAAACACAGAAACAGACAAACTAGACACACAACATAGAATGACCACCCAGCTCACGTCCTGACCAACACTAAAACAAGCAAAACACACAAGAACTATGGTCAGAACGTGACAGTTGCAATCTTTAAAAAAAACTAAACTTATATGTATCAATATTGTATAGAAAAAGGCAGCTGTTATTGATATATACTGTAGATGCATTTTCTTGGACACAACATAAATATATGTAGAATATTTTCACATGTCTATTTTCAAAAGATAAGAACATTAACAACTTCATCATTTTAAGAACACTATAACAATTTGGAAGAAAATGACACGTATTCTACAACAACCAATATCACTCCCTAAAAACACAACCCTATGGAACAATCACAAGTGAAATATACCAAAACACAGCTTAGCTTGTTGTTAATCCACCTATCGTGTCAGATTTTGAAAATATGCTTTACAGAGAAAGAAATCCAAGCTTTTGTGAGTGTATCAATCAATGCTAGAACAGCTAGCCTCAAATTAGAATGGTCACGAAAGTCAGAAAAGCAATAAAATTAATCGCTTACCTTTGATAATCTTCGGATGTTTGCACTCAGGAGACTCCCAGTTACACAATAAATGTTCTTTTTGTTCGATAAATATTACTTTTATAACAAAAAACGCCATTTGGGTTGCGCGTTATGTTCAGAAAACTACAGCCTCGTTCCGGTGCTGAAAGGCAGAAGAAAATTCCCAAACGTATCAGATTCAAAAATATTACTAAAAATATTTATAATTATGCAATCACAAGTGAAATATACCAAAACACAGCTTATCTTGTTGTTAATCCACCTATTGTGTCAGATTTAGAAAATGCTTTGCAACGAAAGCAATCTAAGATTTTGTGAGTGTATCAATCAATGCTAGAACAGTTAGCCGTATATTAGCTTGGTTAGCTTGGTCACGAAAGTCAGAAAAGCAATAAAATGAATCGCTTACCTTTGATAATCTTCGGATTTTTGCACTCACGAGAATCCCAGTTACACAACATTTTTTTTTTGTTCGATAAATATTACTTTTATAACAAAAAAACGGGTTGCGTTTTTTGGGTTGCGCGTTATGTTCAGAAAACCGAAGCCTCGTTCCGTTCGACGAAAATTCAAAAAAGTATCCGTAATGGTCGTAGAAACATGTCAAATGTTTTTTATAAGAATCCTCAGGTTGTTTTTAACAAACATAATCAATAATATTTCAACCGGACCGTAACCTATTCAATAAGAGAGAAAAAGACAATGGAGAGCTCCCCTCTCGCGCGCAAGAACTATTCAGAGGACACCTGACTAGTTTTGAAAAATCTCGCTCAATTTTCAAAATAAAAGCCTGAAACTATGTCTAAAGCCTGGTCACAGCCTGATGAAGTGCAGAAAACCTAGGCTTTTCAGAGAGCAGAAGTCAGAATTGGGTCTAGCAACAGTAGATTGCTCAGTCTGTACATGCACATTTCCAGATATCATCAGCAGTAATACCATCAGGGCATGGACAGGGAGTGCTCTGCGGTGTATTTTTTTTGACACTTCTTATGGCTGGGGGCAGTATTGAGTAGCTTGGATGAATAAGGTGCCCAGAGTAAACTGCCTGCTACTCAGGCCCAGTTGCTAATATATGCATATTATTAGTAGATTTGGATAGAAAACACTCAGAAGTTTCTGAAACTGTTTGATGATGTCTGTGAGTATAACAGAACTCATATGGCAGGCAAAAACCTGAGAAGAAATCCAACTAGGAAGTGGGATATCTGAGGTTTGTAGGTTTGCCTATCCAATATACAGTGTCTATGGGGTCATATTGCACTTCCTAAGGCTTCCACTAGATGTCAACAGTCTTTAGAACCTTGTTTGAGGATTCTACTGTGAAGTGGGGGCTAATGAGAGCTGAATGAGTCAGGGCTCTGCCAGAGTGGCATGAGCTGATCATGCACGCTCACGTGAGAGTTAGCTCTGTTCCATTGCATTTCTACAGAAAAAGGAATTCTCCGGTTGAAACATTATTGAATATTTATGATAAAAACATCCTAAAGATTGATTCTGTACTTCGTTTTACATGTTTCTACGAACTGTAATATGACTTTTCGTCTGAACTTTCGCCCGGACTTGCCCGCGCGTCATGAGTTTGGATTGTGTACTAAACGCGAGAACAAAAAGGAGGTATTTGGACATAAATTATGGACTTTATTGAACAAATCAAACATTTATTGTGGAACTGGGATTCCTGGGAGTGCATTCTGATGAAGATTATCAAAGGTAAGTGAATATTTATAATGTTATTTCTGACTTCTGTTGACTCCACAACATGGCGGATATCTGTATGGCGTGTTTTGTTGTCTGAGCGCTGTACTCAGATTATTGCATGGTGTGCTTTTTCCGTAGAGTTTTTTTGAAATCTGACACAGCGGTTGCATTAAGGAGAAGTGGATCTAAAATTCCATGCATAACAGTTGTATCTTTTATTAATGTTTATTATGAGTATTTCTGTAAATTGATGTGGCTCTCTGCAAAATCACCGGATGTTTTGGAACTACTGAACATAACGCGCCAATGTAAAATGAGATTTTTGGATATAAATATGAACTTTACCGAACAAAACATACATGTATTGTGTAACATGAAGTCCTATGAGTGTCATCTGATGAAGATCAAAGGTTAGTGATTAATTTTATCTGTCACGCCCTGACCTTAGTTCTTTGTTTATGTCTCTATTTTGGTTTGGTCCTCTTCTCCTTCTCCCGACGACGTTCGTTACATTATCTCTATTTCTGCTTTTTGTGACTCCTCTCTTTGGCTGGAAAAATGGCTGTGTTTTTCTGTGACTAGGTACTGACCTAACATAATCGTTTGTTGTACTTTCGTCGTAAAGCCTTTTTGAAATCTTACTCTGTGGTGAGATTAACATCAAGTTTATCTTTAAAATGGTGTATATTTGTATTTTTGAGGAATTTTAATTATGAGATTTCTGTTGTTTGAATTTAGCGCGCTGCACTTTCACTGGCTGTTGTCAAATCGATCCCGTTAACAGGATCTTAGCCGATCTCAGCCATAAGAGGTTATTAAGATCATATTGTACAGCAATTTCATCAGGTAACATAAATACAAAGTCGGCAAGAGGTGGTCAGAACAGGATGGGAGGCCAAGAGTCCGTGTAACCAACAGAGAGTCAGAGTCCCGAGTTTGGGAACAAACATAGTCTGTCCCATGGTTGGGTAAACAAGCAACTTCATAGTCAACAAAGCATGCAGGAGTCCTGAGGCAAATAACATAAAGCACAATAGAAAAATATAACAACTTGGCCAGCCATTGTAAGTTCAAAATGTCACTTGCCCCAATAAGATAACTTGAGAGAGTACCTCTCTATGAGTCCAGTAGGCTATAAAAGTATAAGATAAAATAAATAAATAGTAGGCCTATACTAGTTCATTAAAGTGTTTCTGAGTAAGCTCACATAATAAGCATCACAAGTTAATTAGCCTACTTAATTCTGATCAGTCCAATGTCTGCGGTGTGTGTGTGTAAGTGTGTGTGTGTGCCGAAGGCGTCCATCCTAGCTCGCTCATTAATGTCTTAATCGAAATTATGGATTGCCTCTTATCCGCTTGTCGTCCCCTCACGCCATAGTTTGTACATCTCAATTGTCAGTAGAAACCACATTTGTTAAAGCAAGTCAGCCATATCAGCTATGTTTTTTAAAAAGGAAGTAAATGAGGCTGAATTAATTGTTTTGCTGCCAGACAAGGCTCCGCTGATAGCCAGCTGTAGCAGTGGTAAGGATTCACTCTATTGTGCTGAAAAGTAAGCTGCTTTTGGGGTAGCTTTATGTAGACCCTAACAGTTTTCACTTTATAGTGAAATGAATGTATTGTTTAGTGTTCTGTAGTGGCTTTGCTGGCATGCATGCCCCACCAAGATTTACATGCAAAGATCGCCACTGTAGCTTACCCAACCCATTTGTGCATAGTCAGTGCTATTATCAGTTGAATAACTTACACTACCATTCAAAAGTTTGGGGTCACTTAGAAATGTCCTTGTTTTTGAAAGAAAAGCTAATTTTTTGTCCTTAAAATAACATCAAATTGATTATAAATACAGTTTTGAAATTGTTAATGTTGTAAATGACTATTGTAGCTGGAAACGGTAGATTTTTTAAATGGAATATCTACATAGGCGTACAGAGGCCCATTATCAACAACCATCAATCCTGTGTTCCAATGGCACGTTGTGTTAGCTGATCCAAGTTTATCATTTTAAAAGGCTAATTGATCATTAGAAAACCCTTTTGCAATTATGTTAGCACCGCTGAAAACTGATGTTCTGATTAAAGAAGCAATAAAACTGGCCTTCTTTAGACTAGATGAGTATCTGGAGCATCAGCATTTGTGGGTTTGATTCCAGGCTCAAAATAGGTTAGAAACAAAGACCTTTCTTCTGAAACTTGTCAGTCTATTCTTGTTCTGAGAAATTAATGCTATTCCATGCGAGAAATTGCCAAGAAACTGAAGATCTCGTACAACGCTGTGTACTACTCCCTTCACAGAAGAGCGCAAACTGGCCCTAACCAGAATAGAAAGAGGAGTGGGAGGCCCCGGTGCACAACTGAGCAAGAGGACAAGTACATTAGATTGTCTAGTTTGAGAAACAGACGCCTCACAAGTCCTCAACTGGAAGCTTAATTAAATAGTACCCGCAAAACACCAGTCTCAACGTCAACAGTGAAGAGGCGACTGATCAACTTGATGTTATTTTAATATACAAAAAATGTGCTTTTCTTTCAAAAACAAGGACATTTCTAAGTGACCCCAAACTTTTAAATGGTAGTGTACCTCACGTTGCTGAGCAAAAAAAGGGAACATAAGACATGAGGAAGGGAATGAGAGATAAAACAGAATGATGTAACTTACACCACTGCCTGTTTCCTCCATTTCGTGTGTTCATTTCCTGGTTTAACTACCTAGTTCTTCCCTCTAAATAAAACAGGACAGTGAGCAGGTCATGATGTAGCTTATTCTATTTGTTTTATTCTGTGGGTAATGACAAGCACATTACCTAGCATTAGTGTTAGTTGACTTGAAGGACTCTCTCACTCCTCAAATTCTCTCCAGCAACATAAAACTGTCTGAGAAGAAAATTCAACAGCTAGATCTACAGTATCTATTATATTATGACAGACCAGCTAGATCTACTCTCTATTATATTATGACAGACCAGCTAGATCTACTGTCTCTATTATATTATGACAGACCAGCTAGATCTAATGTCTCTATTATATTATGACAGACCAGCTAGATCTACTGTCTCTATTATATTATGACAGACCAGCTAGATCTCATGTCTCTATTACATTATGACAGACCAGCTAGATCTAATGTCTCTATTATATTATGACAGACCAGCTAGATCTACTGTCTCTATTATATTATGTCAGACCAGCTAGATCTAATGTCTCTATTACATTATGACAGACCAGCTAGATCTAGCCTTTAGCTAAAGTGGGCATATAAGCAGACTATGAAAGCTCTTACAATATTTTATGATTACATTTCTCTAAAACAGGTAATAGGCTACATGTTCACCACCAAGTCAGAACAGTAGGTGAAATTAAGAGGGGTAAATAGACCAAATTATTAGGTTGAGGCACATGGGCTACTAACAGCTTACTACACAAAATACACTTAGTATTACTTTCTTATCTACAGTATACATAGCTCCCTGGCATATTACATAATTTATGCTGCAGCATACCATACATTTTTGGACTCACCTTGTTGTGCTGTGCTCACTTGAACAGGAAGGTGGCGAGGCGGTCCTTGTGGGAAACGTTTGTCATCAAAGTCTGGCATTCTCTGGATTTGTGGTGCTTTCAAAACAACTGTGAACTCGGAAAAAGACAAGGTCGAATCATGATGACGTCATTGATCTTCAGGTCGTAGCTCTAGAAAGAGGACGATTTACAACTCAGAGTTGGATGACCGTTCAAAACTTTTTTTCACAGTCAGAGCGGTGGCACAGCGGTCTAAGGCACTGCATCTCAGTGCAAGAGGTGTCACTGTAGTCCTTGGTTTGAATCCAGGCTGCATCACATCCGGCTGTGACTGGGAGTCCCATAGGGTGGTGCACAATTGGCCGGGGTAGGCCGTCATTGTACATAAGAATTTGTTCTTAACTGACTTGCCTAGTTAAACATTTTTCTTTTTTATTAAATCGTTTATTCCCAACTTCCCAGTTGTCTTGAACTCACTGAAGTCACAAAGTATGCTTCATTGACAGCATGGCCAATGTTGAATGTTTATTATTTTAAACTTGGAAAAGAGCCCACTAATCACAGATTTGGGAACACACATCCACTCCACTGAATAGCAGGCTAGTGATTCCTTTGCAATGCTTGCAGTTACCAGTGTCACTGATTCCTTCCAAACCACTCATTGTTGAATTTGTGATTTCCAACTTGTTGTGTAATGTTTATGTCCAATGGCGGATGAGCATCGATATGTTTTATCTATAATTTTGTCTTCATTATTTCTCTTCATGTGACAAGGATTAAAAAGGATTTGCCAGTACATTGTTGACTTGATTCATGATGATGACTGCTAGCTAAGATTTTGAAAGTATGAAGTCAGTCTAATCAAAGCTACTGTAGATATAATGTGATTTGACGTCATTTTATCTGTGGCCAATGACCTTGAGCCTTCTTGGATGGGCACTTCTAATGTAACTCTATGGCAGCAGCCAAGGGGCTAGAATGTTCTAGCTCTACCCTTAGACTTTGTGGGATATTTTTTAGGTATTTTGTGTAGATTGATGAGAAAAAAACGATTTAATATAATCACATTTGCGGTCACTTTTGATAAGGGTGTTTCCCGCTAATGGAACATTCAAGCTTATAGCCATGTGGCATGTCTGCGCGTATAATGTGAAGAAATAGCCTAATAGTTGATCAAAATTGAACGCTAAACGTTCTGATCTGCTGCGTCAGCCAGATTGCGTAAAAAAGTTTTGTTTGATGCTAGTCGTTGTATTAATTTGGGATATATCACATCCCACAACTGTCCCAGACTATGTTTCAAATATTTATTTCTAGCACAGAATAGAATAGGTCAATTTCTGTAATATGGTCGACAGTAGAATGACATGGGCTAGTGCTTTTGCTGTTCGTTAGGCATGCTCATCTTGTTGGCTGACGAAAAGTAAATGTGGACAGTTCTTCCAATATCTTAAATAAGCACCTCGGAATTGGATATGGACGCGGACAGTTGTGGGGTGCGTTTTTTTAGGGTGCATTACGGCCACACAAAGAGGATGTCGCCGTGAAATTCGAGGCATTGGTTGTCAAAATTGTGAATGAGAGACTAATATTAACCCAATGCTCCCCGGGCGCCGAAGACGTGGATGTCGATTATGGCAGCCCCCCGCACCTCTCTGATTCACATTTCAGTTGAATGCATTCAGTTGTACAACTGACTAGGTATCCCCCCTCCCCTTTCCCTTTAATAAAGTGTGTACAGATCATGGCTTTCAAGCAACTTTTTTCCAAATCCTCATTAGAGTCACATCATGCAGCCTTACAATTTATTAAAAATCTAAACATATAGCCCAACGTTTGTAGAACAACTGAAGTTACATTAATAACTCAAAATTAAGCATATACTGTAGGAGTAACTATTACTTTGTTAACCGCTCAACACAAAATAGCCGCATGTGCGCACTCCGTGAAATCGTTTGGAGAAAATATCCTCTCAATTTTTTTCAGTTTTAACGGAATTCTAAACAAATATTGTCTGCTAAATGAACTAGTGTAGCCCACTGTCATTCGGCATAGCCAGATCAGGGCCTAACATTAAGACAAGTCAAAGCATGCTATTCTGTTCTTCTGAAAAATACTACATTTTATTCATATCATGCTTCTTTAGACCTGTCTAAAATAAATAATGTATTTATTGTGAAAGTGTAGTATTTATAAATCCTGGATTTATTAGACTTTTTTAAATGTAGATGTTCCAAAGGTCTGCATCAGTGGCTTGTGTGCAAGCCAGGAGATGCTAAATGTGTTTATGTTAATTAACGTTAATTACCGTGAGACTGACAGTTATTTTCTTGACAATCACCAGCTGACGAAATTGCGTGACCACCACAGCTCTAGCCACTGCTCATTCTCTAAAGCCTTGCTCATTTGACAGTTTGAAGTGACTCCAAAACATTTTTTTTTGCATATCCGATTCGAATCTGTTCTTTTTCCTGCAGTCTGAACAGAAAAGCACATGGAATCGGATACTACTAGCCACATTTCAAATCACATTCGTAGGTGGTTTAAAATCAGATATAAATTTGACTCCTGATCATGTGACTTGTGTCTGAATGGTCAAATCTGATTTATTCGCCCTCAAGTGGTTTTTAGACTGTTCATTTGCATATCTTGTTGCTTGTTAGCTATTTTGTTGACAGTTTGACAAGATCATGTGGTAGCTAACTAGCTTGTTAATTGTTTACAAACAAATTAGTGAATGTGCCAGAAAGCTGAACAGCTACCTAGGTATCTTGATTGCTGTGTCTAGCCAAAAAGGACACATTTGTAAAGTTCAATCATCTTAACCTTTCAGGCTTTAAAAGTGTTCTTACACTTTGATTTTGAACATTCAATGAAACTGGGAAATGTCCATGGCAGGCAGTGGTGGAAAAAGTACCCACACGTCGTACTTGAGTAAAAGTAGAGATACCTTAATAGAAAATTACTCAAGAAAAAGTTAAATTCAACCAGTAAAATACTACTTGAGTAAAGGTCTAAAAGTATTTGGTTTAAAATATACTTAAGTATCAAAAGTAAATGTCATTGCTAAAATATATTCAGGTATTAAAAGTAAAAGTATAAATCATTTCTAATTTTTTATATTAAGCAAACCAGATGGAACCATATTGTTTTTATTTATTTATTTACAGATAGCCATGGGCACACTCCAACACTCAGACATAATTTACAAATGAATCATTTGTGTTTAGTGAGTCTGCCAGATCAGAGGCAATAGGGATGAACAGGGATGTTCTCTTGATAAGTACATAAATTTGACAATTTTCCTATCCTGCTAGCCATTCAAAGTCTAACGAGTACTTTTGGGTGTCGGGAAAATGTATTGAGTAAAACGTACATTATTTTCTTTAGGAATGTAGTAGTAAAAGTAAAAGTTGTCAAGAATATAAATAGTAAAGTTAAGTACAGATACCCCCAAAAACTACTTAAGTAGAACTTGAAAGTATTTTTTCTTAAGTACTTTACACTACTGATGGCAGGCAGTGTTGTCACCTCAGCTTGCTACATAACTTCTGAGTGACAGGAAGCAGGAGAACCACCACCAAACAACCTAAACCACTGCACACACACCTGTAATTACTATGACAACCAGCCATGTCAGCTAATTACTGCTGTCTGAACACACAAATCCGATTTGGTCACTTGTAATTGGTCTGTTTTGACAGTCAGTATTCCAAAACGGATTTGAATAACAAAACTGATTTGAGTAATAAGGCCTGCAGTGTGAACAAGGCTTTATAACTCTATGTTCACTCTACATATTTGTATATAATGTATGTAAATTCCTCTGCCTGTATTCTGTCTATGAATGTTGTCTATCACCAAGTTAAAGTCTGATTATGTGCAAATGTACTTTAAGGTGATTCAGATTCTACTGTATTTCAACAGCCTGCACAGCTAACTTATAACCACTGGGGGGCACTACTGTACTATGTGGATCCTTTTTGCACACATTGGGATCTATCTATGCATGTCTGAATGTACTTTAAAGCTCACTCATTTTAATAAAGGTACCTACCTATTCACTTTTACCTCGTCAGTATTTTCCTTGAGTTCACTGTAACTTTGAAACTCTTTCTGGGACTCACCCACAAACAGGACAAAGCCTAGCCTGTTGAAGAGTGACGGACTCCATCCTAGCTGAAGGGGTGCTCTCATCTTATCTATGAACATAGACAGATCTCTAACTCCCCGAGCTCCACAATGACATAGGGTGCAGGCTGTTAGCCAGCCTGCCAGCTCAGTGGAGTCTGCCACTAGCACAGTCAGTGTAGTCAGCTCAGCTATCTGTAACGACTCTCGTGGGATTAAGAAGGAGGCCAAGGTGCAGCGTGGTAGGCGTTCATGATTTTTAATAAAACTAAACACTGCAACAAAATAACAAAGTAGAAAACGAAAGCGAACAGTTCTGTCAGGCAACAAAACAGCTAAACAGAAAACAACTCCCCACACAACCCAAACGGAAAATCACAACTTATATATGATCCCCAATCAGAGACAACGATAGACAGCTGCCTCTGATTGGGAACCACACATGGCAAAAACAACAAAGAAATAGAAAACATAGAATCTCCCACCCGAGTCATACCCTGACCTAACCAAACATAGAGAATAAATAAGGATCTCTAAGGTCAGGGCGTGACACTATCCCTATTGAGACCGTGTCTGTGCCTCAACCTAGGTTGGGCAAAACTAAACATTGCAGTGTTCGCCTTAGCAATCTCATTGGAAAAAAGACCTGCCATTATTGAAAGAGATTGTGATACCTCACATCTCAAAATAGGGCTACTTAGTGTTAGATCCCTCACTTCCAAGGTAGTTATAGTCAAAGAACTAATCACTGATCATAATCTTGATGTGATTGGCCTGACAGAAACATGGCTTAAGCATGATGAATTTACTGTGTTAAATGAGGCCTCACCTCCTCGTTACACTTGTGACTATATCCCCCGCGCATCCCGCAAAGGAGGAGGTGTTGCTAACATTTACAATAGCAAATTTCAATTTACAAAAAAAAAATATGTTTTCGTCTTTTGAGCTTCTAGTCATGAAATATATGCAGCATACTCAATCACTTTTAATAGCTACTGTTTACAGGCCTACTGGGCCATATACAGGGTTCCTCACTGAGTTCCCTGAATTCCTATCGGACCTTGTAGTCATGGCAGATAATATTCACATTTTTGTTGACTTTAATATTCATATGGAAAAGTCCACAGACCCACTCCAAAAGGCTTTCGGAGCCATCAACGACTCAGTGGGTTTTGTCCAACATGTCTCTGGACCTACTCACTGCCACAGTCATACTCTGGACCTAGTTTTGTCCTGTGGAATAAATGTTGCAGATCTTAATGTCTTTCCTCATAATCCTGGACTATTGGACCACCATTTTATTAAGTTTGCATTCACAACAATTAATCTGCTCGGACCCAAACCAAGGATCATCAAAAGTAATGCTATAAATTCTCAGACAACCCAAAGATTCCTAGATGCCCTTCAAGACTCCCTCCACCTACCCAAGGACGTCAGAGTACATCAATCAGTTAACCACCTAACTGAGGAACTAAATTTAACCTTGCACAATACCTTAGATGCAGTCGCACCCCAAAAACAAAAAACATTTGTCACAAGAAACTAGCTCCCTGGTATACAGAAAATACACGAGCTCTGAAGCAAGCTTCCAGAAAATTGGAACGGAAATGGTGCTACACCAAACTGGAAGTCTTCTGACTAGCTTGGAAAGACAGTACTGTGCAATATCGAAGAGTCCTCACTGCTGCTCGATCATCCTATTTTTCCAACTTAATTGAGGAAAATAAGAACAATTCAAAATGTATTTTTTATACTGTCGCAAAGCAAACTAAAAAGCAGCATTCCCCAAGAGAGGATGGCTTTCACTTCAGCAGTGCTAAATTCATGAACTTTTTTGAGGAAAAGATCATGATCATTAGAAAGCAAATTATGGACTCCTCTTTAAATCTGCATATTCCTCCAAAGCTCAGTTATCCTGAGTCTGCACAACTCTGCCAGGACCTTGGATCAATGGAGACACTCAAGTTTTTCATATCTCTTGACACGTTGTTGAAAATAATCATGGCCTCTTAAACATGCAATAAAGGGACTTTGGAACAATGGTTTCCGTCAGCCACAATGGTGGTCATGACGATAGATGGAATATGAAAATGTATGTCATTTTTGTTTTGTTTTTAAAGGTTAATAGATTACGTTATTACGAAAACATTTTAACGTTAAGAGTTTTCCTAGTATATGTCTGATGTTTACACATTGTACGTTGTGTGGAAAATGTCCAAATCAAAGAGAATGTTTTGGTAAAGATGAAATGTGAAGTTAGTTGTCTAAAATTGGATTTGAGTCAAATCTAGACCTTGCCTCTTAACTTGGTGCGCCCAGAGAATTGCCCTAAAGGCGGTTACGCCCACTTCTGACCCGAGGGTATAAGACATGAGTGAAGAATTAACATATCAGACTAAGTGACCCGAGCTGCAGCCGAGGTCTAAAAAGTCAACGAACCGAAAACGCAACACAAGTTTGAAGACAAAGAAATCTTTTTCTACCCAAGCTATGGATGAGTAGCTGTGTCTAAGCGGGTGAATTCAAGCCGAACCACCTAGCCTCCACTCCCCATCGAATCGTGGTATCTACACTGTTTCATTCCTACGCTGTGAGCTCTGAGCTACAGAGCTGTCTGTCCTCAGAAGACCCCTTCCAGAGCAAGGGCAAGGGAACAGACCAGTAAGCCAAAAAGGACACTGACATCGTGAGGACAACTAGAGAGTTGCGCCGGAGAAGTGCATCATTGAGCAGCCTGAACGGTCCACGCAGTGAATCCACAGAGACCTTCCACACGTAGTTACATCATTATATTCTGACCCATAAGAGCGGCAGTTTGGGGCAAGGCTAGGGTTAGAATAAGCACAGCTGACAAATTCACCCAAATGTATATTTCTCTTTTCTCTCTCTCTTTTAAATCCCCATGTTGGGTAACACGCGCCATAGTGTGTTGGCCCGTTATACTAAGTTCTAATCAATAGCCTAGAATGTGTTTTGTGTATGTGTATCTTTTATCATCATTTTAGCTTTCTAGTAAATAAATAATCAACTATGATTGGTGTGGTACGAACTCATTGGTGAGACCCGGGTCCGTGCAGATTCCCGGATTATGCGACGTTCAGAACGAGACTGTAGAGGTAACTGATTAATTAGCGGCTGTTGTAAAATCGATATTCTGATATTCTTTGAGTTAATGTTTTGAGGGTGGTTCTCCATATTGAGGGGACACCGGAATGTTGTGTGGCCAAAGATTTACCAGGGGCGTGAGGGGTCATAAAACCCCCACATCTTCAGACCCCTAGATCTCTCCTCCTCTGTTGAGGTTGAGAGATAATCTGTAGGGTTGTGGTCTCCTGTAACCTGACCTGATCAGGACAGTCATGACACTGTCATGATGTGGCCCTCTTTGGGTATAGCTAGTGGCTTCCCCTCTCTCCCTCCTACACCCAGGTTCTGTTATCTCAGGTCGTAAATTCCTGGAGTCTCCTTCTGGCCATGCAGTATATATAGAGAGAGTTTCACAGTAGAACAAAGGAACTTCTTCTACATCACAGAACTTGAGAACTGAACAATATCCATGTTTTGGAGAATGTGTAAACGGTCAGTGGAGAAGCCAGCTATGACCTGGTCCATTTTGTTTCATGTTTGTGACCTCATGAAAGACAATACAGCCACATTACCATAACTCTGTTTATACAGGTGCTTCCATTATGAGGTTTGTGTTGAATTATTGTCTAAAATGAATGAGTAAAGATGAAACTATTTGTGAAATGATGTAAGGTGATGTTAAACCTTTTAAACTCTGAGACTATTGATCCCGACAGAATAAGAGCAAATCTTAGATACTAATTACTAGTTTGCAGCTAGAAATTATGTCAACCTGGGATGCGAAGACCGACAACCGCCGAAACATCTATTCTATAAGAACATTTCTGAATGGTACTCTGAAGTATTCATTCTAACCACAGACTTCAGGGAAGCAGAGAGACGCTCGGATGAACTTTCCGACAGAAAGACTGACTTTTCCAACAGAGATCACAACGACACACTGAGCGTAAATATATATTAATTACAATTATTCCCGAATGAGTGAGCGTTCATGTGCAAAGGATTAGCATTTAAATTAATATTATTATCAACTGTGTAGTGACTCCTTTTTGTCTTTCCCACCCTTCTCAGTCCACACCCACTTCCCTTTGTCCACCAAGCCGTCATATCGACTTAGCCCACTAGGGAACCTCTCCTATCATTTCCTTGTAACCATATCTGCTGTTTGTTAGTTTATGCTTTTCTGTGATTATTTAGTTAGTTAGTAAATAAATGATTAAGACAATTGGTGTATGGATGATTCATAGTAAAGGCTGGGTTCGTGCAGATAACCAACAATTTACGATGTGTAGAATGAAACTAACGTGAGGTAAAGAATAATTCATTAATTATAAGACTAATTGATCAGATATTGACATTTCTGAAGAGTTATATTAGGTTAATTATAACTTTGTAATCTGAAGATTTTCCTTGGTGCCCTGACTTCCTAGTTAATTACATTTACATGATTAGTTTAATCACATAATAATAATTACAGAGAATTGATTTGATAAAATAACATTCTTCACTTTAATGATGCCAATGACACGACAAGCCCCAAAATTGCCCTCACTGGAAGCCTGTGTTTCAGACATAAGGAAGTGGATGGCGGCAAATATTTTACTTTTAAACTACTTTTAAACTCCCAAGAAACAAAGAGATCTGTTGAATCTGACAATTAATCTTAACGGTTGTACAGTCGTCTCAAATTAAACTGTGAAGGACCTCGGCATTACTCTGGACCCTGATCTCTCTTTTGACGAACATATCAAGACTGTTTTAAGGACAGCTTTTTTTCCATCTACGTAACATTGCAAAAATCAAACACTTTCTGTCCAAAAATGATGCAGAAAATTAATCTATGCTTTTGTCACTTCTAGGTTAGACTACTGCAATGCTCTACTTTCCGGGCTACCCGGATAAAGCACTAAATAAACTTCAGTTAGTGCTAAACACTAGAATCTTGACTAGAACTAAAAAATTGTATCATATTACTCCAGTGCTAGCCTCTCTACACTGGCTTCCTGTTAAGGCAAGGGCTGATTTCAAGGTTTTACTGCTAACCTACAAAGCATTACATGGGCTTGCTCCTACCTATCTTTCCGATTTGGTCCTGACGTACATACCTACACGTACGCTACGGTCACAAGACGCAGGCCTCCTTACTGTCCCTAGAATTTCTAAGCAAACAGCTGGAGGCAGGGCTTTCTCCTATAGAGCTCCATTTTTATGGAATGGTCTGCCTATCCATGTGAGAGACGCAGACTTGGTCTCAACCTTTAAGTCTTTATTGAAGACTCTTCAGTAGGTCCTATGATTGAGTGTAATCTGGCCCTGGAGTGTGAAGGTGAACAGGAAGGCACTGGAGCAATGAACCACCCTTGCTGTCTCTGCCTGGCCGGTTCCCCTCTCTCCACTGGGATTCTCTGCCTCTAACCCTATTACAGGTGCTGAGTCACTGGCTTACTGGTGCCTTTCCATGCCGTCCCTAGGAGAGGTGCGTCACTCGAGTGGGTTGAGTCACTGACGTGATCTTCCTGTCCGTGTTGGTGCCCCCCCTTGGGTTTGTGCCGTGTCGGAGATCTTTGTGGGCTATACTCGGGCCTTGTCTCAGGATGGTAAGTTGGTGGTTGAAGATATCCTTCTAGTGGTGTGGGGGCTGTGCTTTGGCAAAGTGGGTGGGGTTATATCCTGCCTGTTTGGCCCTGTCCAGGGGTATTGTCGGACGGGGCCACAGTGTCTGTCGACCCCTCCTGTCTCAGCCTCCAGTATTTATGCTGCAGTAGTTTGTGTCGGGAGGCTAGGGTCAGTCTGTTATATCTGGAGTATTTCTCCTGTCTTATCCATTGTCCGCTGTGAGTGTAAGTATTCTCTCGCTAATTCTCTCTCTCTTTCTCTCTTTTTCTCTCTTTTTCTCTTTCTTTCTTTCTTTCTTTCTTTCTCTTTCTCGGAGGACCTGAGCCCTAGGACCATGCCTAAGGACTACCTGGCCTGATGACTCCTTGCTGTCCCTAGTCCACCTGGCCGTGCTGCTGCTCCAGTTTCAACTGTTCTGCCTGCAGCTATGGAACCCTGACCTGTTCACCGAACGTGCTACCTGTCCCAGACCTGCTATTTTCAACTCTCTAGAGACAGCAGGAGCAGTAGAGATACTCTGAATGATTGGCTATGAAAAGCCAACTGACATTTACTTCTGAGGTGCTGACCTGTTGCACCCTCAACAATCACTGTGATTATTATTATTTGACCCTGCTGATCATCTATGAACATTTGAACATCTTGGCCATGTTCTGTTATAATATCCACCCGGCACAGCCAGAAGAGGACTGGCCACCCCTCATAGCCTGGTTCCTCTCTAGGGAGTTTTCTCTAGCCACTGTGCTTCTACACCTGCATTGCTTGCTGTTTGGGGTTTTAGGCTGGGTTTCTGTACAGCACTTTGTGACATCAGCTGATGTAAGAAGGGCTTTATAAATACATTTGATTGATTGATAAAATAGTCCGGCTTAACATAGCAGTTAGACCAAACATTTTGTTGGATGAAAGCTGAATTGAGAATGTCATGATTTATTGGTTATGTTAATAACATGTATTTGTGGGTCAACAGAACTGCTGTATTAATGTGGGTAATCTCTAAGTATCCTGTCAAATTCATGTTGGTGAAGCAAGGTAGGTTTATGGAGTCCAGGTGAGTAGGGTATAAAATGTATGTAAACATGTCAGCATCACATGTATTTCTTTAGTGTTATTAGTGTCTTTAGTGTTATTGTTTTTCTGGGTGAATAAGGTTTGTAAAAAATATCCTTGTGGTTGGGGGTTATGCCTAAAGTACGGTAAGTATAAGTGGTTTCATCTCATTGGTAACAATAGCAAGGTAAGTTTATGATGAAACTTGCATGTGTTTGATTAAGTTGATCACATAGTCCTCGGTCACACAATTGTTAATAATGGGATTTTCTCAATGTCTTTTTTGTAACAAACATTCTATCACAGGTGCAGAATGCAGTGTCCAGTGTGCTAACTGGCATAGCATGCACAGATGAGCAGTGACAATGGAATACAGGGACTCGGAGGAACCTTGAGCCAAAGCGGTTAAACAGCATTGACTTCACACACCATAAGTCCAGTGACCAATATGCAGAAAAGCATCCAGAATGTCCACCCCTGCCTCCCACTCCTGCATTCCACTCACAGGAGGAATTGAATAGGAGCCTGAGACATCTGAATCTGCCCGTGGGGAGTCTGCTCAATAAGTGTGTTAATGCTGAACTGGCAATAATATCACAGCCAGTAGCATTCCAGGTAAAATTGGACTGAAAGGAATATTTATTTGCAGCTGTACCATTTCTATGTATTTGACGATAATGAGCTGATGGCCTCCTAGCAGCTGGAAGACTGTGGATACTCTGTGAACCACAGAGGCATTGTTGTCAGTGTTGAAAAGCCATGGCTATCAGCAAGCCCTGACGGGAGTGCTGAACTCCAGGGAGCTGTTGGAGATCAAGTGTCCTGTCATGGGGAAGGGCTGTGATTCTCTGGATGAACTCTTCAATGGGAAAGCCTATGATGTGAAGGTGGTGGAGGACACACCCCAACTGCAACCACATGGACCACGTGGCTATTACATGCAGGTACAATTTTAGTATGTTTTGCAAAGGACTGTGAGAAAGTAAGGCGCTCATCTGGACTCCGTCACAGCAAGTTGTCATCCCTGTTCCCTATGATGCACAGTCCTGTGCAAAGGCTGTCCTGAGGTTGAAGGCATTCTACTCAACACACATGCTGCCATTTATTATTGAGGAGCATCAGGCAGGCAGATTGTCACGGAGTGGCAAATATATGCAGTTCTGTAGAAGTATGTAGTCAGATGTCTCTCCTGTTTGCAGTTACTATTAACACATTGCTTTTCAGTTAAAAAGCCTGACTTAATGCATCAACTGTTATGCTGGTGAATGAGGACCCAAAAGCGACTTAATAGAAACAGAGTCTTTATTCCAGTCTTAAACAAAAACCGATACTCCTGGATATTATCTTAGGTAAATCCAAAACAGGAAAACTGAAATCCTCTCGTCAGTAGAGAGGAACGACTGGAGACGCGGCCACAGACTGCAGGTCGCTTCGGGAAGGCACAGGCCGTAGCTGACATAGACACCTGCTCACACGCAGCATCTGAAGAAGGCAAAAACACGACAGGGCGGAACAAGGACACAGAACAGCAAACATCAAACAAGGATCCGACAAGGACAGAAGCGGAAAACAGAGGGAGAAATAGGGACTCTAATCAGAGGGCAAAAATAGGGGACAGGTGTGAAAGAGTAAATGAGGTAGTTAGGAGAATGAGGAACAGCTGGGAGCAGGAACGGAACGATAGAGAGAGAGAGCGAGAGAGGGAGAGAGGGAGGGGGAGAGAGAGGGATAGAAAGAGGGAAAGAACCTAATAAGACCAGCAGAGGGAAACGAATAGAAGGGAAGCACAGGGACAAGACATGATAATCAATGACAAAACATGACATCAACAGTCTCAGTATTGTGGAAATTGTTTTTATGGCTATAGTTTTTATTAATGAGTATGTAAAACAAATAATTAAGTCGAGTTGTTATAGAATTAATTGACATTTATTTAATTGTAACTTTTGACAACTTTAATTCATAATGGGAAATCGACCTTGTAAATGGCATTTGACTAGTCAGTTCATTCAGCATCTTCATAAATTATATCAGCACGCAGGTTACACAGGGCAGCACAGATTCAAAGTATTTTGTCCATTTTAGATGAGAGGTTGATTGGCACTGTCTGTGAGATGATTCTAAACCGTTTGAGCCTTTGAATTACACGTTCTACATGAACCCTCACATTAGCTATCCATCTTGTACATCTGGTGTCCCCCTCTGACAGCTGTGCGCCTCTTTTTGTGAAGGCTGGAATTGTTAATTTGACCTTCCTCTCGTGTAGCAGATCACTGCTAAAAATAAAATAAAATGTTTTTTTTAAATTTCACCTTTATTTAACCAGGTAGGCTAGTTGAGAACAAGTTCTCATTTGCAACTGCGACCTGGCCAAGATAATGCATAGCAATTCGACACATACAACAACACAGAGTTAAACATGGAATAAACAAAACATACAATCAATAATACAGTAGAAAAATAAGTCTATATACAATGATTGTGAAGCCCAGGTCAGCCATGACCTCATCACCTGGACAGAGGTACTCCAGGTACCTAGAATCCGATGTTCTATATTTGTCGCTACATCTACCTCCATATGCTGAGGAGATGAACATCACTAGACCACAAGGTGCAATGGACACCAGGTACTTGATAGTGTTCTGGGCGTAGTAATGGCTGAATGACTCCCCCCTTGAATCCAGATTCTTGCACTTCAGTAAAATAGTTTTTGAGCACTCAATAATGCAGATTGTGGTCCTTAAAACATTGTCAAATTGTAGCAGAGGTATTGACTCGAGTCACATCATTTGGACTCGAGTCACAAATATGATGACTTGCAACTCGACTTTGACTTTAACACCAATGACTCGTGACTTAACTTTGACTTGAGCCTTTTGACTCGAACTGACTTGATACCCTCCCCAAGCCCAAATATTAAAAATGATGCTATTAAAAAAGTGTTTAAGGAAGACCTTGCTCCGAGCGTACCCTCAATAGGGGCTATTATTTATTTATTTTTACTATTTTTCTTTATTCTTTAAAATGTAATCCCTTATTGATAGATTGTCCAAGCTCACCTCTCTCAGCACTATGTTCGAGATCTGGCATCCACCCATGGCCGCATCCTCTCAGATCATAAGTGGGGTCCAGCTGCTCCTTCGGAGTTTGGTTTCCCCGAGATCCCAATTTCGGATCTCCTGTGCACAGATTACCCAGATCTTCAGGAGCGGTCAACAGGTGAAGTTGCAGAGATCATCCTCGTCGCCAAAAATGTAGTGGAATTTTCAGTTCTGAGAGAGACTTGGACAATTATTCAAACAATCATCTTTATTCAACATTGATTAATTATTGCAAGAATGAAACCATCGACCGCACACTCCAGGTTGTGTTGCCGAGAGCTTAACTGAAAATGAAAAAAAAACAGCGATCTTATATAGGCCCTAAATGCTCAGTCAGTCATTTCTACCATTCCCATAAGCCACCTTGGTCCATCTCCTGGTTATCTGCACGTGATGTTGTTTTTCTTCCAACCCGGCTTAGTTTCCCAGTTGCCAGGAAGATGAGACAATGAGACATTGTTATAAACTCTTCTAGGCCATCTCTATCTCGGGTCACACACAAACATCTTGTCTATAGAATGCCAGTTTTTAGAATTTTATCACCAAGTCATTGTCAGCTCAAGCTATCCCTAGCAAAACCCATTTCCTTAACCAGATGCCCAGACTAACTGCAGGAAGCTAGAGTGGACACCATAAAAACTCAGCATTAGCAGGCCAGTCTTACTCTTAGTTAAATATATAACCGTTTACTATTAATATCAAACAAATCAGGTAAGTATGTAATTTTTCCCTGACACATCCCAGCGTTTTCCACCACCATCAATGAAACACCAAAGGGGATATGGGGGGGGGGGGCAAGAGGACCTTCGACAGCCAAGTGTGGGTCATGGAGAGTACTGTCTAGGGGAGATGAGGACTTGCTTTGTGTCTTCTAAAACACTGCCCCAGAGAGATAGCAATACGCCTCAGTTCTGATAGACCTCCAGGCTGGAGGAGAAGTCCATGCCTCCTCCCTCCTCGTCCTGCATGGAATTCATTCATGTTAATCTATTGTGGATCCTGCATTGTTGTGACAGATATGTACAAAGTTCCCCCAAGTGGGTAAGTTGGCAAACAACACTTGGTGGATGAAGCTGATTCATGGAGTGAGATAGATTTGTGTTTGCATGTGTGTGTTCTCTGGGGAGGGGGAACATACACAGTAATGGTCAACTACAAATTAAGGCATGCAATGAAACCCAGGAAATGGGAAGCAGGCCTGATGTAGACAATGTTTCTTTCTTCAAACCTATTGCTTTTTGCAACAAAAATATGATAGAGATATTCTGAAACATTCATGTTGTGTCAGACCCTCATTATAAGACGTGGTAATGTGCAACATTTGTCATTGCATTGCTCAGCATTGATCTTCTATTGTCAGCCTCTGGTAGGTCTGGGGTAAACAGTAAGTAGATCTGTATGACGCAGCTCTGAGGAGATCATGTATTTCTGGGAATTTCACCATTCCAGAACCAACGTGGATTTGGGCATTCCGGAATCCCGGGGACAGCTACCTCTGCTTTACATGTCAAGTCTGACCACTAATTGACCGCTAATTGACCCCACTAACATCCAATTCTGAGAAGACTCATGGATAACCTGCATTAATCTGCCCTGAACTCCTTAGGTCACAGCACAGCCAGAATAGGATAAGGGGAAGTCTCTTAACACCCTGTGTTGACGATCTCATTCACATGCCTTCTCAACTTAGCTAATGTGTGCATTTTACAATGTTGGGACACACTGGGGTTGTGCATGCTGCACCATGGCCCACAGAAAAAAGATCTGACGATCTCATTCACATGCCTCCATGTGAATTCACTTAGCTCCTGCATGCATTTTACTAAGGGGTTGTGCAGGGGAAGAGTTGGAGGCCTCTTTTTAATAGAGGCCATCAAAACTCATTTTTTTCACACAATTGCATAGTCTATTCGTCATATTCTGGAACGTCACAGTGATTGCGGCGAGTTAGTTGCAATTGTTTTTCTATTTCCGGCAACGCTAGCGCATGCTAGAGGCGCGAGGCCAAAGTGACACTTTTAGTTGAGAGATTGATAGTTTTACACTGACAGAACCGCATAAAATCCTAAAATCGATCAACTTGACAATCATTATATGTTCAGTATGAGGCTATCACAATAATTGGATGAAGAGGAGGCAGTTTTACAACAACGTTTTGAACACCAACCTCTACGACATCGATCTGAAAGTACCTGTGGAGCCCCATACGACCTGCATCCACCTCCTAAAGAGACTGTCGTTGCGACTCTGGCTCAAAGTGTAAAAAGAGTCTTAGCACTCAAGCCCCAAGTCAAGTCCCAAGTCAAGTCAGGCAAGTCCGAGTCAAGTCTCAAGTCAAGACCAACAAGTCTCAAGTCAAGTCTCAAGTCCTAAACGTTGAGTTTCGAGTCCTAAACAAGTCATAATGTGCTCTTCACCAAAT
The DNA here is from genome assembly GCF_045679555.1 of Salvelinus alpinus. Classification (NCBI taxonomy): domain Eukaryota; kingdom Metazoa; phylum Chordata; class Actinopteri; order Salmoniformes; family Salmonidae; genus Salvelinus; species Salvelinus alpinus. The sequence continues at coordinate 15,487,962 of NC_092093.1, read as the reverse complement.
GTAATACCATTTCATATTTTTAACAAAAGTAATAGTTAGTATATTACATTTACGCAAATCATGAATGTTTTAAAAAATATATATATTTATTACTTTCCAAATAAACTCTAGATTTCCATGGAAATACATGGGTAGTCGTGAGAAAGACCCCCCCTTAGCGATCGACTATCAAGGATCGCTATGGGGGTGCAATCGGGCGATGTAGGCTTGTACACAATTGCCCAACCTTAACACACACACACATCCACCCACCCCCACACCCTCTCTGTGTGTGGTTACAGTAGGCTAACTTATGTCAATGGTTTTAGGAACAGCAGTAACATCAGTCAGGATTTAGGCTACCAACTGCCTAGCCAGTTGTAGCTCAATCTTGGGTGCAATGATCACGTTCCCGCACTGACTGACTGTGTGGAGGCTCATTTATTTAACGTTACTTTAGCCTACATGCTACACTAGCAAAGTTATAAATTATATAGCTGTCGGCTATAATAGCCACGACTTACCGTTCTTTGTGCAGCTTCAAATGTTGAACAAAGTTGGAAGTTGTTGCGCCTCCGTCTGTCATTTCCTTCCCGCATGTTTTGCAAGTTGCAATCCGTTTTTTGTTGATACAGCATAGTCTTTATATCTGAAAATAATACTTTTGGGTATCATCTTTCCAAGGGCTCCATCTGAATTCAACCGCCGACTTTACTCTGCACTGTAACTTTATCTCAGCTGGCACAATTTGATTGGCTGCTGTTCGATTCAAACTGTAATCCTTTAACTTCTTTGAGACAGGTGGGCAGTATTGAGTAACTTGGATAAAAAGGTGCCCAGAGTAAACTGCCTGCAACTCTGTCCTAAAAGCTAGAATATGCATATAATTAGTAGATTTGGATAGAAAACACATTGAAGTTTCTAAAACTGTTTGAATGATGTATGTGAGTATAACAGAACTCATATGGAAGACAAAAACCAGAGAAAAAATCCAACCAGGAAGTGGGAAATTTGAGGTTTGTAGTGTTTCAACTCTTTGCCTATCCAAGATACAGTGGAAATGGGGTCATGTTGCACTTCCTAAGGCTTCCACTAGATGTCAACAGTCTTTAGAACCTTGTTTGATGCTTCTACTATAAAGAAGGGGGGAATTATAGGGGATTGAGTCAGAGGTCTGGCAGAGTGCCATGAGCTGGTCACGAGCTGGTCACGCGCATTCACATGAGAGGTAGCTTGCGTTCCATCGCATTTCTGAAGATAAAGGAATTCTCCGGTTGGAACATTATTGAAGATTTATGATAAAAACATCATAAAGATTGATTCTATACTTGGTTTGATATGTTTCTACGAACTGTAATATGACTTTTGGTCTGAACTTTCGCCTGGACCTGCCAGCGCATCGTCAGTTTGGATTGTGTACTAAACGCGCGAACAAAAGGAGGTGTTTGGACATAAATGATGGACTTTATCGAACAAATCAAACATTTATTGTGGAACTGGGATTCCTGGGAGTGCATTCTGATGAAGATCATCAAAGGTAAGTGAATATTTATAATGCTATTTCTGACTTTGTTGACTTCACAACATGGCGGATATCTCTTTGGCTTGTTTGGGCTCTGAGCGCTGTACTCAGATTATTGCATGGTGTGCTTTTTTGGTAATGCTTTTTTGAAATCTGACACAGCGGTTGCATGAACTTCTCTAGGATATGTGGGATGCTAACGTCCCACATATCCTACACCAAACAATTATGTTAGCTCAGTACTTAGCCACAGAAAAACACAGCCATTTTCCCAGCAAAATATAGTAGTAACAAAAAGCAGAAATAGAGATAAAATTAATCACTAACCTTTGAACATCTTCATCAGATGACACTCAAATGACATTATGTTACACAATACATTTATGTTTTGTTCGATAATGTGCATATTTATATCCACAAATCTCGGTTTACATTGGCGCCATGTTCAGAAATGCCTCCAAAATATCCGGAGTAATTACAGAGAGCCAAGTCAAATAACAGAAATACTCATCATAAACTTTGATGAAAGATACATGTTTTACATATAATTAAAGATACACTTGTTCTTAATGCAACCGCTGTGTCAGATTTAAAAAAGACTTTACGTAAAAAGCACACCATGCAATAATCTGAGACGGCGCTCAGATTTAACAACATTTCTCCGCCATGTTGGAGTCAACAGATATATGAAATTACATCATAAATATTCCCTTACCTTTGATTATCTTCATCAGAATGCAGGGCCAGGAATCGTAGTTCCACAATAAATCGTTGTTTTGTTCGATAATGTCCATTACTTATGTCCAATTAGCTAATTTTGCTAGCATGTGTAGTACACATGTCCAAACGCTCGCGCAGATGCAGGCAAACATCGGACGAAAACTTCAAAAGGTTTTATTACAAATCGAATAAACTGGTCAAACTTAGTAGAGAATCAATCTTAAGGATGTTGTTATCATATATATCCAATAACGTTCCAACCGGAGCATTCTTTTCAGTCTCTATAAGTAATGGAACGCATGACGATATCATGAGGAAAGTGCGTGACCAAGAACTGGCACTCTGCCAGACCACTGACTCAAACACCTCCCATCCGGTCCCACAACACAGCATAAGCTTCATTCCACGTTCTACTGACTGTTGACATCTAGTGGAAGGCGTAGGAAGTGCAAACCGATCCATATATTTCAGGGAATTGAGTAGGCGATGACTTTAACATCGACCACTCTCAGAATTCTCACTTCCTGTTTGGATTTTTTCTCAGGTTTTTGCCTGCCATATGAGTGCTGTTATACTCACAGACATCATTCAAACAGTTTTAGAAACTTCAGAGTGTTTTCTAACCAATACGAATAATAATATGCATATTTTAGCAACTGCGACTGAGGAGCAGGCAGTTTACTATGGGCACCTCTGGGCACCTTTCATCCAAGCTACTCAATGCTGCCCCTGCAGCCATAAGAAGTTAAAGAGGTAAACAGGTATGCCTTGGGTTACTGTTGTTCGGTGTTGTTGTAAGTGTTTTGATATTCCTGTAACTTAAAAAATACAAGGTAAGGTTGGATTTTTTTGGGACCGTGTTACATAATTAGATAGCAGACATGCGTACTCTGTAGGTAGTTTAGCACATTTAGATAGACATAAGATAATCTATACCATAGTAATCTCAGTAGGTGATATCCCAGTGTGGATGCAACACCCGGTTGTGGGACCTCTAATTAGGAAATATTTTGATAAGGGTATGGGTTTCCCTATTCATACAGAGAGGGTTTGGAATCTAAAAACAGTGCTAACCGTTTTTTCCTTTTGTCTTGTTTGTCTCATTCCCCGTTTGTCCTGTGTTTGTGTAGGAACCATGGGAGCACATGGGAGCAGAGGACACTGCATTCCAGATCCCCCAAGGGGGGCACTGAAGGTTATGGTGGATAAATGGGGAAAGAACGTTTTGGACCAGGTGAAATTGTGGTATAGGGAAAGAGGGTTTCTTTTGACAGGGACACTGAGTGTGAGGATGTTAGCTGAAGTCATGGAAAGACTGATAGAGTATGAAGGGACCAAAAAAGGTAAAAAGGATAAGATAGATTGGGTGAAGTTCAGAAGATGGGAAAGAGAGGCAGAAAGGCGTACACAGAGACAGGACCAATTTCGAGGACAGCTCCGTCAGAATATGGTTGTACAGACTGAGGAAGAAGGGAAAACAGACAAAGATGAGACAGTGAGAAAAATTTGAAGGACGATGAGAGAGATTTCCCCCCTCCCTATTTTTCTCCTTCTAATTTCTACCCAGTGCTGCCTGTGCCTGTGCCTGTGCCTGTGCCTGTGCCTGTGCCTGTGCCTGTGCCTGTGCCTGTGCCTGCGCCTGCGCCTGCGCCTGCGCCTGCGCCTGCGCCTGCGCCTGCGCCTGTGCCTGACCTTCCTCCCCCGCCTCCGCCTGATAACAACCCAGTGGTTGCCCTAGCTCTGCACTCTGCTGCGCCTCTTCCGCCAACTCCACAGTTCACTTCTGTGCCTCCTCTCCCGTATGATGCTCCCCTAGTTGCAGCGGTGGACAAATTGCTCTCTGGACTGGCCATGCTGGGTGAAACATCAACTCCAAAACCTACCAGAAAGGGTGCTGCTAAAGGAACCAGAGCAGCGGGTATGAAAAGCAACAACCCCTTCTCACAACAACCACCCCTAGCCAGCCAGGTGGAGGATGATGCCGACGACAGTGATACGTCCTCTCAGAACGAAGCAGCAGCTCCCCTACTCTGTTCCCCTCCGCTTAAGAGTCGTCTGCGAGGGAAGAAAGACCCGCAGACACCCTCACCATATGATCCAGCACCAGATATGTATCAACAGTACCCTCTGATGGCATGCCCAAACCCTCAGCCACGACCAGCTACAGGCCACCCTGATTTGAATGCCTGGCAACCAATCGTGTATATCCAGAGGACATGGAGACACGATGAAATTAAAGACATTGTTGAGGATCTGCCTGACTCCAGCAAAGATGCGGTAAAGTTTGCAGCAGAAATGAGGGTTCTGTCAGGACAGTACCAGCCATCTGCAGCTGAGATAGCCCATATCTGTAAGAAGAAACTGGGGCTTAGGTGGGCTGATGTAGAAGGGGACTTTGATTACAACCTGCTCTGGGCTGAGAAAGGTCTATATCAGGACCAACTGGTGGCCGTGTTGGGAAGAATAGGAGCACTGTATCTCGCCAAGACTGACTGGACGACCATCAGAGAATGCACCATGGAGAAGGATGAGAGCCTGGAAGCGCATCGAAGGAGACTGGACACCTGTTTCAGGCTGCATAGCGGCATCAGACCAAATGAACTGGCATATGGAGATCTGTTGAAAGACGCCCTGGTGAGGGGCCTGACACCAGACCTGGAGAAAGCGGTGAGAACCACCTGTATCAGTTGGGAAACTGAACCCCTGGCCACTGTGGTACAACATTGCAAACATGCTGAGCGACAACAATGTGCTCAAAAGGAAGAAAAGAAAAAAGAAGAAAGAGTGAAGACTCAGAAATTGCAAGCAGCCCAGCTGACATTCTACCAGCGGCAGGTGCCTACTAAAGTGGGAGGTGATGGAGGTGGAGGAAAACCCAAACTTGGAAGTTGCTTCACCTGTGGCAAGCCAGGCCATTGCGCTGCACAATGCAATCACATCCAGCAGCTGATGGGAAGAGGCAGGTGTGGACCAAGAGGCAGAGGAGCCCCAAGGCGGGCCCCTCGTGGAGGAGGTCCACCAGGAGGACAAGGACTGTGGTATCCCCTTGTTCAAACCACCCAACCAATGGCCAGGGCCACCACCACAGGGGGCCCTCCGCCACCATGGGGACCACAAGGGGGCCCTCAAGGCAGAGGCAAATCTGGGCAATGGCAGACGGGCCCGCCTGCACAGGCGACCCTGTACAATCCAGGACAATATCAGGAGGAAGACTATTGACATGATGGAGAGACAGGGACAGATGAAGTAGAATCGTCAGGGCAAGCAGAGCCACACCCCTTCTCGAACTGAGCCAACAGTGGAGGCTTGCGTCAGTGGTGAGTCAATAATATTTATTGTGGATACTGGGGCTGCAATGTCAGTGATTACCTGTAAGGCTATGATGAAACCTCCCATGTCTAGTGAAATAGTCAAGACTGTTGCGGCCTCAGGCCTCCCTTTCTGGGAGCATGTAACCATGCCCTTGCCTGTCTCTTCTTGTGAGGAGAAGTATCAGCATCAATTTCTCTTCTCTGACCACTGCCCAGTCAAGCTGATGGGAAGGGACCTCCTATGTAAATTGGGTATTAATATAACCTGTGGCCGAACTGGCCTCACTGTGATACATGAGGAAGAGGATGAGAGGGAGCAATTGATGCTGGTGTCTGAGTTTTGTGACTGGTATTATGCATGAGACGTTGATAATGAGGTGACCAATATTGCTCATGTTTTCTCAATGGCCAAAAACCATTGGGGCCACGAGGGCAGTTTCATGTCTGAAGCAGTATTACATTGCACTTCCCATTTCTCACCATTGACAAGAGACCTGAGATATGAGAACAAATGGCTGTTAGAAAGTGTAGAGCCAGAATCAGTGTAGTGTGAGAGTCTGTACTGTAGCAGCGACTTCTGTGCCTTAGGGGTTAATTTAACCTCTGCACAGAGGGAGCTCTACATGTTTGAAAATAGCACACCACATGTGTCCCTAGCAAAATCACACCAAGTTGAGTGGGCGGATACTGGGGTTTGGATGAAGGGGCTGGTAAATGCTGTTGATTGGGAAATGCATCCAGATGGGTCAAGTTATTCAAATCAAATCAAAGTTTAATTGTCACGTGCGCTGAATACAACAGGTGTAGACCTTGCAGTGAAATGCTTACTTACAGGTCACAAGGTTCATTTACAGTCACAAGATGGCTATGAATGACAAGATAAAATGGACCCCTGAAGGACTGACTGCCCTGACGAAACTGAAACAGCTTATGACTACATCCCCATGTTTGGGTCTGCCTGACCATTCTAAGCCTTTAAATCTGTTTATGTGTGAGAAGAATGGGTTTATGTCTTCTGTGTTGACTCAGGACCATGGGGGGAAACAGAGACCAGTAGGTTACTATTCTAAGCGATTGGATAGTGGAGCGAGAGGTTTGGTGTGTTGTTTGAGGGCGGTGGCTGCGGCTACTGAGGCTGTACTAGCATGTGCTGACATTGTTGCAATGTGTCAACTAACTGTGCATGTGCCACATGCTGTTCACGCTCTCATCTCACAGGCTAAGACTGCTCATCTGACTCCAGCGAGACTGCTCCACTATCAGAATGTGCTTCTAACCATGTCTCATGTAACCCTGAAAAGGTGCACTGTGCTCAATCCAGCAACTTTGTTGCCAACCATGGAGGATGGAGAGCAACATGACTGTACAGCTCTGGTGGAGCTTGTATCTCAACCATTTGACTGATGTCCCTTTGCAGAATGCTGATTTGGAATTCTTTGTAGATGGCTCCGCTCAGAGGTCTGAGAAAGAGGAACCACTTGTTGCCTATGCTGTAACTACGGCAGCAACAACACTCAAGAGTGCTAAATTACCACCACACCTCTCAGCTCAGGCTGCAGAACTGTTTGCACTCACGAGAGCTTCTATATTGGCTAAAGGCCAGTCAGTCATCATTTACACAGACAGCAGATATGCATTTGGTGTGGTACATGATTTTGGAGCTCGTGGCTTCCTCACCTCCTCTGGCAAGACTATTGCTCACTCTAAACTTGTTGATAACCTGTTGAAAGCAATTCTTCTTCCCTCTGAAATTGCTGTTTACAAGTGTTTGGCACCTACTAACTCCTCTGATCCTGTCTCTAAAGGAAATGCAATGGCTGATTTGGCAGCCAAAGCTGTGGCTGTGTCTATTGACTCACCTGTGTTACAGATGGTTTCACTTCTTGTTCAGAACCTTTTCTCTCCGACTGACATTTCTGATTTACAGTCTTCTGTAGGTCCAGTCGAGCTGAGGAAATGGAAGAGGCTGTGTACTTATGACCAGGTGCAGAAAAGGTGGTTGGGCCCGGCTGGGCTCCCAACTTTACCAAGTTCTTGTTTCCCCTATCTTGTTAAGTTGGCACATGGCCGTGACCATGTGGCAAAGGGCGGAGTGGTTAATTTTGTAAATAATCTTCGGTTTGCACCTGGATTTTCTGTGTTTTGCTGAACAATATTGTGCAAAATGTGTGATTTGTATGAATAACAATGCAGGAAGGGGAATTCCCATGCCTGTATCTTCTCACCCAACCCCAGAAGGGCCTTTTGAGCATGTGATGATGGAATTCATTGAGTTGTCACCCTGTCAGGGTTACAAGTATTGTTTGGTTGTAGTTTATGCCTTCTCTAAGTGGGTGGAGGCATTTCCATGCAGGCATGCCACAGCAATGGCTGTTGCAAAGAACCTACTGAGGGAAATCATTCCTAGGTGGGGTCTGCAATCCAAATTAGCCTCTGACAATGGTTCACATTTTGTAAATTCAGTAATACAAAACCTGTCAGAAAGCCTGCAAATTTACCTTAGAACTCATTGTAGTTATAAGCCACAGGTGGGAGAACTCGTGGAGAGAGCTAATCAGACCCTGAAAATTAAGATGGTTAAACTTATGGCAGAGACTGGTCTCCCCTGGGTCACTGTGATGCCTTTGGCACTGATGTAAATTAGGGGGCGGGCTCATGGAACCACAGGGTTGGCCCCTCATGAGATACTGACTGGTAGACATATGAGGATGTTAAATACCCCTTTCCCACAGAACAAGCTGACTCTGATGGGCTGCGACGATGACATGGTAAGTTACTGTACCGCTCTAAACAATGTTCTGAAGGCTATTTTTTCCCAGGGTGAAAGCAGCTTTTCCTCAGCCGCTGGTGGGAATCCTACATAAGTTTCAACCTGGTGACTGGGTTGTGGTCAAGGACCTGAGGATGAAGCATTGGACCCAGCAGAGGTTTACTGGCCCATTCCAGGTGTTGCTGATAACCCCCACCGCTGTTCGAGTGGCTGAGCGATCAACGTTGGTACACGCCAGCCACTGCAGGAAGGTGCCATATGATCCCGTTCCAGAGGTACCGGAGGATGGACATCCGCCCACCACGACCTAGTTGGCTGTGGGAAAATCAGGATGAAGTCAGAATAATCCTCGTCGTTGCATTCTTTGCCAGCCTTTTCATCTTGATGACTGTTAGGACCCTGCAGAGAGGGAAACAGGCGAGGGGGGAAGAAAGGACAAATACCACCACAGTCCCAAGGTGGTTCCTAAATAACAGCCGCTCGAGCCAATGGCAGGCTCAGGACAGGAGTCCAGTAAACAATAGCGGCCCTGAGACCAGAAGAAGCAGCATCCACTGGATGAGCATCACAGCCGGAATCACGAGGGAAACACTTGGTGGTCACTGCTTAATTATACAGTTAGAACTGAACTGATGGTGGAAAATATCTCCTGTTATGTATGTAGTCTTTTTCCACACTCAGAGATCTCACCATTCTTACAGTTTTCAGTAGAAGCCAGCATTAATGACCCTCTATGTGCACTGGAAGTGCTCTTATCAAATGAAACTTCATGGGGTAAACCTTCACAGGGTAAAACTATGAAGGAAAAATGCATTAATGGTGATTTGTCAGCGACAAAAGATATAAGAGGCGGATTTGATTGTAAATATTGGTGTACAAAAATTATTTTAGAACCTAGACACCGTGTACCAGAACCAATTCTAATCGAACCCCATTGCGAACCTGTCATTGTCACAACCCAAGTAATATCTCCAGCCCACGATCTAATGAATCTTATTTGGGAATGTCAACATGTGTTAATTATAGAGTCTTCCCACTAGGATGTAGCTGGACAAGTGGAACATGTGATTATGACTGGCCCGTTAAAAAGAATGTGGGGCACACATTCAGGCAGAAACAGACGTGCTCTCCACCTCATTTGGGGCGGCAGGGTAGCTTAGTGGTTAGAGTGTTGGACTAGTAACCGAGCTGACAAGGTACAAATCTGTCATTCTGCCCCTGAACAGGCAGTTAACCCACTGTTCCTAGGCCATCATTAAAAATAAGAATTTGTTCTTAACTGACTTGCCTACTTAAAAAAAACGAATTCAATATGGCTCAGCCACATTCACTGATCATTATTGGATCTGTGGTGATAAGGCATACCTTTATTTACCGACAGGTTGCTGTGTTTTTGGTAAACTGAATATCTCCATTATTGTAATGCATAAAACAAACTCCTCCATTCCAAGCAGATTAGGACGGATTAGAAGGAGCATTTCACAATTGAATAACGTTCCAATTGAGTGACAACGATCCTCAAAACTTGAGAAGTTTTGGCGTGGGTTAATTCCTTGGTATGGGCATCGGAAAATGCCCATGAGTTAGATCGATTGGGATATCATTTAGAATCTTTGGTAAATCTAGCCACTCGCCTCCCGGCTATACAGAAGAGTAGCACTTGACATGTTACTAGCACGGGAAGGGGGAGTGTACCAAATGATAGGTGAACATTGCCGTACATTCATACCCCAGGGTGAGGGTAACTTGACTATTCTAGTGGAACATCTGAAAGAGCTCAGCGGGGATCTCGTAAAAAAACACCAACCAGATAGCGATTGGGATCCGTTTGGATGGGTTCAGTCATTATTTGTTGTTATGGGAGCTACAATATTTCATTGGCTCATTTATGGCCTAGTAATCTTTTTTTGCTGTTCTATTTCTTATTGTCTGTGCTAAAAAGCTTTGTTGTAAAGTGCTGGATACTGCCCTTACTATGCCATTGCTTGTTGATCATGCTGACTCTGAGGATGATGATGGGAATAATGATGATGTATCTATAAATGATAGAATGCCTGACTTTCCAGACCTATTTCCCTTTCCTGATTACATATCTGATGATGAGGACCCCAACTCTGATTTTAGGGCTAAGGGTACTGAACTTATGGTACACTCAATTTGTAAGAAATATCCCAAGGAAGGTAGATGTTCTTGGTGTTAGAAATCAATGAATGGTAAGGATGGACGTTTTTAACCATGCTGACCCCTACCTTTGTGCATGTTGCCTGAGTGATGACTGTCCTATTTGTGTGTGATTTTATTTTTTTATTTTGTGTTTCATTTTCTGTTCCAGATTGACTGTGTTTGAATTAGAAAGTTCTAAAACTCAGCAACCCAAAAGAAGGTTGTTAATAATGGATGAAATATCAGGCACAAACTTTCTTCGTTTAAATGTATGTTTACCAATAATCATGTAATGCTTGTACCCTTACATTTTTGTGGAAGAAGCTTAGCTTCTTGAGAGGGGAATGTCAGGGAAAAATTACATACTTACCTGATTTGTTTGATATTAATAGTAAACGGTTATATATTTAACTAAGAGTAAGACTGGCCTGCTAATGCTGAGTTTTTATGGTGTCCACTCTAGCTTCCTGCAGTTAGTCTGGGCGTCTGGTTAACCTGTCTGGCTCCGGGGTTCCGCTAGCGGAACTCCTCCCACATTCCACTGAAAAGGCAGAGCGCGAAATTCAAAAAATATTTTTGAGAAATATTTAACTTTCACACATTAACAAGTCCAATACAGCAAATGAAAGATACACATCTTGTGAATCCAGCCAACATGTCCGATTTTTAAAATGTTTTACAGCGAAAACACCACGTATATTTATGTTCACCACCAAATACAAAAAAGGACAGACATTTTTCACAGCACAGGTAGCATGCACAAAACCAACATAACTAACCAAGATCCAACCAAACTAACCAAGAAACAACTTCATCAGATGACAGTCCTATAACATGTTACACAATAAATATATGTTTTGTTCGAAAAATGTACATATTTGAGGTAGAAATCAGTTTTACATTGCAGCTACCATCACAGCTACCGTCAAAAATAGCACCGAAGCAGCCAGAGTAATTATAGAGACCAACGTGAAATACCTAAATACTCATCATAAAACATTTCTGAAAAATCGATGGTGTACAGCAAATTAAAGACAAACATCTTGTGAATCCAGCCAATATTTCCGATTTTTTAAGTGTTTTACAGCGAAAACACAATATATCATTATATTAGCTTACTACAATAGCCTACCACACTACCGCATTCATTCATCAAGGCACGTTAGCGATAGCAATAGGCACGTTAGCGATCGTAACAAACCAGCAAAAGATATATAATTTTTGACTAACCTTGATAAGCTTCATCAGATGACAGTCCTATAACATCAGGTTATACATACACTTATGTTTTGTTCGAAAATGTGCATATTTAGAGCTGAAATCTCTGAAATAATCTAATAAAACTATATTGAAAAAACATACTTTACGATGATATTGTCACATTTATCAAATAAAATCAAAGCCGGAGATAGTAGTCGCCTATAACGACAGCTTTTCAGAAGGCAATTCCAGGTCCCTCCTTGCGCTTTCCAGAAAACAGGAAATGGGTGACACGTCATGCCAAGAGGTTTTATTCCACCTCAGACCAAGATAAACACTCCATTTCTTCTCTCACTGCCTCTTGACATCTAGTGGAAGGTGTATGACGTGCATGTATACTAATACACATCAAGCCCATTTATAGGCATGCCCTAGAACAGAGCGTCGTTTTCAGATTTTCCACTTCCTGTTCAGGAAGTTTGCTGTAAAAGGAGTTCTGTTTTACTCACAGAAACTAGAGAGTGTTTTCTATCCAATAGTAATAATAATATGCATATTGTACGAGCAAGAATTGAGTACGAGGCCGTTTAAATTGGGCACGATTTTCCCCCAAAGTGAAAATAGCGCCCTCTGTCCTCAACAGGTTAAGGAAATGGGTTTTGCTAGGGATAGCTTGAGCTGACAATGACTTGGTGATAAAATTCTAAAAACTGGCATTCTATAGACAAGATGTTTGTGTGTGACCCGAGATAGAGATGGCCTAGAAGAGTTTAGAACAATGTCTCATTGTCTCATCTTCCTGGCAACTGGGAAACTAAGCCGGGTTGGAAGTAAAACAACATCCCGTGCAGATAACGAAGAGATGGATCAAGGTGGCTTATGGGAATGGTAGAAATGACTGACTGAGCATTTAGGGCCTATATAAGATCGCTGTTTTTTCATTATTAGTTAAGCTCTCGGCAACACAACCTAGAGTGTGCGGTCGACGGTTTCATTCTTGCAATAATTAATCAATGTTGAATAAAGATGTTCGTTTGAATAATTGTACAAGTCTCACACACACACACACACACACACACACACACACACACACACACACACACACACACACACACACACACACACACACACACACACACACACACACACACACACACACACACACACACACACACACACACACGTCATTGAGATCTCATATTCTAGTCATGGTAGCCAAAATAATTGTCAACTTACGTTTTTCAACATGAGCCTAGGTTTTAATTGCTTAATTAAGTCAGGAACCGCACCTGTGTGGAAGCACCTGCTTCCAAAATATACTTTGCATCCCCCGATAACTCAAGTTTTAAATTTTTTGGGGGCAGTTTCCTGCATACACAGTATATCTTATCTGTGAACAAAATTGGGAAAATGCAACTGATATCGATATAGATTTTCCATATTGGTGCCATTACTATAAAATAATCAATGTTAGCTTATACAACGACATACATTGTTTACAAAACATCATTTTGGAATGGGACTTCAGAGGTTTAAAGAAAACATACCAACAGTATTAGATTGATATCAAACTGTGATCGATCAACTTCTACAACGTGATTAATGTTTTTTTCCTTCTTCTTTCAAGTCTTGTAGGACTATACTGTAAACAGGCTGAGCACAAGCCTCACGGCCTACTTGCTGGGCTAGTAACCGAAAGGTCTTTGATTTGAATCTCCAAGCCGTCTAGGTCTTAACCCGAACTGCTCCTGTAAGTTGCTCTATATAAGAGCGTCTGTTAAATGACTAAACTGTCAAATGTACTTCGATTGGATCGATTGCACCAGATAAATCATTTAGATTGAGAGCATTGTGTTCATTCTGAGTCCGTAATGGAATCCATGTGATGAAAACCAAGCACATTTCCTCTTTCTTTCCCTTATGATGAGTATTGGACAGAGAGGAGAGAGTAGTCTACAGGGAGGAGAGGGTAGTCTACAGGGAGGAGAGGGTAGTCTACAGGGAGGAGAGGGTAGTCTACAGGGAGAAGAGGGTAGTCTACAGGGAGGAAAGGGTAGTCTACAGGGAGGAGAGGGTAGTCTACAGGGAGGAGAGGGTACTCTACAGGGAGGAGAGGGTAGTCTACAGGGAGGAGAGGGTAGTCTACAGGGAGGAGAGGGTAGTCTACAGGGAGGAGAGAGTAGTCTACAGGCAGGAGAGGGTAGTCTACAGGGAGGAGAGGGTAGTCTACAGGGAGGAGAGGGTATTCTACAGGCAGGAGAGGGTAGTCTACAGGGAGGAGAGGGTAGTCTAAAGGGAGGAGAGGTTAGTCTACAGGGAGGAGAGGGTAGTCTACAGGGAGGATAGGGTAGTCTACAGGGAGGAGAGGGTAGTCTACAGGGAGGAGAGGGTGGTCTACAGGGAGGAGAGGGTCGTCTACAGGGAGGAGAGAGTAGTCTACAGGGAGGAGAGGGTAGTCTACAGGGAGGAGAGGGTAGTCTACAGGGAAGAGAGGGTAGTCTACAGGGAGGATAGGGTAGTCTACAGGGAGGAGAGGGTAGTCTACAGGGAGGAGAGGGTAGTCTACAGGCAGGAGAGGGTAGTCTACAGGGAGGAGAGGGTAGTCTACAGGCAGGAGAGGGTAGTCTACAGGGAGGAGAGGGTAGTCTACAGGGAGGAGAGAGTAGTCTACAGGGAGGAGAGGGTAGTCTACAGAGAGGAGAGGGTAGTCTACAGAGAGGAGAGGGTAGTCTACAGGGAGGAGAGGGTAGTCTACAGAGAGGAGAGGGTAGTCTACAGAGAGGAGAGGGTAGTCTACAGAGAGGAGAGGGTAGTCTACAGGGAGGAGAGGGTAGTCTACAGGGAGGAGAGGGTAGTCTACAGAGAGGAGAGGGTAGTCTACAGAGAGGAGAGGGTAGTCTACAGAGAGGAGAGGGTAGTCTACAGGCAGGAGAGGGTAGTCTACAGGGAGGAGAGGGTAGTCTACAGGGAGGAGAGGGTATTCTACAGGCAGGAGAGGGTAGTCTACAGGGAGGAGAGGGTAGTCTACAGGCAGGAGAGGGTAGTCTACAGGGAGGAGAGGGTAGTCTACAGGCAGGAGAGGGTAGTCTACAGGGAGGAGAGGGTAGTCTACAGGGAGGAGAGGGTAGTCTACAGGCAGGAGAGGGTAGTCTACAGGGAGGAGAGGGTAGTCTACAGGGAGGAGAGGGTAGTCTACAGGGAGGAGAGGGTAGTCTACAGGGAGGAGAGGGTAGTCTACAGGCAGGAGAGGGTAGTCTACAGGGAGGAGAGGGTAGTCTACAGGGAGGAGAGGGTAGTCTACAGGGAGGAGAGGGTAGTCTACAGGGAGGAGAGGGTAGTCTACAGGGAGGAGAGGGTAGTCTACAGGCAGGAGAGGGTAGTCTACAGGGAGGAGAGGGTACTCTACAGGGAGGAGAGGGTAGTCTACAGGGAGGAGAGGGTAGTCTACAGGGAGGAGAGGGTAGTCTACAGGCAGGAGAGGGTAGTCTACAGGGAGGAGAGGGTAGTCTACAGGGAGGAGAGGGTAGTCTACAGGGAGGAGAGGGTAGTCTACAGGCAGGAGAGGGTAGTCTACAGGCAGGAGAGGGTAGTCTACAGGGAGGAGAGGGTAGTCTACAGGCAGGAGAGGGTAGTCTACAGGGAGGAGAGGGTAGTCTACAGGGAGGAGAGGGTAGTCTACAGGGAGGAGAGGGTAGTCTACAGGGAGGAGAGGGTAGTCTACAGGGAGGAGAGGGTAGTCTACAGGGAGGAGAGGGTAGTCTACAGGGAGGAGAGGGTAGTCTACAGGCAGGAGAGGGTAGTCTACAGGCAGGAGAGGGTAGTCTACAGGGAGGAGAGGGTAGTCTACAGGCAGGAGAGGGTAGTCTACAGGCAGGAGAGGGTAGTCTACAGGGAGGAGAGGGTAGTCTACAGGGAGGAGAGGGTAGTCTACAGGCAGGAGAGGGTAGTCTACAGGGAGGAGAGGGTAGTCTACAGGCAGGAGAGGGTAGTCTACAGGGAGGAGAGGGTAGTCTACAGGGAGGAGAGGGTAGTCTACAGGGAGGAGAGGGTAGTCTACAGGGAGGAGAGGGTAGTCTACAGGGAGGAGAGGGTAGTCTACAGGGAGGAGAGGGTAGTCTACAGGGAGGAGAGGGTAGTCTACAGGGAGGAGAGGGTAGTCTACAGGGAGGAGAGGGTAGTCTACAGGGCAGGAGAGGGTAGTCTACAGGGAGGAGAGGGTAGTCTACAGGGAGGAGAGGGTAGTCTACAGGGAGGAGAGGGTAGTCTACAGGGAGGAGAGGGTAGTCTACAGGGAGGAGAGGGTAGTCTACAGGGAGGAGAGAGTAGTCTACAGGGAGGAGAGGGTAGTCTACTAGAGATGAGATGTCTTAGAAGCGTAGTGTGATTAGACCTATAAAGGTTGCAGTTATTTTTTTTAATGCCTCATGCAGCGAGTTTTCAGCCAGAGCGAGGGTATTTTCTTGCTCCCCACGTTACCGTGAATCTCAGTGTTTGAAAATCACTGTTTTTATGTTTTAACTTTTAACTTGATGATGTCATTGGGTTAAACTTTTGAACTTTATATTTTTCTCGACAAAAATTTGCCATTTTCACATACAGTGGGGAGAACAAGTATTTGATACACTGCCGATTTTGCAGGTTTTCCTACTTACAAAGCATGTAGAGGTCTGTAATTTTTATCATAGGTACACTTCAACTGTGAGAGACGGAATCTAAAACAAAAATCCAGAAAATCACATTGTATGATTTTTAAGTAATTAATTTGCATTTTATTGCATGACATAAGTATTTGATCACCTACCAACCAGTAAGAATTCCGGCTCTCACAGACCTGTTAGTTTTTCTTTAAGAAGCCCTCCTGTTCTCCACTCATTACCTGTATTAACTGCACCTGTTTGAACTCGTTACCTGTATAAAAGACACCTGTCCACACACTCAATCAAACAGACTCCAACCTCTCCACAATGGCCAAGACCAGAGAGCTGTGTAAGGACATCAGGGTTAAATTGTAGACCTGCACAAGGCTGGGATGGGCTACAGGACAATAGGCAAGCAGCTTGGGGAGAAGGCAACAACTGTTGGCGCAATTATTAGAAAATGGAAGAAGTTGAAGATGACGGTCAATCACCCTCGGTCTGGGGCTCCATGCAAGATCTCACCTCGTGGGGCATCAATGATCATGAGGAAGGTGAGGGATCAGCCCAGAACTACCCGGCAGGACCTGGTCAATGACCTGAAGAGAGCTGGGACCACAGTCTCAAAGAAAACCATTAGTAACACACTACGCCGTCATGGATTAAAATCCTGCAGCGCACGCAAGGTCCCCCTGCTCAAGCCAGCGCATGTCCAGGCCTGTCTGAAGTTTGCCAATGACCATCTGGATGATCCAGAGGAGGAATGGGAGAAGGTCATGTGGTCTGATGAGACAAAAATAGAGCCTTTTGGTCTAAAATCCACTCGCCGTGTTTGGAGGAAGAAGAAGGATGAGGACAACCAAGAACACCATCCCAACCGTGAAGCATGGAGGTGGAAACATCATTCTTTGGGGATGCTTTTCTGCAAAGGGGACAGGGCGACTTCACCGTATTGAGGGGAGGATGGATGGGGCCATGTATCGCGAGATCTTGGCCAACAACCTCCTTCCCTCAGTAAGAGCATTGAAGATGGGTCGTGGCTGAGTCTTCCAGCATGACAACAACCCGAAACACACAGCCAGGGCAACTAAGGAGTGGCTCCGTAAGAAGCATCTCAAGGTCCTGGAGTGGCCTAGCCAGTCTCCAGACCTGAACCCAATAGAAAATCTTTGGAGGGAGCTGAAAGTCCGTATTGCCCAGCGACAGCCCCGAAACCTGAAGGATCTAGAGAAGGTCTGTATGGAGGAGTGGGCCAAAATCCCTGCTGCAGTGTGTGCAAACCTGGTCAAGAACTACAGGAAACGTATGATCTCTGTAATTGCAAACAAAGGTTTCTGTACCAAATATTAAGGTCTGCTTTTCTGATGTATCAAATACTTATGTCATGCAATAAAATGCAAATTAATTACTTAAAAATCATACAATGTGATTTTCTGGATTTTTGTTTTAGATTCCGTCTCTCACAGTTGAAGTGTACCTATGATAAAAATTACAGACCTCCACATGCTTTGTAAGTAGGAAAACCTGCAAAATCGGCAGTGTATCAAATACTTGTTCTCCCCACTGTATGTAGACAGACACTGGTATTTTGCTGGAGGTAATGAAAATTAAGTTGAAAAGTGATGGAATAGAGTCTATTGACGCAGCGGTGAGTCAATCTAAGTAACAACATAAAAAAATCCATCAATTTAAACAAGAGATATCTTAATCCACCGCATTCGCCTATGTCGCCCTTCTGCATCTGTGGCGGAAAGTGGGAGAGCTACAGTGCTGTTTGTCAGACCAGGAGATGGGTCTTCTCACGAAAACGTCTGTTGCATCCGAACGGTTTGGCCTATAAACTAATATGACCACTCTAAAGAAAGGGGAGACTCGATGGTGTTCTCCGTTTTGTCACAGAATTCGTCTAAAGGTAACTCCTACAAAAGAATGGAAGAATGGAGGTCGTTTTTTGCCAAAAAAAAGAGGTTAAATGTGTCAAGAAAAACAAATATTTCCTGAGGTTTCTTATATCTCCTATATATAGGACAGACGCTTCAAAACCTTAAAAACTTAATCGGGATAGGGGGCAGCATTTTGACTTTGAACAAATTGCGTGCCCAAACGGAATTTCCTCCTACTCTGTCCCAGAAGGTAATACATGCATATTAGTATTACTATTGTATAGAAAACACCCTGAAGTTTCTAAAACTGTTTGAATTATTTCTGTAAGTATAACAGAACTCATTTGGCAGACAAAAACCTGAGAAGAGGTCAAAACAGGAAATGAGAACTCGATTTTCAAAACAATGTCAAATGATACCCCTTCTAGTTATGGATAAGCAAATACTTCCTAGGGCTTCCACTAGATGTCACCGTCTTTAGATTTTAGTTATATGATTCTACTATAAAGGAGGGGCTCATAGGAGCTATTTTACTGAGTGTTCGTCAGAAACTTTCAGTCTCTTTTGGCGCGCTCACGAGAGAGAGTGCTCTCGTTCCAATGCTCTTTCTTCAGACAATGAAATTCTCCGGTTGGATCCTTATTGATGATTAATGTAAAACACATACTAAATATGGATTGCATACATCATTTGACCTGTTTCTACGACCTGTAACGGAACTTTTTAAGTTTTTGTCTGGAGGGATTGCTCGTGCCTCATGAAAATGGATTCCTGGGCTGAACATGCTAACAACAAGTGGTTAAATGATGGGCTTTATGGAACTTTTCAGTCATTTATTGTCGATCTGGGAATCCTGGGAGTGCCTTCTGATGAAGTTATTCGAAGGTAAGTGCATATTTATAGTGTTTTTGTAGCTTTTGTTGACGCCAAAATGGCGACTATTTCTTTGGCTGGATTGTGCTCTGAGCGCCGTTCTCAGATGAATCTTTTTCCGTAAAGTTTATTTTGAAATCTGACACAGCGGTTGCATAGAGGATAAGTTTATCTTTAATTATGTGAATAACACTTGCATCTTTTATCAATGTTTATTATGAGTATTTCTGCAAAATCACCAGATGTTTTGGAATCAAAACATTACTGCACGTAATGCGCCAATGTAAACTGAGATTTTTTTATATATATATACGCACATTATCGAACAAAAGATAAATGTATTGTGTAACATGATGTTATAAGACTCATCTGATGAAGATGTTCAAAGGTTAATGATTAATTTTATCTCTATTTGTGGGTTTTGTGAAAGCTACCTTTGCTGTGAAAGAAATGTCTGTGCTTTTTTGGATTTGGTGGTGAGCTAACATAAATATATGTGGTGTTTTCGCTGTAAAACATTTAAATAATCGGACATGTTGGCTGGATTCACAAGATGTTTATCTTTAATTTGCTGTATTGGACTTGTTAATGTGTGAAAGTTAAATATAAAAAAAAAATATTTTGGAATTTCCCGCGTTGCCTTTTCAATGGAATGTTGGGGGGGGGTTCCGCTAGCGAAACCCCAGTCCTAGACAGGTTTTAAGATTTTTTTTTTAAACTTTCTATTTTGCCATATATGTATGTGCTATTCAATGTATTTCTATGGGCTATAGTAGTAAAGGCCAAATGCAAAATGTAAAAATGTTTATTTTGATACTTAAAGGGGTCCTAATTTTATAAAATCAAATAGCTAAATAATCCATGGTATGACCTTTTGAAAACAATTCCATATGTCATCTTAGAACCCCCCCCCAACGGCTTAGACCATTAAGAATAGCCCTGTAAGAAGAGTGCCCCTCTACTGATCCTCCAAAACCACTTCCAGCAGCATCTGGTCTCCCATCCAGGGACTGACCAGGATCAACCCTGCTTGAGTTCAAAGGCAAGCCAGCAGTGTGATGCAGGGTGGTATGCTGCTGGTATGCAGCTGAGATTGATACATAGATGAATTGTCTTGGACAAAACATAAATGCATGTAACATGAAAAAATGCATTAATACAGTATACAAATATAGTAGTAACATTTCCAGAAAGATCGGAAAACCTTACCTTATTTTGTTCATCTTTACTGGTTAGTTGCTTTAGTGAACTGACAGTTGCAGAAATTCATATTAGTGAACTGACAGATGCACTGACAGGTGCACACAGTTCAAAAGGAACAAAAAAAGCCAACCCTAGTCATAGCAGAATGACAAGCAACAACATAACAAAACACATAAAAGGAATTCACTGGAGTAGACATGAGAAGTGGGGTAGACCCAAACATAACCTTTCATTATGTCAATATTGTTTACCAGAAGCTGTTTGAGTTGAATTGATCTGAAACATCAAGGCACGGGTATCACCCAACCTGGACTCAGGGGTAAACGTAACATATTAAATGTAAATCTGGAACACTTCAATTAAGATTATAAATTATGTTTTGCAATGGTATGTATTAATTTGTGGATAATATGGTATAATATGTAACAAATAACAATTAGTATGATATGTTCCGAATTGCAATTGGTACATTATGTTACGCACTTGCAAAATGTATGATATGTTACTAATTCCAATTTGTTGTGGCTAATGTTAGCTAGGTGGCTAATTCTAATGTTAGCTAGGTGGCTAATGTTAGCTAGGCTAGGGGTTAGAGGTTAAGGTTAGGCTGCAGCACCGCCTGATGAATAAATAAATAAATAAATAATAATAATAATTCCATGAAATTTGTGAACTAGGCCTTCATTACTCCTGTATGAGTGGTAAAAAATACTCAGCTGTACGGAGAAAAATACTCCTTAGCACAAAGTGTCTCAAGAGTAGGAGTGCTGATCTGGGATCAGTTTTTCCTTTACATCATAATGAATAAGATTATATGGACAGATCCTAGATCCACACTTCTACTCTGAGATGCTTTGTGGATATGGGTCTTGATTGAACAGAGCCCTTAATCATTTAGCAGACACTCTTATCCAGAGTGACTTACAGGAGTAATTTGGGTTAAGTGCCTTGCTAAAGGGCACATTAATAGATATTTCACCTAGTCGGCTCGGGGATTAGAACCAGCAATATTTACACTTACTGGCCAAATGTTCTTAACCGCCAGGCTATCTGCCGCTAGGCAACCCAGATATTCAATTTAAGTATAAATAGAATGGGAATCCACTCCTTTACTGGATTTTTCTATGGTTTGAAATACAGTAGTATTAAACAGTGGTCTCTAGCTACCTGCTTATGCTAGTCACTGGGGTGATTGACCTCTACCTACTCCTTTAACATTTGACCCCCAACATATAGGAACACAGCTGTCACTCACTTCACAAATAAAGCTTTGAGTCTGTGTTTAATAATTTAGTACATGACCCAGTGGATACATCAGTTGTATTTTTTTATTTTACCTTTATTTAACTAGGCAAGTCAGTTAAGAACACATTCTCATTCACAATGACGGCCAAACCCAGACAGCGCTGGGCCAATTGTGCACCACCCTATGGGACTCCCAATCACAGTTGGTTGAGATACAGCCTGGATTTGAACCAGAGTGCCTGTAGTGGAGTAGCCCAAAAGGCATACCCTCATTTCACTATGTGGTGTATGAATTTCCTTGGGACATGAATCTGTCAATGTGAAGAACAATGTGAAGAAAAACAACTCTGTTGACCAGTCAAAAATGTGATTGGATAACGTCCTCAATTTACATATCCTGTTTGTAGGTCCTTCGGCCTGTTTCTATAGACCTATTGTAAATATATTCACCTTGGAGGGGGCAGTCTGACTCAAGAGCTTACTGTAGGTAAATTCATTGAGCTAATATTAGCATGATGTCCATTTTCATCTTCGTTCACAGACATCTGTCATTTTGTTGTCTTTTGGTTTTACTTTATCTGCCTTAGAGGTTACTGAGGTCATTGTAACCTTCAACCTACAGTAATCCACTCTAGATCCACTGCTCATTATCTTATGTTCACTCTACCTATTTGTATATAATGTATGTAAATTCATCTGTCTGTATTCTGTCTATAAACGTTGTCTATCACTAGCAGTACCATATCACCAAGTAAAAGTCTGAGTATGTGTAAATGTAAATGTACTTGGCAAATTATTCTACTGTATTTCAACAACCTGTACAGGTAACTTACAACCACAGGGAGGCACTACTGTATTATGTGGGATGTTGACCACTTCTGCACGTCACATTGGTGTCTATCTATGCATATCTGAATGTACTTTAAAACTCACTCATTTTAATAAAGGCACCTACCTATTCACTTTTACCTCATCATTATTCTGTATCTGTACCAGGTTTCCACTTTAACCTTAGTGGCGACCCATTTGAACAGTTGCAGTGCATTCGGAAAGAATTCTGACCGCTTTACTTTTTCCACATTTTATTATGTCACAGCCTAATTCTTAATTATTATTATTTAAATGTCATCGATCTACACACAATACCTCAATAATAACAAAGCGACAAACTGTTTATTTATGAATATTTATTTCAAATAAAAAACAAAAATACCTTATACATCTAAGTATTCAGACCCTTTGCTATGAGTTCGAAATTGAGCTCAGGTGCATTCTGTTTCCATTGACCATCCTTGAGATGTTTCTACAACTTGACTGGAGTCCATCTGTTGTAAATTCAATGGATTGGACATGATTTGGAAAGGCACACACCTGTCTATATAAGGTTGCACGGTTGACAGCGCCATGAGGTCGAAGGAATTGTTCGTAGAGCTCCGAGACAGGAATTGTGCAGCATTGAAGGTCCCTGTCACGTCCTGACCATAGTGCTTATGTGTTTTGCTTGTTTTAGTGTTGGTCAGGACGTGAGCTGGGTGGGCATTCTATGTTGTGTGTCTAGTTTGTCTGTTTCTGTGTTCGGCCTAATAGGGTTCTCAATCAGAGGCAGCTGTCAATCGAAGGCTGCCATTACAGTCCCCAAGAACACAGTGGCCACCATCATTCTTAAATGGAAGAATTCTGCAACCACCAAGACTCTTCATAGAGCTGGCCGCCCAGCCAAACTGAGCAATGGGGGGAGAAGGGTCTTGGTCAGGGAAGTGACCAAGAACCCGATAGTCACTCTGACAGAGCTACAGAGTTCCTCTGCGGAGATGGGAGAACCTTCCAGAAAGACAATGATCTCTGTAGCACTCCACCAATCAGGCCTTTATGGTAGAATGGCCAGATGGAAGCTACTCCTCAGTAAAATGTACATGACAGCTCACTTGGAGTTTGACAAAAAGCACCTAAAACCTCTCAGACCATGATAAACAATTTTCTCTGGTCTGATGAAACCAAGATTGAACTCTTTGGCCTGAATACCAAGCATCACGTCTGGAGGAAACCTAGCACTATCCCTGCTGTGAAGCATGGTGGTGGCTGCATCATACTGTGGGGATGTTTTTTAGCGACAGGGATTTGTGAGACTAGTCAGGATCGAGGGAAATATGAACGGAGCAAAGTACAGAGAGATTCTGGATGAAAACCTGCTCCAATGCACTCAGGACCTCAGACTGGGGCGAACGTTTACCTTCCAACAGGACAACGACCCTAAGCTCGCAGCCAAGACAATGCAGGAGTGGTTTCAGGACATGTCTCTGAATCTCCTTGAGTGGCCCAACCAGAGCTGTGCAGCGATGCTCCCCATCCAACCTAACAGAGCTTGAGAGGATCTGCAGAGAAGAATGTGAGAAACTCCCCAAATACAGGTGTGCCAAGCTTGTAGCGTCATACCCAAGAAGACTCGAGGTGTAATCGCTGCCAAAGGTGCTTCAGCAAAGTACTGAGTAAAGGGTCTGAATACTTATGT
Source organism: Salvelinus alpinus (assembly GCF_045679555.1). Taxonomy (NCBI): domain Eukaryota; kingdom Metazoa; phylum Chordata; class Actinopteri; order Salmoniformes; family Salmonidae; genus Salvelinus; species Salvelinus alpinus. Next base: position 15,463,950 of record NC_092093.1, on the reverse strand, counting down.
AAACGTAACATTTCCGTTTTTTATTTTTAATACACTTGCAAAAACTTAATTTGCTTTGTCATCATGTGGTATTGTGTATAGATTGATCAGGAAAAAAAACTATTTAATCATTTTTAGATTAAGGCTGTGTCGTAATTTTGTGGGAAAAGGTCAAGGGGTCTGAATACTTTCCAAATGCACTCTATATGCCTGCGTTCTGATGTTCTGTTGAGTGGTTATTAGGGCACGTTTATCAGATAGCTCTGGTTTAGGCGGGGTCCAATGAAGGGAATGCCTGGAATGTGTCAGTGCCAGGCGTCCTTGTGGTTGGTGGAACAGCGGACAGGCTGGGAAGGGGCTGGGCACTACATGTCTGGTATATATCCATGCTTGCATTGTTATCCCTCTTTTTAGGTCCCGACAGTGAATTGAATAGCTGATATTGTTATGTCGTATTTATTTGGCATAGGTTACGGCCAGACAGTAGCCTGTGCTCGTTCTGGGTCAATAAACCATTCAATTCATAAAAACCTCAAGAAATGTTGTGGACATTCTCTCATTTATGATCTTTCGAGGTCATTACAATAAGTTAAAACCCATTGGCAATTGATGATGGCTAAATCATGAAATGTTTATATTGCATTAAGGCATTGCAATCAACGAGAATCCTTAAAGGAAGACTTTTGGTATTTGTATTTGTTTCATTAGGCCATTGTTGACATAGTCTCAAAATGTTTTTCTTGTCAGCAATGAAGTGTTCAAGATATGTAACTTTCAAAATGCAGAAATCATCCCCATATGATGCATTTTGTATCATATGATGCTGCGTTTTGAATCACATTGAATTACTGAGACTGACAGCCTTCTATCTTATCCTATCCTTTGCTGCTGCAGCGCCTCTATATGGATGTGGCAGGGAGGGTCTGAGCCATGGGCAGCCTGCCAGGCAAGCTGTGCCTCCTCCACACTGAGCCAGCACTATGCACTATTACCTCTCCTCTGCTCTACCCACCAGCCACCATCACCATCTTTCTCACCCGGCACAGAGCGTCTCACACCCCTTAAATATCCCTCACATGCACGTTCCCCCAATAGGGTCCATGCAGACACACACACACACACCAAATCCAATCAGTTTCCCAAGTTGATTCAGTGTCATCACACATACATTTTTGTTGTTGAAATCACGTGGAAACTACGTTGATTCAAAAGTTTTTGCCCAGTGGGCAAGGTCATATTCATCCGGGCACACTGTAACAAAACAATTTGCAACGGAAAGCAAGAACGAGTGTTTCTTATCGGACAAGTTCAGGTAGTAGTTCCGTGTTTCAGTCCATAATCTTCATCTTGGTGCCTAACAAATACGACCCAGTGTGCACTCTGCTTTGGCTTAAAAAGGGCTTTATACACCTCACTCCACCTCTAACCACATGATCTCCCCTGGTTAAGCTCATTTATGCCCCTACTTGCCTCCAACTCTTCCCCTGCACAAACCCATTTTAAAATGCATGCAGGAGCTAAGTGGATATCTAGGAGGCATGTGAATAAGATCGTCAACACAGGGTGTTAGGAGACTTCCCCTTATCCTAGTCCGGCTATGCTATGACGTAAGGAGTCCAGGGCAGGTTAATGTGGGGTTACCCCTTTTTTATTTTTTTATTCTCCGAATTGGACGTCAGTCGGGCCAATTAGTGGTCTGACGTGATGCTGAGGTAGTCTCCGGGATTCCGGAACGCTGAAATCCACATTGGTTCTGGAATGCTGAAATTCCCAGAAATCCATGATCTCCTCAGAGCTGCTTCATACAGATCTACTTACTGTTTACCTCAGACCTACCAGAGGCTGACGATAGAAGATCATTGCTGAACAATGCAATACAATTACATGACAAATGTTGCACATTACCACGTCTTATAATAAGAGTCTGACAAAACACGAACGCTGAGAATATCTAGATTTTTAAAATATTTTTGTAGCAAAACACAATATTTTGGACAGCAAAAACATTGTCTACAAATCCAGGTGCGAAATATACATGGTTATACTGTAAATATACAGTGAGACACCTCTTTATTTCTGTATGCCTACCAAGAAAATAAAGACACTGGTTGGTGGAACAGCGGGCGGGCTGGGAAGGGGCAGGGCACTACATGTCTGGTATATATCCATGCTTGCATTGTTATCCCTCTTTTTAGGTCCCGACAGTGAATTGAATAGCTGATATTGTTATGTCGTATTTATTTGGCATAGGTTACGGCCAGACAGTAGCCTGTGCTCGTTCTGGGTCAATAAACCATTCAATTCATAAAAACCTCAAGAAATGTTGTGGACATTCTCTCATTTATGATCTTTCGAGGTCATTACAATAAGTTAAAACCCATTGGCAATTGATGATGGCTAAATCATGAAATGTTTATATTGCATTAAGGCATTGCAATCAACGAGAATCCTTAAAGGAAGACTTGTGGTATTTGTATTTGTTTCATTAGGCCATTGTTGACATAGTCTCAAAATGTTTTTCTTGTCAGCAATGAAGTGTTCAAGATATGTAACTTTCAAAATGCAGAAATCATCCCCATATGATGCATTTTGTATCATATGATGCTGCGTTTTGAATCACATTGAATTACTGAGACTGACAGCCTTCTATCTTATCCTATCCTCTGCTGCTGCAGCGCCTCTATATGGATGTGGCAGGGAGGGTCTGAGCCATGGGCAGCCTGCCAGGCAAGCTGTGCCTCCTCCACACTGAGCCAGCACTATGCACTATTACCTCTCCTCTGCTCTACCCACCATGCCACCCACCAGCCACCATCACCATCTTTCTCACCCGGCACAGAGCATCTCACACCCCTTAAATATCCCTCACATGCACGTTCCCCCAATAGAGTCCATGCAGACACACACACACACACACCAAATCCAATCAGTTTTCCAAGTTGATTCAGTGTCATCACACATACATTTTTGTTGTTGAAATCACGTGGAAACTACGTTGATTCAAACGTTTTTGCCCAGTGGGCAAGGTCATATTCATCCGGGCACACTGTAACAAAACAATTTGCAACGGAAAGCAAGAACGAGTGTTTCTTATCGGACAAGTTCAGGTAGTAGTTCCGTGTTTCAGTCCATAATCTTCATCTTGGTGCCTAACAAATACGACCCAGTGTGCACTCTGCTTTGGCTTAAAAAGGGCTTTATACACCTCACTCCACCTCTAACCACATGATCTCCCCTGGTTAAGCTTATTTATGCCCCTACTTGCCTCCAACTCTTCCCCTGCACAAACCCATTTTAAAATGCATGCAGGAGCTAAGTGGATATCTAGGAGGCATGTGAATAAGATCGTCAACACAGGGTGTTAGGAGACTTCCCCTTATCCTAGTCCGGCTATGCTATGACGTAAGGAGTCCAGGGCAGGTTAATGTGGGGTTACCCCTTTTTTATTTTTTTATTCTCCGAATTGGACGTCAGTCGGGCCAATTAGTGGTCTGACATGTGATGCTGAGGTAGTCTCCGGGATTCCGGAACGCTGAAATCCAATGGTTCTGGAATGCTTAAATTCCCAGAAATCCATGATCTCCTCAGAGCTGCTTCATACAGATCTACTTACTGTTTACCTCAGACCTACCAGAGGCTGACAATAGAAGATCATTGCTGAACAATGCAATACAATTACATGACAAATGTTGCACATTACCACGTCTTATAATAAGGGTCTGACAAAACACGAACGCTCAGATTATCTAGATTTTTTATATTTTTGTAGCAAAAAACAATATGTTTGACCACAGAAACATTGTCTACAACTCCAAATGAGAAATATAAATGGTTATACTGTAAATATACAGTGAGGCACCTCTTTATTTCTGTATGCCTACCAAGAAAATAAAGACACTAGTGTACAGCTTTTGTTCATTCTCCATCAATTATATATATAAAAAAGTCAATATACAGAGTCAATGTACAGATGCAGTTGATCCAGAATGTCACAAAAAAAGTCATTCAGACAACACAATGTGAGGAAAGACAGATAGTGTATAAGGTTCTTAATGGGCCCATGAGTTAGTCCTCGGTAAACATGCAAGTTGTACACGTTACAGAAAAGCCAACAACTTCAGCATAGTTGAGAGCCATTTTGCACTGTACATTTATGGTACCTGTCAATTTATGCTACCAAACAAAGGAAAATCAAGTTTGATAATTCCTAGACACAGACAGTTTACTATGAATTTCCAGTACATTTCTCATGCCAATAACTGGTGAGGGAGGCAAGGTTTCTGCTTACCCTCAAATGTCAAACATTTTAGGTGATGAGATCCAGATACATTACACAGGTAAATGCATCTAAGTACACTACTGTTCAAAAGCTTCGGGTCACTTAGAAATGTCCTTGTTATTGAAACAAAAGCAAATTTTTGGTCCATTAAAATAACATAAAATTGATCAAAAATACAGTGTGGACATTGTTAATGTTGTAACTGACTATCGTAGCTGGAAACAGCATATTTTTTATGGAATATCTACATAGGCGTACAGAGGCCCATTATCGGCCAACATCAATCCTGTGTTCCAATGGCACGTTGTGTTAGCTAATCCAAGTTTACCATTTTAAAAGGCTAAATGATCACTAGAAAACCCTTTTGCAATTATGTTAGCACAGCTGAAAACTGTTGTTCTGATTAAACAGAACAGCGCAAACTGTCTCTAACCAGAATAGAGGAGTGGGAGGCCTCAGTGCACAACTAAGCAAGAGGACAAGTACAGTAGAGGGTCAATTTTGAGAAACAGACACATCACATGTCCTCAACTGGCAGCTTCATTAAATAGTACCCGCAAAACACCAGTCTCAACATCAACAGTGAAGATGCGACTCCGGGATGCTGGCCTTCTAGGCAGAGTTGCAAAGAAAAAGCCACATCTCAGACTGGCCAATGAAAAGAAAAGATTACGATGGGCAAAAGAACGCAGACACTGGACAGAGGAACTCTGCCTAGAGGGCTAGCATCCCGGAGTCGCCTCTTCACTGTGACTGGTGTTTTGCGGGTACTATTTAATGAAGCCGCCAGTTGAGGACTTGTGACTTGTTTCTCAAACTAGACACTGTAATGTACCTGTCCTCTTGCTCAGTTGTACACCGGGGCCTCCCACTCCTCTTTCTATTCTGGTTAGAGACAGTTTGCGCTGTTCTGTGAAGGGAGTAGTACACAAAGTTGTACGAGATCATCAGTTTCTTGGCAATTTCTCGCATGGAATAGCCTTCATTTCTCAGAACAAGAATAGACTGACGAGTTTCAGAAGAAAGGTTTTTGTTTCTGGACATTTTGAGCCTGTAATCGAACCCACAAATGCTGATGCTCCAGATATTCAACTAGTCTAAAAAAAGGCCAGTTTTATTGCTTCTTTAATCAGACCAACAGTTTTCAGTTGTGCTAACATAATTGCAAAAGGGTTTTCTAATGATCAATTAGACTTTTAAAATTATAAACTTGGATTAGCTAACACAACGTTCCATTGGAACACAGGAGTGATGGTTGCTAATAATGGGCCTCTGTACGCAGATATATGTAGATATTTCATTAAAATCAGCCGTTTCCAGCTACAATAGTCATTTACAACATTAACAAGGTCTACACTGTATTTCTGATCAGTTTGGTGTTATTTTAATGAACAAAAAATTAGATTTTCTTTCAAAAACAAGGAACTTTCTAAGTGACCCCAAACTTTCGAATGGTAGTGTACATGAAAAAGTACAAATGTTTCTTGGAATTGGAGAAGGATGCTTGTCTCTCAAAGATTGAGCATGTTGAGCTGCAGTTTTTCTGAGGGCTTAATCTTTCTGTGCAAGAGGGTAAACTCCTGCTGGTTGTTAGCTCTATACTGGGTTAATTGATATGGAGGCCAACAGGGGCCATGTTCTTTTGCTGAAACTAATCATAGGACTCTCCTCTAATGAACCTTTTAAGTGACATCACGATAACAGTTACATTTTCACTTAAGACCTTACCCATTTCACATTGCTATCTTAAAAAAAAAAGTTTAATGGTTGAGGATGAATTGTTTGCTCGCTTTATACATGAATACAACTTGATAGGAACCAGATATGGCATTATTTAATGAAGCCTCAAATAAACATTCTGTATACAAAGTTAAAATATTCAAATATTCAATACAGTGGTTTCATGAAATCATTTCATATATACATTTTTTTATGATTGAACTAAATTGCCTATATAAAGTGTATATATATATATATATATATATATATATATATATATATATATATATATATATATATATACAGTACCATTCAGTCAGAATGGGTTAAGAAAAAAAATGGTTCTGCGGATATTAAAAAATGCGGATGGATATACGGTCAGGTCCATAATTATTGGCACCCTTGTCAAAGAGGAACAAAAAAGACTGTATAAAATAAATAATACAAACTGCATGTGACATATATATATATTTTTTTAAATCATATTATTTTACACTCAGGGAAAGGGCTTTTGTTTAATAAGTAATAAAACAAATCCAAGAAAGATAGGGGTTAAATGTATTGTCACCGCTGTTTTTAGTACTACAGCACCCTCCCTTTGTGAGGATAACAGCACTGAGTCTTTTTCTCAAATGTTTTATGAGATTGTAGAACACATTGGGAGGGATCTCAGATCGTTCCTCCATACAGAATCCTTCCAGATCCTTGACATCCTTCGTCTGCGCTTATAGACTGCCCTCTTCAATTCAAACCACAGGTTTTCAATGAGGTTCAAGTGGAGGCTGAGATGGCCATTGCAAAATGTTGATTTTGTGGTCAATAAACAATTTCTTTGTAGATTTTGATGTGCGCTTGGGGTTATTGTCTTGCTGGACGATCCAGTTTCGTCAAAGTGTCAGCCTCCTGGCAGAGGCAACCAGGTTTTTGGCTACAATCTTCTGGTATTTGGTAAAGTTCATGATGCCGTTGACCTTAACAAGGGTCACAGGACCAGTGGATACAAAATAGCCCCATAACATAAAAGATGCATCATCATATTTTACCATAGGTATGAGGAACTTTTATGCATATGCTTCAATTTTCGACACCAAACCCACCACTGGTGTATGTAAATAAAGAGCTCTATTTTGATGTCACCTCTTCCTCTGAGCAAATGTATTAGTACAAAATAATATAATGTCCTTTTTTTGCATACAATATAGCTCAGTATTTGTATTATTTATTTTGTGTAGTCTTTTTAGTTCATGTTTATCAAGGGTGCCAATCATTTTGGACCTGACAGTATATTGAGGTTTTTCATAATGCAAATATTGAAGTCAGAGCCCCGTCGTGTACAGAGGGGAAGAACACTATTAGACAATGTGTGTTTGATCAGCAAAATAAAAATTGTAAAAACATTAAATTCATTACATATTTCATAATCACTTACAGCAGTATTAGTCCAGGGCCATGCATGGCCCATCATCTCAGCAACAGTAACAAGATGGATTTTCACTGTTATGCCAATTTACAAGTCAACAAATACAGTGATTTGTTTCACGTTCCTTGTGTCACAGGCTATGAGCAGGCCTGTGACAAGGAGGAGGAGGAGGAGGAGCCGTGACACTTGTGTCAGAGAAACCATGGCCCTCCTCAGGAACAACAGGCCTGCTTCCCATTTCCTAGGTTTCATTGCATGCCTTACTTGTAGTTTGTAGTTGACCATTACTGTGCATTCCCCCTCCCCATGTAGAGAACACACACATACAAACACAAAACAACCTCACAGCTCCATCCACCAAGCGTCGTTAGCCAACTTACCCACTTGGGGGAACTTTGTACATATCTGTCACAAAAATGGAGGATCCACAATAGATTAACATGAATGAATTCCATGCAGGACGAGGAGGGAGGAGGCATGGACTTCTCCTCCAGCATGGAGGTCTATCAGAACTGAGGCGTATTGCTATCTCTCTGGGGCAGTGTCTTAGAAGACACAAAGTAAGTCCTCATCTCTCCTAGACAGTACTCTCCATGACCCACTCTTGACTGTCAAAGGTCCCCTTGCTCCCCCCCATATCCCCTTCCTCGTCACACTGTAGCAGCATGCCGTTCACAGACAGGCTCCTCTTAGTCCAGATGTTGCTGATGCGCCGCGGGTAACTGCACACCGGCGTTGTGGCAGTGGAGGTGCTAGAGGCCATCGCTTGGTCTGTTTGTTGAACTGTATCCATACAGTCCCCCATGTCAAACGACTGGCTCCTTTTTGGTTTCGAGTCATGAGACAACATGAGCAGCCGGCTCAGCCGCGAGTCCATTGTCCGGCCCAGCAGGGGCTCCCTGTCCGTGTGGGGCCTATCGCCACCCGCCACCGGAGTGCTACTGCTGGATGAGGGCTCCCCCAGGTCTCCCCTGCCCTGGGCCCCCCGGAGCTCTAGGGAGTTGAAGGCCCCCAGCAGGTGATCCAGGTTTGCCCTGGGCTTAGAGGGGGCAGCCTGCCTCCACATAATGGCCAGGGTGCTGTTGGGGCTGTAGGAACCCTCCCCGACCACCGAGCCCCCCGACGAGGATGAGGACGAGGTGCTCTGGAGGGAACCACATTTAAACTCCACCACCTCATCCTGGAGGGTCACTTTGGCCTTTGGTTTGGGCAGGGGAAGGGGCACGCCGTTCTGTCCCAGCCGGCCCCCATTGGTCTGTGAGTGGGTGTCACTTACGCTGGTCAGCTTGCCGCTCCCCCCGATGCCACCCCCCTCATGGTCGGTGGCCTTGTAGCGCACCATCAGGATAACGATGAAGACAAGTAGCGTCGCCACGATGATGCCACCCACCACCAGGATCATGGTGCCCCCCAGAAACTGGCTGTGGAGAGACTGGCACTGTGTGTAGTCGTCGCGGGTAAAGAACTGGGCACAGCCCACCACGTTGGTGGCCGTCAGGGTGGTGGCGGTGTCGTCCCAGGCGGCCAGGACACACAAGTCGTACTTGGTCCCCGACACCAGGTTGGTCACCAGGAAGGCTTGGCTGGAGGCCGGGATCATCCTATAGAAACGGAGAGGAAGAGTTAAACATGGTGATGACTGAGTCGAGTCAGCATAATCATTTTTGGACATCCGTGAAAACTTGGGAAAGTCAGCTGTGAAAACCTACTACATTTGATACAATTTAATTGATTTGGAGGATAATGCTATTAACATGCATCTTTCTTAACACCATACATTTCATATCAATACAAAACTGTGCTTGAGTGTTCTTTATGATGTCATTTCCACTGAAAGAAAAGCAGGGCTTCTATGTTCGTAGGTTCATTCCTGAGGAGTTGTCCAGTGTTAAGTCTCTTTGTGGTTGAGGTTCTAGTCTAACAGACAGACAGCTGTAATTGGCTTTATCTCTCTAAACCATCTGTCCTTCTGCAGCAAACAGACGCTCCACCCCATGTCTGAGCCATGGAGATGTGAGAAGAATAAATAACCAGAACACAGAGGATGAGTGAAAAAAAGAGTGAAAGAGAGGGAAAAGGAGAAGATTGAAAGGCTTCTGTAACAGCTAGAGCCTCAGATACCTATGTTGCTCAGGCGAGTCTTAGTCCGCTTATAAGGCAGGAACCTGTCTGAGAACATGACGAGTTATGTCCAGGGAACTGGCTCGGAGCTGTTCGACAACATCAATCATTCAGTCACAGTAGCTGGCCATGCACACCCATGTAGTATGCTGGCCATCAACACCCATGTGATAAGCTGGCCATAAACACCCATGTGATATATAACCATATGATAATAACTATAACCAATGATGCCATACCTTTTCTTTCACATTGTTCTGTGTGTTCTGATAACTCACTCCACACTAATAATATAGCAAAAGATGCAAAATAATGCAAAATAAACTAAAACAGGAAACGCCCGTGCTCAGGTCTGTTCGATGCTGGTCCGACCAATCTGATTCCACGCTTCAAGATTGCTGCGATCACGTGGACTGGGATATGTTCCAGATAGCGTTGAACAACAACATTGATGTTAATGCTGATTCGGTGAGCGAGTTTATTAGCAAGTGCATCGGTGATGTTGTACCCACAGCGACTATTATAACCTTCCCCAACCAGAAACTGTGGATTGATGGCAGCATTCGCACAAAACTGAAACTACTGTTTTTAATCAGGGCAAGGCGACCGAAAACATGACCGAATACAAACAGTGTAGCTATTCCCTCCGCAAGGCAATCAAACAAGCTAAGCGTCAGTACAGAGACAAAGTAGAGTCGCAATTCAACGGCTCAGACACGAGAGGTATGTGGCATGGTCTACAGTCAATCACGGACTATAAAAAGAAAACCAGCCCTGTCGCGGACCACGATGTCTTGCTCCCAGACAAACTAAACAGCTTCTTTGCTCGCTTTGAGGACAATACAGTGCCACCAACACGGCCCGCTACCAAAACCTGCGGGCTCTCCTTCACCGCAGCCAATGTGAGTAAAACATTTAAATGTGTTAACCCTTGCAAGGCTGCCGGCCAAGACGGCATCCCTAGCTGCGTCCTCAGAGCATGCGCAGACCAACTGGCTGGTGTGTTTACGGACATATTCAATCAATCCCTATCCCAGTCTGCTGTTCCCACATGCTTCAAGAGGGCCACCATTGTTCCTGTTCCCAAGAAAGCTAAGGTAACTGAGCTAAACGACTATCGCCCCGTAGCACTCACTTCCGTCATCGTGAAGTGCTTTGAGAGACTAGTCAAGGATCATATCACCTCCACCCTACCTGACACCCTAGACCCATTCCAATTTGCTTACCACCCCAATAGGTCCACAGACGACACAATCGCAATCACGCTGCACACTGCCCTAACCCATCTGGACAATAGGAATACCTATGTAAGACCCTTGGTCTCGACCCCGCCCTGTGCAACTGGGTCCTGGACTTTCTGACGGGATGCGCCCAGGTGGTGAGGGTTGGAAACAACATCTCAACCCTGCTGATCCTCAACACTGGGGCCCCACAAGGGTGCGTTCTCAGCCTTCTCCTGTACTCCCTGTTCACCCATGACTGGGTGGCCATGCAAGCCTCCAAATCAATCATCAAGTTTGAAGACGACACTACAGTGGTAGGCTTTATTACCAACAACGACGAGATGGCCTACAGCGAGGAGGTGAGGGCCCTCAGAGTGTGGTGTCAGGAAAATAACCTCACACTCAACGTCAACAAAACTAAGGAGATGATCGTGGACTTAAGGAAACAGGAAAGGGAGCATCCCCCTATCCACATCGACGGGACAGTAGTGGAGAAGGTGGAAAGTTTTAAGTTCCTCGGCGTACACATCACAGACAAACTGAAATGGTCCATCCACACAGACAGCGTGGTGAAGAAGGCGCAACAGCCCCTCTTCAACCTCAGGAGGCTGAAGAAATTTGGATTGTCACCAAAATTATACAAACTTTTACAGATGCACAATCGAGAGCATCCTGTCGGGCTGTATCACCACCTGGTACGGCAACTGCTCCGCCAACAACCATAAGGCTCTCCAGAGGGTAGTGAGGTCTGCACAATGCATCACCGGGGGCAAACTACCTGCCCTCCAGGACACCTACACCACCCGATGTCACAGGAAGGCCAAAAAGATCATCAAGGATAACAACGACCCGCGCCACTGCCTGTTCACCCCGCTATCATCCAGAAGGCGAGGTCAGTACGGGTGCATCAAAGCTGGGACTGAGACGGTGAAAAACAGCTTCTATCTCAATGCCATCAGACAGTTGAACAGCCATCACTAACATTGAGTGGCTGCTGCCAACATACTGACTCAAATCTCTAGCCACTTAATAATAAAAAATTGGATGTAATAAATGTATCACTAATCACTTTAAACAATGCCACTTTATATAATGTTTACATACCCTACATTACTCATCTCATATGTATATACTGTACTCTATACCATCTACTGCATCTTGCCTATGTCGTTCAGCCACCGCTCATCCATATATTTATATGTACATATTCTTATTCATTCCTTTACACTTGTGTGTATAAGATAGTTGTGAAATTGTTAGATTACTTGTTAGATATTACTGCATGGTCGGAACTAGAAGCACAAGCATTTCACTACACTCGCATTAACATCTGCTAACCATGTGTATGTAACCAAAAAATGTGATTTGAATGTTATTTTATTTGATCAAAAGTTGATCATATTTTATGTTTTGGTCCTCAGGGGATGTAATCTATCACAGTGATAATTGCTTGCTTGGCATAGGAATGGGAGGGAGGGAAATTTCAGTGCTTAGTGAATATTTTGCCGGGCACTGCTCTGTCCTGTGACTGATTCATGTCAGGCTGTCTGTGTTGACTGTTTCATTCAGCTGAATTAAAATACATCGGGACAAAGTGGAACTCAGGAAAAACGTCTTGCTGTGCTTATCACGGGGAGATGAATACAAGTTGTTTTCCCTACACCCTTTGGGCATCAAAAGGCAATTTGGGGATTGCTTTAAATCGTTTCCAGTGACGGCATGAGGCCATAACATTAATCAGAGCGAGAGAGGATGCGAGTCCTTAAACATTGCTTCTGGGAAGGAAAAGTAGTGGGGAAGGGGATAGGGATAGGCACCAGTCAGCCACAGCTACCCTCTTCCTCCCAAACAGTTTAAAAGCTATTGTCAGATACAGTTTCAACACACTTCCTCAGTGGCAAGAAAGAAAAAAGAACTGAAAACAAACAAACAAATCATTACTTCAGGTTATAGCATTTCTCCCACTCAACAATCATTAAAGTATTTCATGGCTAATTCCCCCCCAGGAGGACTGTATCATTTCTTAAGGCGGCCTCTTTCTCTGGATAACAGACAAGGTCATGCCAAATGGGTCTCTTGCTCCATTGATTCAGCCTAAATGTCAGGGTGCTGGGAAATGTGATTATGCTTATATAAGCAAAAATCCCTAATGGGCTCTGCACTCTCTGCCAGGGCATTTATTGGGAGATGCTGCTGAATTGTACTATAGCGGTAGTGGGGGAGATTAAATGGAACTTGACGCTCGCCTGTGTCTATACCCTTGAGTATATATCCTGCCATAAAACATCCTGCTATGGTAACTATAATGGATGAGTGCATTATAGAAAAACAGCTAACTTTGGGAGTGTCAAAGAGTGCAACTGCAGCATTAGCTCAAGGTTGATTAATGGTTTGGCTTGTGTTGTTAAGCTCAAGGTTTGATTAGTGGTTTGGCTTGTGTTGTTAAGCTCAAGGTTTGATTAGTGGTTTGGCTTGTGTTGCTAAGCTCAATGTTTGATTAGTGGTTTGGCTTGTGTTGTTAAGCTCAAGGTTTGATTAGTGGTTTGGCTTCTGTTGTTAAGCTCAAGGTTTGATTAGTGTGTTGGCTTGTGTTGTTAAGCTCAAGGTTTGATTAGTGTATTGGCTTGTGTTGTTAAGCTCAAGGTTTGATTAATGGTTTGGCTTGTGTTGTTAAGCTCAAGGTTTGATTAGTGGTTTGGCTTGTGTTGTTAAACTCAAGGTTTGATTAGTGGTTTGGCTTGTGTTGTTAAGCTCAAGGTTTGATTAGTGGTTTGGCTTGTGTTGTTAAGCTCAAGGTTTGATTAGTGGTTTGGCTTCTGTTGTTAAGCTCAAGGTTTGATTAGTGTGTTGGCTTGTGTTGTTAAGCTCAAGGTTTGATTAGTGTATTGGCTTGTGTTGTTAAGCTCAAGGTCTGATTAGTGGTTTGGCTTGTGTTGTTAAGCTCAAGGTTTGATTAGTGGTTTGGCTTGTGTTGTTAAGCTCAAGGTTTGATTAGTGGTTTGGCTTGTGTTGTTAAGCTCAACGTTTGATTAGTGGTTTGGATTGTGTTGTTAAGCTCAAGGTTTGGTTAGTATGTTGGCTTGTGTTGTTAAGCTCAAGGTTTGGTTAGTATGTTGGCTTGTGTTGTTAAGCTCAAGGTTTGGTTAGTATGTTGGCTTGTGTTGTTAAGCTCAAGGTTTGATTAGTGGTTTGGCTTCTGTTGTTAAGCTCAAGGTTTGATTAGTGGTTTGGCTTGTGTTGTTAAGCTCAAGGTTGATTAGTGGTTTGGCTTGTGTTGTTAAGCTCAAGGTTTGATTAGTGGTTTGGCTTGTGTTGCTAAGCTCAATGTTTGATTAGTGGTTTGGCTTGTGTTGTTAAGCTCAAGGTTTGATTAGTGGTTTGGCTTCTGTTGTTAAGCTCAAGGTTTGATTAGTGTGTTGGCTTGTGTTGTTAAGCTCAAGGTTTGATTAGTGTATTGGCTTGTGTTGTTAAGCTCAAGGTTTGATTAATGGTTTGGCTTGTGTTGTTAAGCTCAAGGTTTGATTAGTGGTTTGGCTTGTGTTGTTAAACTCAAGGTTTGATTAGTGGTTTGGCTTGTGTTGTTAAGCTCAAGGTTTGATTAGTGGTTTGGCTTGTGTTGTTAAGCTCAAGGTTTGATTAGTGGTTTGGCTTCTGTTGTTAAGCTCAAGGTTTGATTAGTGTGTTGGCTTGTGTTGTTAAGCTCAAGGTTTGATTAGTGTATTGGCTTGTGTTGTTAAGCTCAAGGTCTGATTAGTGGTTTGGCTTGTGTTGTTAAGCTCAAGGTTTGATTAGTGGTTTGGCTTGTGTTGTTAAGCTCAAGGTTTGATTAGTGGTTTGGCTTGTGTTGTTAAGCTCAACGTTTGATTAGTGGTTTGGATTGTGTTGTTAAGCTCAAGGTTTGGTTAGTATGTTGGCTTGTGTTGTTAAGCTCAAGGTTTGGTTAGTATGTTGGCTTGTGTTGTTAAGCTCAAGGTTTGGTTAGTATGTTGGCTTGTGTTGTTAAGCTCAAGGTTTGATTAGTGGTTTGGCTTCTGTTGTTAAGCTCAAGGTTTGATTAGTGGTTTGGCTTGTGTTGTTAAGCTCAAGGTTGATTAGTGGTTTGGCTTGTGTTGTTAAGCTCAAGGTTTGATTAGTGGTTTGGCTTGTGTTGTTAAGCTCAATGTTTGATTAGTGGTTTGGCTTGTGTTGTTAAGCTCAATGTTTGATTAGTGGTTTGGCTTGTGTTGTTAAGCTCAAGGTTGATTAGTGGTTTGGCTTGTGTTGTTAAGCTCAATGTTTGATTAGTGGTTTGGCTTGTGTTGTTAAGCTCAAGGTTGATTAGTGTGTTGGCGTGTGTTGTTAAGCTCAAGGTTGATTAGTGGTTTGGCTTGTGTTGTTAAGCTCAAGGTTTGATTAGTGGTTTGGCTTGTGTTGTTAAGCTCAAGGTTGATTAGTGGTTTGGCTTGTGTTGTTAAGCTCAAGGTTTGATTAGTGGTTTGGCTTGTGTTGTTAAGCTCAAGGTTGATTAGTGTGTTGGCTTCTGTTGTTAAGCTCAAGGTTGATTAGTGTGTTGGCTTCTGTTGTTAAGCTCAATGTTGATTAGTGTGTTGGCTTGTGTTGTTAAGCTCAAGGTTTGGTTAGTGTGTTTTGGCTTGTGTTGTTAAGCTCAAGGTTTGGTTAGTATGTTGGCTTCTGTTGTTAAGCTCAAGGTTTGGTTAGTATGTTGGCTTCTGTTGTTAAGCTCAAGGTTGATTAGTATGTTGGCTTCTGTTGTTAAGCTCAAGGTTGATTAGTGTGTTGGCTTCTGTTGTTAAGCTCAAGGTTGGTTAGTATGTTGGCTTCTGTTGTTAAGCTCAAGGTTGATTAGTGTGTTGGCTTGTGTTGTTAAGATCAAGGTTTGGTTAGTGAGTTTGCTTGTGTTGTTAAGCTCAAGGTTTGGTTAGTGTGTTTGCTTGTTTTGTTAAGCTCAAGGTTTGGTTAGTGGTTTGTCTTGTGTTGTTTTGCCTTTACAAAGAATAAATAAGCATAACAGAGCTTGTAAACTCTCTTTTTTGAATAACTTTGGCTTTTCAAAGATAATCCTCCTACAAGCACATCAATACACACAACAATTACAATAAGTGTTGTTAAATCCAAAGCTAATGATCGCTAGAAAACTATTCATCATAAAGATCACTCTCTGCCTGACATGCACCATTAATATGCAAATGCAGATCCCATTTAATTTCTGTAAAAAGACTCTCTAAACCTCGTGGAATGCCAGAATATTTCATTACATTATTACTGACATGGGATGTTATCTGTTCACTCATACCCAAATCAGACACATTTTAAAGATCACATTCTCAAGTATTAATGTCTTGGCCTAAGGATAGGTTCAACAGATAAAATATCAAATGGGTCCTGAGCAAGGCTCTAGATGGGCAAGATCACTATCTTTGTCTAAAGAGTAATGGGAATATCATTTGGGGGGTGCTTATATTTGGCTGTCAAACACTAGTACAAGTGTGTAATGGAAATGTGTTTTTTTGCACGGGCCATTGTGGAGCATGGAGGAAGAGGTGAAATGGTGAAGCTGTCGGTGATTTATTTAGAAGTCAAGTCACACTTAACCAGCATGGCTACCACAGCATTCTGCAGCGTTAGGCAAAGGATGGCTACTTTGAAGAATCTCAAATACAAAATATATTTTGATTTGTTTAACATTTTTGTTGGTTACTACATGATTCCGTATGTGTTATTTCATTGTTTTTTTTTCTTCACTATTATTCTACAATATAGAAAATAGTAAAAATAAAGAAAAACCCTGGAATGAGTAGGTGTGTCCAAACTTTGACTGGTACTGAAAGTGTCAGCAACCACAGCTAATGAAGTCACTGAAACCCTGAACAAGGAGCTGCAGTCAGTTTTGGAATGGGTGGCCAGTAATAAACTGGGCCTGAACATCTCTAAAACTAAGAGCATTGTATTTTGGTACAAATCATTCCCTAAGCTCTAGACCTCAGCTGAATCTGGTAATGAATGGTGTGGCTGTTGAACAAGTTGAGGAGACTAAACTACTTGGTGTTACCTTAGAATATAAACTGTCATGGTCAAAACATATATAGTCAATGGTTGTAAAGATGGGGGAGGCCTGTCCATAATAAAGAGATGCTCTGCTTTTCGGACACCACACTCAAGAAAGTCCTGCAGGCTCTAGTTTTGTCTTATCTTGATTATTGTCCAGTCATGTGGTCAAGTGCTGAAAATAATACCTAGTTAAGCTGCAGCTGGCCCAGAACAGAGCGTCACATCTTCCTCTTCATTGTAATCAGACGGCTGATATAAGTACTATGCAGCCAGTCTCTCTTGGTTAAGAGTTGAGGAGAGACAGACTGCATCACTTCCTCTTTTACAAAAAACATGAATGTGTTAAAAATGTCAAATTGTTTGCATAGTCAACTTAGATACAGCTCTGACACACACTCTTACCCCACCAGACATGCCACCAGACATGCCACCAGGGGTCTTTTCACAGTCCCCAAATCCTGAAAAAATTCAAGAAAGCTTACAGTATTATATAAAGAAATTATTGCATGGAACTATACATGTATACTGTATATTGCTCAAATAAATAGCAAACCTGGTTTTACAAAAAACGACGAAGCAACACCTCACGGCACAGCGCCTCTCCCCTATTTGACGTAGATATTGTGTGTATGTATTGATATGTAGGCTATGTGTGCCGTTTTTAAATTCATGTAGTTCTGTGCATAAGCTGTTCATGTCTATGAATGTTCTGTACTATGTCAAATTTCATGTTTTGTGTGGACCCAGGAATAGTAGCTGCTGTTTTCGCAACAGCTAATGGGGTTCCCTAATAAAATACCAAATACCAAAACTAACATGTTTCTCTGTGATGCAAGAGGTATGGAACGTGGATCCACCACCACTCTCCGCGACTTCAGCTAACAGCCAAAAATAGTGGCCCCAGGACCTTGCTATCATTTCTGAAACACATCGTCAAGCCGAGGAGAAGCATAGGCATTAAATCACATGGGATGGTACAATCAAACCATTATATGGTAAAGGATTGCTCTGAGGGACTCATTGCAATTGAACTGAAGTATTACTGAAAGTCCGTGTCTGACACATAACTTCCATTACTATGTCCACGTATAGCACCTTCTTTGGCTTCTATTGCTGCTTATACAATCCTGATGGATGAAGAAAATATGCTTAACGTATTCTGGGTATATATTCTATCTTGCCCTAACCATAGGGTAAATAAATATACTATTATATTGTTCTCCGAGCGCTGCGTCTTTTATCGCCTGGCGATTCAGATTTGTCAGAGAAAAGAGAAAACACTTAGGATTTTCTACAGATTTGTTTTGACAAGGAAGGACTGGTTGTTCTAATGGAGAGTCATACTGTATGCGATAACAAAGCTCTATACTGACTATAGTACTACATATCATTCTTTTCATGGCAGGTATAGTACAAATTAGAGTTAACAACTTACATTCCAATCCCTTTGAAAAAAAGTGTATATAATAAACTAGAAAGCAATCATAGCCAAGTGTAGTGGTAATGATAAGCAGAAATAAATTCTGTCTGATGAGATATAGACCTATATGTCACTAAAGTGTTACAGTACAACTCTCGAAGTCTATGGCTGAAGTGATCTGCCTTTCTCTAGGTTTTAACAGAGTAACTCATTTAAATGGCATGAAATAATTGGATTTCCTTTCCAGCTGGTTTCACAGTCATTTGGAGATGTGCTAATATACTATATATCAGCTTCCTGTAATACACTTTCAGCCTCATCAAATAGCTGCTGTAGTGGATTGACAGAATATCCATCCATTAAGCTTAGGGATGAAATTCCCTTATTTATGGCCAACTTAGCATAATGGAGCTGACGCTTAGCGACTGAAACGTCAGATGATGAAAAAGGCAGTGGAAAGTGAAGAGTGTGTTGTTTCGCTGTCGAACAATTCAACGGACAGACAGAAACAATGGATGATGGATGGATCACTTAGGATTAACAACACCATTGTAGGCTATATTGTTATGGAAAACTGGGTATGAAAGCTGCTGGTTCTGTACACATGGCAGTGTTATTGATACTGTGTATTTTGTTTAGTGTAAACAGCGTGATTTACTGTTTGGTACAATTCATCTTCATCATTCTTCTTCTGTGAAAGCTGAGAGACATTATCTTTAGGTAAACAAAACAAGTCGACTGGAGTCTTAAAACAACACTTGTATTGAGCGTCTCCTCCATCTTTTGTTCCCTCATAGATCAAAGCTATCGGTGTTCCTACTTCTCTGAAAATGAAGGTTTGTTACCTGTAGATGAGGACTTCATCGTCGGAACAGTTGTATTGGAGCTGGTACATCTTTACCTTGGGCGCTGCCTTGCTGACGGTCCACTTAACCAAGGCTGAAATGGCCGTCACCTCTGACACAGTGACCACTTTCTCCGGGGGGGTCTTTGGAACCCCCTTGCTTATCCTGGTGGTGCCGGTGATGTCCGAGAGGCGGGACTTGGGCTGTGAGGCCTGACCGGTGCCGTTGCTGAGGTGGGGCAGCTGGATGATTGACAGATCCACTGAGGCAGTGGACTCCCCGGCCACGTTGGCCGCGATGCAGGTGAAGGTACCGTAGTCCTTGGAGGTGGTGATGAGAATCTCCAGGGTGCCGTTGCCGTAGACAACAGTTCGGGACGAGTTGCCAAGGACACGGTCGTCGGGGGCCATCCAGTGGATGGTGGGGGTGGGGTCTCCAATGGCCTCGCACCTCAGGCTGGCCATCTGGCCCTCCAGCACCAGCATCCTGTGGGTGTGCTGAGTGATGAGGGGTGGCTCGCACACAAACTCCTCCTCCCTCACATACCAGAAGTAGCGCCCCTTCAGGTTGGAAGGGGAAGCGCATGTCTCCTGATCATCGTCCCTCTCCAGCCGCCGCAGCCACAGCACCTCACAGTTACAATGCAGGGGGTTCCCCCCGATGCCAAGGGACAGCTGGGGGGCGTAGGGAGTGGTCATCATCACTGAATCCTGGGCCCTGGCGAAGATGGGGTCTGGGGGCAGCTTCTGCAGTCGGTTGGAGGTGAGATCCAAGCGAGCCAGTCTCTCTAGATCAGTAAAGGTCCCCTCAGGGATGAAGTCCAGGAGGTTATGGTCAAGACTCAACTGGTGGAGGGAGACCATCAGCTTGACTGAGTCCCAGGGCAGGCTCCTCAGGTTGTTGTAGGACAGATCCAGATCCTCTAGGGAGGGTGCCAGGTCTTCCAAGGCCCGGTCCGAGATGCGTCCCAGCTGGTTGTTGTTAAGGATGAGGTGCTGCAGGTTGACCAGGCCCCGGAGATCATCGGGACCCAGCTCTATGAGGCGGTTGTTGTCCAGGTGTAAGGAGCGCAGGGTCTCCAGGTCGCTGAAGGAGAAGGGCTGGATGTAGCTGATGGTGTTGCGGCTGAGCGTCAGGTCCACCAGGTCGGTCATGTTGGCAAAGTCCTGCTGGGTGATGCGGAGGATGTAGTTTCCGCCCAGCCGGAGTTCCACAGTGCGCCGGTCGATGTCCAGTGGGACGAAGAGCAAGCCTTTGGAGGGACACAGGGTCCCCAGGGACTCGGACAGGTTCTGGCACACACAGTACTTTGGGCATGCGTGGGTCATCAACACTGCGGTTCCCAGGACCAGCAGGCAACAGAGGATGTGGTCCATGGTAGAGTCACACAAAGGAATCTACAGAGAGAGAGAGAGAGAGAGAGAGAGACAGAGAGAGAGAGAGAGAGAGAGAGAGAGAGAGAGAGAGAGAGAGAGAGAGAGAGAGAGAGAGAGAGAGAGAGAAGAATAGAGAGAGAGATAAAGAAAGAAAGACATAATTAGTTCTTCCATAGTACGCAGTCTACTTCTCCTTTCACTGTGGCAGACAATCATGACCTCATGTAAACTATCTGTAAAGATCTCTGCCTAGAGCGGTGGGGTTTTGGGGCTTGTTGTTGACAGGTTACAGCAGCAGGGTTTTGAGGCCTGTTGTTGACAGGTTACAGCAGTAGGGTTTTGAGGCCTGTTGTTGACAGGCTACAGCAGTAGGGTTTGGGGGCCTGTTATTGACAGGCTACAGCAGTAGGGTTATGGGGCCTGTTATTGACAGGCTACAGCAGGAGGGTTCTGGGGCCTGTTATTGACAGGCTACAGCAGTAGGGTATTGGGGCCTGTTATTGACAGGCTACATCAGTAGGGTTTTGGGGCCTGTTGTTGACATGCTACAGCAGTAGGGTTTTGGGGCCTGTTATTGACAGGCTACAGCAGTAGGGTTTTGGGGCTTGTTGTTGACAAGCTACAGCAGTAGGGTTTTGGGGCCTGTTATTGACAGGCTACAGTAGTACAGTTTTGGGGCCTGCTGATGACAGGCTACATCAGTAAGGTTTTGGGGCCTGTTGTTGACAGGCTACTGCAGTAGGGTTTTTGGGCCTGTTGTTTACAAGCAACAGCAGCAGGGTTTTGAGGCCTGTTGTTGACAGGTTACAGCAGTAGGGTTTTGGGGCCTGTTATTGACAGGCTACAGCAGTAGGGTTTGGGGGCCTGTTATTGACAGGCTACAGCAATAGGGTTTTGGGGCCTGTTATTGACAGGCTACATCAGTAGGGTTTTGGGGCCTGTTGTTGACAGGCTACAGCAGTAGGGTTTTGGGGCCTGTTATTGACAGGCTACAGCAGTAGGGTTTGGGGGCCTGTTATTGACAGGCTACAGCAGTAAGGTTTTGGGGCCTGTTATTGACAGGCTACATCAGTAGGGTTTTGGGGCCTGCTGTTGACAGGCTACAGCAGTAGGGTTTTGGGGCCTGTTATTGACAGGCTACAGTAGTACAGTTTTGGGGCCTGCTGATGACAGGCTACATCAGTAAGGTTTTGGGGCCTGTTGTTGACAGGCTACTGCAGTAGGGTTTTTGGGCCTGTTGTTTACAAGCTACAGCAGCAGGGTTTTGAGGCCTGTTGTTGACAGGTTACAGCAGTAGGATTTTGGGGCCTGTTATTGACAGGCTACAGCAGTAGGGTTTGGGGGCCTGTTATTGACAGGCTACAGCAATAGGGTTTTGGGGCCTGTTATTGACAGGCTACATCAGTAGGGTTTTGGGGCCTGTTGTTGACAGGCTACAGCAGTAGGGTTTTGGGGCCTGTTATTGACAGGCTACAGCAGTAGGGTTTGGGGGCCTGTTATTGACAGGCTACAGCAGTAAGGTTTTGGGGCCTGTTATTGACAGGCTACATCAGTAGGGTTTTGGGGCCTGCTGTTGACAGGCTACAGCAGTAGGGTTTTGGGGCTTGCTGTTGACAGGCTACAGCAGTAGGGTTTGGGGGCATGTTTTTGACAGGCTACAGCAGTAGGGTTTGGGGCCTGTTATTGACAGGCTACAGCAGTAGGGTTTTGGGGCCTGTTATTGACAGGCTACAGCATTAGGGTTTTGGGGCCTGCTGTTGACAGGCTACATCAGTAAGGTTTTGGGGCCTGTTGTTGACAGGCTACTGCAGTAGGGCTTTTGGGCCTGTTGTTGACAGGCTACTGCAGTAGGGCTTTTGGGCCTGTTGTTTACAGGCTACAGCAGTAGGGTTTTTGGGGACTGTTGCTGACAGGCTACTGCAGTAGGGTTTTTGGGCCTGTTGTTTACAGGTTACAGCAGTAGGGTTTTTGGGCCTGTTGTTGACACATCAGTATAGTTTGGGGGTTTGTTGTTGACAGGCTACAGCAGTAGGGTTTTTGGGCCTGTTGTTGACACATCTGTTGTTGACACATCAGTAGGGTTTTTGGGCCTGTTATTGACAGGTTACAGCAGTAGGGTTTTGGGGCCTGTTGTTGACAGGTTAGGGCAGTAGGGTTTTGGGGCTTGTTGTTGACAGGCTACATCAGTAGGGTTTTGGGGCTTGTTGTTGACAGGCTACAGCAGTAGGGGTTTGGGGCCTGTTATTGACAGGCTACATCAGTAGGGTTTTGGGGCCTGTTGTTGACATGCTACAGCAGTAGGGTTTTGGGGCTTGCTGTTGACAAGCTACAGCAGTAGGGTTTTGGGGCCTGTTATTGACAGGCTACAGTAGTACAGTTTTGGGGCCTGCTGATGACAGGCTACATCAGTAAGGTTTTGGGGCCTGTTGTTGACAGGCTACTGCAGTAGGGTTTTTGGGCCTGTTGTTTACAAGCTACAGCAGCAGGGTTTTGAGGCCTGTTGTTGACAGGTTACAGCAGTAGGGTTTTGGGGCCTGTTATTGACAGGCTACAGCAGTAGGGTTTGGAGGCCTGTTATTGACAGGCTACAGCAATAGGGTTTTGGGGCCTGTTATTGACAGGCTACATCAGTAGGGTTTTGGGGCCTGTTGTTGACAGGCTACAGCAGTAGGGTTTTGGGGCCTGTTATTGACAGGCTACAGCAGTAGGGTTTGGGGGCCTGTTATTGACAGGCTACAGCAGTAAGGTTTTGGGGCCTGTTATTGACAGGCTACATCAGTAGGGTTTTGGGGCCTGCTGTTGACAGGCTACAGCAGTAGGGTTTTGGGGCCTGTTATTGACAGGCTACAGCAGTAGGGTTTTGGGGCTTGTTGTTGACAAGCTACAGCAGTAGGGTTTTGGGGCCTGTTATTGACAGGCTACAGTAGTACAGTTTTGGGGCCTGCTGATGACAGGCTACATCAGTAAGGTTTTGGGGCCTGTTGTTGACAGGCTACTGCAGTAGGGTTTTTGGGCCTGTTGTTTACAAGCTACAGCAGCAGGGTTTTGAGGCCTGTTGTTGACAGGTTACAGCAGTAGGGTTTTGGGGCCTGTTATTGACAGGCTACAGCAGTAGGGTTTGGGGGCCTGTTATTGACAGGCTACAGCAATAGGGTTTTGGGGCCTGTTATTGACAGGCTACATCAGTAGGGTTTTGGGGCCTGTTGTTGACAGGCTACAGCAGTAGGGTTTTGGGGCCTGTTATTGACAGGCTACAGCAGTAGGGTTTGGGGGCCTGTTATTGACAGGCTACAGCAGTAAGGTTTTGGGGCCTGTTATTGACAGGCTACATCAGTAGGGTTTTGGGGCCTGTTGCTTACAGGTTACAGCAGTAGGGTTTTTGGGCCTGTTGTTGTCACAGCAGTAGGGTTTTGGGGCTTGTTGTTGACAGGTTACAGCAGTAGGGTTTTGGGGCCTGTTGTTGACAGGCTACAGCAGTAGGGTTTTGGGGCCTGTTCTTGACAGGTTACAGCAGTAGGGTTTTTGGGCCTGTTGTTGTCACAGCAGTAGGGTTTTGGGGCTTGTTGTTGACAGGTTACAGAAGTAGGGTTTTTGGGCCTGTTGTTGACACATCAGTATAGTTTGGGGGCTTGTTGTTGACAGGCTACAGCAGTAGGGTTTTTGGGCCTGTTGTTGACACACCAGTAGAGTTTTTGGGCTTGTTGTTGACAGGCTACAGCAGTAGGGTTTTGGGGCTTGTTGTTGACAGGCTACAGCAGCAGGGTTTTGGGGCTTGTTGTTGACAGGCTACAGCAGTAGGGTTTTGGGGCCTGTTATTGACAGGCTACAGCAGTAGGGTTTGGGGGCCTGTTATTGACAGGCTACAGCAGTAAGGTTTTGGGGCCTGTTATTGACAGGCTACATCAGTAGGGTTTTGGGGCCTGCTGTTGACAGGCTACAGCAGTAGGGTTTTGGGGCTTGCTGTTGACAGGCTACAGCAGTAGGGTTTGGGGGCATGTTTTTGACAGGCTACAGCAGTAGGGTTTGGGGCCTGTTATTGACAGGCTACAGCAGTAGGGTTTTGGGGCCTGTTATTGACAGGCAACAGCAGTAGGGTTTTGGGGCCTGCTGTTGACAGGCTACATCAGTAAGGTTTTGGGGCCTGTTGTTGACAGGCTACTGCAGTAGGGTTTTGGGGACTGTTGTTGACAGGCTACTGCAGTAGGGTTTTTGGGCCTGTTGTTTACAGGTTACAGCAGTAGGGTTTTTGGGCCTGTTGTTGACACATCAGTATAGTTTGGGGGCTTGTTGTTGACAGGCTACAGCAGTAGGGTTTTTGGGCCTGTTGTTGACACATCTGTTGTTGACACATCAGTAGAGTTTTTGGGCTTGTTGTTGACAGGCTACAGCAGTAGGGTTTTGGGGCTTGTTGTTGACAGGTTACAGCAGCAGGGTTTTGGGGCTTGTTGTTGACAGGCTACAGCAGTAGGGTTTTGGGGCCTGTTATTGACAGGCTACAGCAGTAGGGTTTGGGGGCCTGTTATTGACAGGCTACAGCAGTAGGGTTTTGGGGCCTGTTATTGACAGGCTACAGCAGTAGGGTTTTGGGGCCTGCTGTTGACAGGCTACATCAGTAAGGTTTTGGGGCCTGTTGTTGACAGGCTACTGCAGTAGGGCTTTTGGGCCTGTTGTTTACAGGCTACAGCAGTAGGGTTTTTGGGGACTGTTGTTGACAGGCTACTGCAGTAGGGTTTTTGGGCCTGTTGTTTACAGGTTACAGCAGTAGGGTTTTTGGGCCTGTTGTTGACACATCAGTATAGTTTGGGGGTTTGTTGTTGACAGGCTACAGCAGTAGGGTTTTTGGGCCTGTTGTTGACACATCTGTTGTTGACACATCAGTAGGGTTTTTGGGCCTGTTATTGACAGGTTACAGCAGTAGGGTTTTGGGGCCTGTTGTTGACAGGTTAGGGCAGTAGGGTTTTGGGGCTTGTTGTTGACAGGCTACATCAGTAGGGTTTTGGGGCTTGTTGTTGACAGGCTACAGCAGTAGGGGTTTGGGGCCTGTTGCTTACAGGCTACATCAGTAGGGTTTTGGGGCTTGTTGTTGACAGGTTACAGCAGTAGGGTTTTTGGGCCTGTTGTTGTCACATCAGTATAGTTTGGGGGCTTGTTGTTGACAGGCTACAGCAGTAGGGTTTTTGGGCCTGTTGTTGACACATCTGTTGTTGACACACCAGTAGAGTTTTTGGGCTTGTTGTTGACAGGCTACAGCAGTAGGGTTTTGGGGCTTGTTGTTGACAGGTTACAGCAGCAGGGTTTTGGGGCTTGTTGTTGACAGGCTACAGCAGTAGGGTTTTGGGGCCTGTTATTGACAGGCTACAGCAGTAGGGTTTGGGGGCCTGTTATTGACAGGCTACAGCAGTAAGGTTTTGGGGCCTGTTATTGACAGGCTACATCAGTAGGGTTTTGGGGCCTGCTGTTGACAGGCTACAGCAGTAGGGTTTTGGGGCTTGCTGTTGACAGGCTACAGCAGTAGGGTTTGGGGGCATGTTTTTGACAGGCTACAGCAGTAGGGTTTGGGGCCTGTTATTGACAGGCTACAGCAGTAGGGTTTTGGGGCCTGTTATTGACAGGCAACAGCAGTAGGGTTTTGGGGCCTGCTGTTGACAGGCTACATCAGTAAGGTTTTGGGGCCTGTTGTTGACAGGCTACTGCAGTAGGGTTTTGGGGACTGTTGTTGACAGGCTACTGCAGTAGGGTTTTTGGGCCTGTTGTTTACAGGTTACAGCAGTAGGGTTTTTGGGCCTGTTGTTGACACATCAGTATAGTTTGGGGGCTTGTTGTTGACAGGCTACAGCAGTAGGGTTTTTGGGCCTGTTGTTGACACATCTGTTGTTGACACATCAGTAGAGTTTTTGGGCTTGTTGTTGACAGGCTACAGCAGTAGGGTTTTGGGGCTTGTTGTTGACAGGTTACAGCAGCAGGGTTTTGGGGCTTGTTGTTGACAGGCTACAGCAGTAGGGTTTTGGGGCCTGTTATTGACAGGCTACAGCAGTAGGGTTTGGGGGCCTGTTATTGACAGGCTACAGCAGTAGGGTTTTGGGGCCTGTTATTGACAGGCTACAGCAGTAGGGTTTTGGGGCCTGCTGTTGACAGGCTACATCAGTAAGGTTTTGGGGCCTGTTGTTGACAGGCTACTGCAGTAGGGCTTTTGGGCCTGTTGTTTACAGGCTACAGCAGTAGGGTTTTTGGGGACTGTTGCTGACAGGCTACTGCAGTAGGGTTTTTGGGCCTGTTGTTTACAGGTTACAGCAGTAGGGTTTTTGGGCCTGTTGTTGACACATCAGTATAGTTTGGGGGTTTGTTGTTGACAGGCTACAGCAGTAGGGTTTTTGGGCCTGTTGTTGACACATCTGTTGTTGACACATCAGTAGGGTTTTTGGGCCTGTTATTGACAGGTTACAGCAGTAGGGTTTTGGGGCCTGTTGTTGACAGGTTAGGGCAGTAGGGTTTTGGGGCTTGTTGTTGACAGGCTACATCAGTAGGGTTTTGGGGCTTGTTGTTGACAGGCTACAGCAGTAGGGGTTTGGGGCCTGTTGCTTACAGGCTACATCAGTAGGGTTTTGGGGCTTGTTGTTGACAGGTTACAGCAGTAGGGTTTTTGGGCCTGTTGTTGTCACAGCAGTAGAGTTTTGGGGCTTGTTGTTGACAGGCAACATCAGTAGGGTTTTGGGGCCTGTTGTTGACAGGCTACAACAGTAGGGTTTTGGGACCTGCTGTTGACAGGCTACATCAGTAGGGTTTTGGGGCCTGTTGCTTACAGGTTACAGCAGTAGGGTTTTTGGGCCTGTTGTTGTCACAGCAGTAGGGTTTTGGGGCTTGTTGTTGACAGGTTACAGCAGTAGGGTTTTGGGGCCTGTTGTTGACAGGCTACAGCAGTAGGGTTTTGGGGCCTGTTCTTGACAGGTTACAGCAGTAGGGTTTTTGGGCCTGTTGTTGTCACAGCAGTAGGGTTTTGGGGCTTGTTGTTGACAGGTTACAGCAGTAGGGTTTTGGGGCCTGTTGTTGACAGGTTACAGCAGTAGGGTTTTGGGGCCTGTTGCTTACAGGTTACAGCAGTAGGGTTTTTGGGCCTGTTGTTGTCACAGCAGTAGGGTTTTGGGGCTTGTTGTTGACAGTTTACAGCAGTAGGGTTTTGGGTCCTGTTGTTGACAGGCTACAGCAGTAGGGTTGTGGGGCCTGTTCTTGACAGGTTACAGCAGTAGGGTTTTGGGGCTTGTTGTTGACAGGCTACATCAGTAAGGTTTTGGGGCCTGTTGTTAACAGGCTACTGCAGTAGGGTTTTTGGGCCTGTTGTTTACAGGCTACAGCAGTAGGGTTTTTGGGGACTGTTGCTGACAGGCTACTGCAGTAGGGTTTTTGGGCCTGTTGTTTACAGGTTACAGCAGTAGGGTTTTTGGTCCTGTTGTTGACACATCAGTATAGTTTGGGGGCTTGTTGTTGACAGGCTACAGCAGTAGGGTTTTTGGGCCTGTTGTTGACACATCTGTTGTTGACACATCAGTAGAGTTTTTGGGCTTGTTGTTGACAGGCTACAACAGTAGGGTTTTTGGGCCTGTTATTGACAGGTTACAGCAGTAGGGTTTTGGGGCCTGTTGTTGACAGGTTAGGGCAGTAGGGTTTGGGGGCTTGTTGTTGACAGGCTCCATCAGTAGGGTTTTGGGGCTTGTTGTTGACAGGCTACAGCAGTAGGGGTTTGGGGCCTGTTGCTTACAGGCTACATCAGTAGGGTTTTGGGGCTTGTTGTTGACAGGTTACAGCAGTAGGGTTTTTGGGCCTGTTGTTGTCACAGCAGTAGAGTTTTGGGGCTTGTTGTTGACAGGCAACATCAGTAGGGTTTTGGGGCCTGTTGTTGACAGGCTACAACAGTAGGGTTTTGGGACCTGTTGTTGACAGGCTACATCAGTAGGGTTTTGGGGCTTGTTGTTGATAGGTTACAGCAGTAGGGTTTTTGGGCCTGTTATTGACAGGTTACAGCAGTAGGGTTTTGGGGCCTGTTGTTGACAGGTTAGGGCAGTAGGGTTTTGGGGCTTGTTGTTGACAGGTTACAGCAGTAGGGTTTTGGGGCCTGTTGTTGACAGGCTCCATCAGTAGGGTTTTGGGGCTTGTTCTTGACAGGTTACAGCAGTAGGGTTTTGGGGCCTATTGTTGACAGGCTACAGCAGTAGGGTTTTGGGGCCTGTTGTTGTCACAGCAGTAGTGTTTTGGGGCATGTTGTTGACAGGTTACAGCTGTAGGGTTTTGGGGCCTGTTGTTGACAGGCTACAGCAGTAGGGTTTTGGGGCCTGTTCTTGACAGGTTACAGCAGTAGGGTTTTGGGGCCTGTTGCTTACAGGTTACAGCAGTAGGGTTTTTGGGCCTGTTGTTGTCACAGCAGTAGGGTTTTGGGGCTTGTTGTTGACAGGTTACAGCAGTAGGGTTTTGGGGCTTGTTATTGACAGCCGTCACGGGGCATCTTGATGTGTATCAATTAGACTGCACTTTGATCCGACTCAAAAGCTGTCATCAAATGCACATGGATTTGAACTAGGTTTGATCTGTTTTCTGTGGGCGGATGGGTGTGTGTGTATTTGTGTGCGTGCATCTGTCTATGTGTGAGGGCTGTGTGGGAGGGAATCTTTACAGCAAATCGGTGGCTCAGAATTAATCATTTCAAAGACAAAACAATATAAATTAAGTAACTTATCTACTAACAGCTAGCCATAAGACAGTCATAAATGGAGCTCCTCTGGGACATCAACTCATTTAGATTTACCATGGACAATTTGTCTGAAACACTATACTGCATTTATGATAGAGCCATTCATCATGCAAAAGGTTGGCTATTTATTTAGTGGCTTCTGTCATTTATGAAGTGTCCCTCCGAGGACACCGTAGTGCTCTCTAACGGGGAAGTCATGTGACACGGGTCAATTCCAACGATGGATGTTTCACTCAGGTGGAGATAATATACTGTAATCATAATATATTCAATGTAATCAGGGAATGCTGGGTAATAACTCAAGCCCAAAGCATTGGACAGCAGGCACTTAGAGACACCGTACAGAACTGACTGTAGATCAGGTGGTAGAGGTATATAATAATGAAGCAATAGACAGAGGGGAGACTGGCCTAAAATAAATGAGCATTCCTCAGAGATCAAATTAGAGAGGACATGCCTAAGCCCCTGTCTGTGACCACTCATTAGAGACAAATAGGTATGCAGTCATGTGGAACACAACTGCCCCCCCATGTCTATGACGTCCTTCATTAATATTCCCGTCTGCTTTGTTAATGTCAGTCACACACACATGCAGCCTACAAACACACACGTACACCTCTATAACCTTATATACACATCAAATCATTATCCCCATGAGCCAAAGCTATTAATTATCTCTCTCTTTCTCTCTCCCATATATTATCTTACCAGGATTTCCATATAAAGTAGCATATGCTAAAAAGTTGTGTATTTTTTGCATCATTTGACCACATATTCATATCGACTTGTGGCAGAATTCCAAAAACCTTTGGCAACACAAAGCATCTGAGGCTTTTGTACTTCAGTAAATGGAGGTGGCTAATCATTGGCCCGGTGAAAAGAGCAGCGGCAAACCTAAGGAAGGATGGATAAGAGAGGAGGCTTGACATTAGAGTCATCTGTGCATTGACCCAGCCAGCCACAGTAGTCACAGTACATTGAAAATAGGATAATTCAATCACAGGATAACATGGGCCCAATGCTATGGAGTCCATGGACGCCAGGGGGAAGGCTTAAATCACGATTCAAGGACGAATCCTATACGGATCCTAGGGAAGATGGATTGATTTGAAGTCAGGCAGTTAGGAAAACCGCAGAGATTGACAAGCTATGTGTGGCACTGCTGGGATGGTGGGATTATAATTTGACCAGCACACAGTGGTTGTAATCAGGATACTCATGGGAAGCTGGGAAGACATCAACACAGGGATAGCTTTTAACATGCTCACCCACTGGCAGGTGAATCAGAACATTATCACAGAGGTTAAAATGTCTGCTTACAATATGGGCTAATCAGTTGCCTTAGGGAAGAATCGGAACTCATAGCTCTCTGAAAGAATGTTGGTTGCAATGTTGGTAGCACCGCGGCCACGACAGTATGATTACTCTTATGTTAGAAAATCAAATCAAGTCAAATCAAATTGTATTTGTCACATGCGCTGAATACAACAGGTGTAGACCTTACCGTGAAGTTATTACTTACAAGCCCTTAACCAACAATGCTTTAAAAAGTTACGAAAAATAAGTGTTAAGTAAAAAATAGAAAATAAAAGCAACAAATAATTAAACAGCAGCAGTAAATTAACAATAGCGAGGCTATATACACGGGGTACCGGTACAGAGTCAATGTGCGGGGGCACCGGTTAGTCAATGTAATTGAGGTAATATGTACATGTAGGTAGAGTTAAAGTGACTATGCATAGATAATAACCAGAGAGTAGCAGCAGAGTAAAAGAGGGTTCTGGGTAGCCCTTTGATTAGCGGTTCAGGAGTCTTATGGCTTTCAGGAGTCTTAAGTCTAGGCCTTTTGGACCTAGACTTGGCGCTCCGTTACCACTTGCCGTGCGGTAGCAGAGAGAACAGTCTATGACTAGGGTGGTTGGAGTCTTTGACAATTTTCAGGGCCTTCCTCTGACACCGCCTGACATTGAGGTCCTGGATTGCAGGAAGCTTGGCCCCAGTGATGTACTGGGCCGTACGCGTTACCCTCTGTAGTGTCTTGCAATCGGAGGCCGAGCAGTTGCCATACCAGTTTTATTTTATTTGTATTTATTTCACCTTTATTTAACCAGGTAGGCAAGTTGAGAACAAGTTCTCATTTACAACTGCGACCTGGCCAAGATAAAGCAAAGCAGTTCGACACATACAACAACACAGAGTTACACATGCAGTAAACAAACATACAGTCAATAATACAGTAGAAAAACAAGTCTATATACAATGTGTGCAAATGAGGTGAGATAAGGGAGGTAAAGCAATAAATAGGCCATGGTGGCGAAGTAAATACAATATAGCAAGTAAAACACTGGAATGGTAGATGTGCAGTAGATGAATGTGCAAAGTAGAAATACTGAGGTGCAAAGGAGCAAGATAAATAAATAAATACAGTAGGGGATGAGGTAGTTGTTTGGGCTATTTACAGATGGGCTATGTACAGGTGCAGTGATCTGTGAGCTGCTCTGACAGCTGGTGAGGGAGATATGAATCTCCAGCTTCAGAGATTTTTGCAGTTCGTTCCAGTCATTGGCAGCAGAGAACTGTAAGGAAAGACGACCAAAGGAGGAATTGGCTTTGGGGGTGACCAGTGAGATATACCTGCTGGAGCGCGTGCTACGGGTGGGTGCTGCTATGGTGACCAGCGAGCTGATATAAGACGGGGCTTTACCTAGCAGGGTCTTGTAGATGTATCAGTGATGCAACCAGTCAAGATGCTCTCGATGGTGCAGCTGTAGAACCTTTTTAGGATCTGAGGACCCATGCCAAATCTTTTCAGTCTCCTGAGGGGGAATAGGTTTTGTCATGCTCTCTTCACAACTGTCTTAATGTGTTTGGACCATAATAGTGTGTTGGTGATGTGGACACCAAGGAACTTGAATCTCTCAACCTGCTCCACTACAGCCCCGTCAATGAGAATGAAGGTGTGCTTGGTCCTCCTTTTCCTGTAGTCCACAATCATCTCTTTTGTCTTGATCACGTTGAGGGAGAGGTTGTTGTTCTGGCACCACATGGCCAGGTCTCTGACCTCCTCCCTATAGGCTGTCTCATCATTGTCGGTGATCAGCCCTACCACTGTTGTGTCATCGGCAAACTTGATGATGGTGTTGGAGTCGTGCCTGGCCATGCAGTCATGAGTGAACAAGGAGTACAGGACTGAGCATACACCCCTGAGGGGCCCCCGTGTTGAGGATCAGCGTGGTTGATGTGTTGTTACCTACCTTTACCACCTGGGGGCAGCCCGTCAGGAAGTTGAGGATCCAGTTGCAGAGGGAGGTGTTTAGCCGCATGGTCCTTAGCTGAGAGATGAGCTTTGAGGACTATGGTGTTGAATGAATAGCATTCTCACATAGGTGTTCCTTTTGTCCAGGTGGGAAAGGGCTGTGTTGAGTGCAATAGAGATTGCATCATCTGTGGATCTGTTGGTGCGGTATGCAAATTGGAGGTGGTCTAAGGTTTCTGGGATAATGGTGTTGATGTGAGCCATGACCAGCCTTTCAAAGCACTTCATGGGTACAGACGGAGGTGCTATGGGTCGGTAGTCATTTTGGTAGGTTACCTTAGTGTTCTTGGTCACAGGGACTATGGTGGTCTGCTTCTTATAAGCTTCCAGGTTAGAGTCCCGCTCCTTGAAAGAGGCAGCTCTACCCTTTAACTCAGTGCGGCTGTTGCCTGTAATCCATGGCTTCTGGTTGGGGTTTGTACGTTCGGTCACTGTGGGGGTGACGTCATCGATGCACTTATTGACGAAGCCAGTGACTGATGTGGTGTACTCCTCAATGCAATCGGAGGGATCCTGGAACATATTCCAGTCTGTGCTAGCAAAACAGTCCTGTAGCTTAGCGTCTGCTTCATCTGACCACTTTCTTATTGACCGAGTCACTGGTGCTTCCTGTTTTAGTTTTTGCTTATAAGCAGGAAACAGAATGATAGAATTACGGTCAGATTTGCCAAATGGAGAGCAAGGGAGAGCTTTGTATGCGTCTCTGTGTGTTGAGTGAAGGTGGACTAGAGTTTTTCTCCCTCTGGTTGCACATGTAACATGTTGGTAGAAACAAGGTAAAATGGATTTAAGTTTCCCTGCATTAAAGTCCCCAGCCACTAGGAGCGCCGCCTCTGGATGAGCGTTTTCCTATTTGCTTATGGCCTTATACAGCTCATTGAGTGCGGTCTTAGTGCCAGAATCGGTTTATGGTGGTAAATAGACAGCTACAAAGAATATAGATGAAAACTCTCTTGCTAAATAGTGTTGTCTACAGCTTATCATGAGATACTCTAACTAAGGCGAGCAAAACCGCGAGACTCCTTAGATTTTGTGCACCAGCTGTTGTTTACAAATATACATAGACCGTCACCCCTTGTCTTACTAGAGGCTGCTGTTTTATCCTGCCGAAAAAGCTTAAAGCCCGCCAGCTGTATGTTATTCATGTCGTCGTTCAGCCATGACTCAGTGAAACATAAGATCTTACAGTTTTTAATGTCCCGTTGGTTGGATATACGTGCTCGTAGTTCGTCTATTTCATTTTCCATTGATTGTACGTTGGCTAATAGGACCGATGGTAAAGGGAGATTACGCGCTTGGCATCGGATCCTTACAAGGAACCCAGATCTTCATCCATTGTATAACTCGCCACATTGAATGTTGTTTGTACCGAAGTAGCTAACTCGTTTCTTATCATTCTTTTATTATTCATTGTTATTGTCAAATCATAATTTCCTCAGGGGAAAATCTATTGTTGACGTTATGATGTTCTTGTTGGGGTGCTGACTGTTTGGGTGTTAGGCAATGTTTGCTGAGCTATAGTCTAAGAGCTCTACCTATGCTTCTTGAAAAAGATACGATGATGCATATTTCCATGGATATGATATTCCTACCAGTTTCTTACAATGTTTCACAAGTATCTCTCTCATTAAGACGCTCAGCTGGAGGTAACATGTTTCCAACCCAGATAAATATCAAGCCTCCACATCACATCCAGATGTGGGTATTTGCAGTTCTATAATTGGTTTTGCAGGCCGGTACATCTCATTTCTAAATAAAAGTCTTCAGAAAAAAAGTGAGGCTGATATTGATATATTCACCCACACCTGCTCTCCCATTTACATTGACAATGAACAAGACTATGTGGATACTGCCTGTCTGTCTGCACTTGTGCTGTACGTTCTGACTACACACTGCATGCATGTTAGGATGGTGTGCATCATGGTTCTAGTCAGATGAAGATATTGAATTGAGAGGGATCTGCCTGTAGGCATATGAAAATCACATCTCTGTCACGTTGCAGACACAGAGATCCAGTGTAAATGCCTCGATCCGGGTGTTGAGTCTTTGTCTGGAGAAGCCGCAGAAGCTGGATCAGCACAGATACTTTATTTAATCTTCAAGACATGGGGAGACCGGCTCTGTATTAGCATTCTTCGGCTAGCGGTTTAGAGAAAAGGCTTTAAGTAGCTTTCAGACTGAAATCTCCCATACCCTTCATGAAGAGAGGGCTGCAGAGTCTGCAACTGAGTGTGCACTTAGAGAGTGAATTACCAAGTTGATGGAGACGGTTTAAGTGTTTAGGGGAAATGTCAGTGATTTGGGGCGGGAAAGAGGTCTAAATGACAGGGCACAGGGTAAAGGGGAGGGAGTGGAGAGCTGTGGGTCACTAGGCTTGTTAAATGAAGCATCCTACCATAGACAGACAGACATATGCACACACACACTCCATCACGCCCTGTAAGGCTCAGTTCTCGTGATGTGTAACCTTTTTCTTCTGCAGTGCCATTTTAGTTCTTACCGCATGGCTGCATGGATTTCTCAGGCAACACTGATCTCATTTATGAAAAGTGTCAGGGAGGGTTTTCATAACAGCTAGCCTGGGCTAAATATGAGCTTATTCAGCTAACTAAGAGAAAAGAAAACACTCTCTTCCTCTCCCTTACAGAGCCCTGTCTCTCTGATTTTAATAACACCAGAGCTTCTTGATTCACAAAGCTGGTCTCTCCCTCCCTCCCTCCCTCCCTCCCTCCCTCCCTCCCTCCCTCCCTCCCTCCCTCCCTCCCTCCCTCCCTCCCTCCCTCCCTCCCTCCCTCCCTCTCACCCTCCCTACCTCCCTCCCTACCCTCCCTCCCTCTCCCTCTCTCCAAGTTATCTCCATAGAAAAGATGAATATTAATAATGGCTGTTGGAAGTGGAGGTGACACAATGAGATAGCTCCTCTACTGTCTGCTTAATTAACCTCATCAGCTAATGCTCCGTTCACCTACTCAAAGGCGTCTTTGGTGTGACATGGCAAAGGATGCCTTTCAGGGATAATAAATTGCTCTTTTGGGAAGATATATAAAGGGGATTACTTTTGCCTGCTCCAAAATTAGGAATCCAAATGAAATATATGAACAAGTGGTTCAGGCCAGCATTTGGATCCTTCCTTGGTCAAATAGAGCAAAGTCTTTGGGATGCCTGCTATTCGGTTATAGTCTCCATCTCCTTAGCGCCATAGATCACATTGCCACAGATCAGCGGGCTTCATGGCCAGATCTCTCAGAGGAGAATACTCTGGACGATTACAGGCTGCAGGGGGAGAGAGCGAGAGAGTGAGAGAGCGAGAGAGAGAGCGAGAGAAAGAGCGAGAGGGGGAGAGGGACGCCCTGTGTAATGCTAGGGAGAGAGAGAGGCCCTGTGTAATGCCAGGGAGAGAGAGAGGCCCTGTGTAATGCCAGGGAGAGAGAGAGAGAGGCCCTGTGTAATGCCAGGGAGAGAGAGAGAGAGAGAGGCCCTGTGTAAAGCCAGGGAGAGAGAGAGAGGCCCTGTGTAATGCGAGGGAGAGAGAGAGAGGCCCTGTGTAATACCAGTGAGAGAGAGAGAGAGGCCCTGTGTAATACCAGGGAGAGAGAGAGAGAGAGAGAGAGAGAGAGAGAGAGAGAGAGGCCCTGTGTAATGCCAGGGAGAGAGAGAGGCCCTGTGTAATGCCAGGGAGAGAGAGAGGCCCTGTGTAATGCCAGGGAGAGAGAGAGAGAGGCCCTGTGTAATGCCAGGGAGAGAGAGAGAGAGAGAGGCCCTGTGTAAAGCCAGGGAGAGAGAGAGAGGCCCTGTGTAATGCGAGGGAGAGAGAGAGAGGCCCTGTGTAATACCAGTGAGAGAGAGAGAGAGGCCCTGTGTAATACCAGGGAGAGAGAGAGAGAGAGAGAGAGAGAGAGAGAGAGAGAGGCCCTGTGTAATGCCAGGGAGAGAGAGAGAGAGAGGCCCTGTGTAATACCAGGGAGAGAGAGAGAGAGAGGCCCTGTGTAATGCCAGGGAGAGAGAGAGAGAGACAGCGCTGCATTTCCTATTACAATGTGACAAATACTCAGAACTAAGAGAATATTTCTTTCCCAAAATTATAATTTAATACAAAGAATTTGAAACTATAAAATCTAATATTTATTGGGTGAAAAGCCAAAATGTGCAGTTTTGGCAGCCAAATATGTGTCCTCCTGCCACAACCTGAGGGACAGCCAGTGAAAAGTGCAAAGTAATGTTGATAATATTTCCCATCTTGTTTTGTTTTGTCTTTCATACCATGTCATGTGTCTTCTCAGTCATGTTGACACTGTTCTACTACCATTGCTTTAACGTATTGTTGTTCTGATTAATATTGTTGTTGTAGTTGTTGTTAATGGTAATCCCATGTCCACTACTACTATTATTATTGCTGTTGGTCCCATCATTTATTTATTTATATATAAATATATATATATATATATTTAATTTTATTATTATTTATTTTTCGATATGTATACTTTGACAATGTAAGTAACAATGAACTTGCCATGTCAATAACGTCAATTGAATTGAATTGAAAGAGAGCCAGAGAGAGAGAGAGAGAGAGAGAGAGAGAGAGAGAGAGAGACAGAGAGAGAAAGAGAGAGAGAGACAGAGAGAGAGGCCCTCTGTAAGTATGTTGGCAGAGCAGTTAAATAGGCATGAAGATATGCATGCACAAACATGCACACAGACTAAAGGTGCAGGTATGCACACACACACACACACACACACACACACACACACACACACACACACACACACACACACACACACACACACACACACACACACACACACACACACACACACACACACACATTTTGTTCTTCTATCCTCGTGGGAGCCTAAAATAAATGTCCTATTTTCCCTAACCCTAACCTTTACCATAACCCTAACACTAACACATAACCCAAATCCTAAACCTAGCTCCTAACCCTAACCACTAACACCTACCCTAATTGTAATCCTAACCCTAAACCTAACCCCTAAACTTAAAATAGCCTTTGTCCTCATAGGGATCTGGGAAATGTCCCCACGAGGGAGAGTTTTTCTTGTTTTCCTATCCTTGTGGGGATAGCGCCCAGCTAGCCTCCCTAGTGGACCATAGTCACAGGTAATGGGATGAGATAGAGAGCTCTGTGTCTCAGGGAGCATCTGTATAAGCCGACCCCCACAACGTCCCCTCAGTCCCCCTGGTCTCCCTGGCTGGGCGGTCAGCTGTAGTTGGCCCATCTGGCAGCTCAGTTAGTTAGGGCCTTCCCCTGGTATTGCATTCTCACCTCTGGCCCGCTCTAATGAATAACTAATCAAATGAAGAGCATTAAATAAATACTGTCCAACAAAAACAAACTCCTAACTCCTTTGGGAGAGGAGTTTGTTGTGTTCCCAGTGGTAAGTGAGAATAAGCTGCCCACCCGAGGCGAAACAAGATTAGCACGGCAGTTTGTAAAGAAAGGAGAGGGGGGGGGGGGGGGGGCAGCATGGTAGAGGGAGGGAGGGGGAAAGGGAGAGAGAGAAAGAGACTATATGTCAGTAATATCACTGATAACAGGACAGTGTTAGTCACCAACTCACCAGTGCTATTTCTGTTGCTGTGATGAGAATGGCAGTGAGCCTGTGAATGAATGACAAAGCACCCACAGGCCTTCATCCTCCTCATCCTCATCATCTGTAAATATAGCAGCGCTCAACACCACACTTCAAACAGGGACCATCATCCCACACTCTTGTCACTGCTGTTCTGACTTCGATCATCGTCCAATCATATGACTCTTGCCTATAGCACTTCCTATAACCATTTGTTCTTATCTCCTGGCCAGCCTCTCTCTCTCTCTCTCTGAGTGGGACCTGGAGATGTGACTCCGCTCTTATCAGTGTGTGTCAGACAGCCTCCCACGTCCTCCCACACGAAGCCTGCATGCTCATACACAAGCAGGAATCACATTTAAAAAGAGTCAGTGAAGATCCCAAAGAGGACCAGAGGGACACAAGGACACAGAAAGCCAGAGATGGACAAAGGGATGGCGAAAGAGAGAGAGAAAAAAGGATTGACAGATATTCCCGTCTGGACCGGCAGCCTTGGAAGGGTTAACACACTTAAATGGCTCTGTGTTATTTTCCTCGAAGCAAGCGAAGAAGGTGTTTAGGCCCGGAAGCGTTATTTTCCTCGAAGCAAGCGAAGAAGGTGTTTAGGCCCGGAAGTGTTATTTTCCTCGAAGCAAGCGAAGAAGGTGTTTAGGCCCGGAAGTGTTATTTTCCTCGAAGCAAGCGAAGAAGGTGTTTAGGCCCGGAAGCGAGGTGTCGGTGACTGCGATGTGGCCACTGCGATGTGGCCACATGCGTCTCGTGTCTGAGCCGTTGAATTGCGACTCCACTTTGTCTCTGTACTGACGTTTTGTCTCTTTGATTGCCTTACGGAGGTCATAGATCAGGGATTATCAACCAGATCCAGCTGTAGACCGATTTTTTCTTGAGAGGATGGTAGGGTGGCTGTAACATAATTACAAATAATTTGTAGACTGCAAATTGACAGCAAAGTGCCCAAATAGATTTAATATTTGACTAAAACATAATCAGTTCAAACCTTGCTTACGTTTGTTTACGATCGCGTGTCTCTCTATTATGCGTCCGAATACTTGGGAACAGATTTCCAAAATTAAAATCCCTTGCAGCTGATTTCCTGGTATTTTTACAGTATTTTATGTCCAACAATGAAAATTCTAAAAAATAAAAACATTTAAAATAAAAACTTGGGGCGACAAATAAAACCACCGTGGGTCAAATTTGGCCTGCAGGCCGCCAGAACCCTGTCATAGATGGTCTGTTTGTACACATCCATGTTCACAGTCACCTTGCTCTGGTTAAACGTGGTGGTTTGTGCTTTTAGATTTGTGCAAATGCTGCCATTTATCCACAGTTTCTATTTTGAATAAGTTCTTATCATCACAGTAGGAATAACGTTCCCTATGCACTTCCTGATGAACCCAGTCACAGAGTCAATGTATACGTCGATATTATTCCCAAAGGCGACAAGGAACATATCCCAGTCCACTTGATCAAAACAATCTTGAAGCAGAGATTCCGACTGGTCAGACCAACATTGAACAGCACCACAGGTGCTTCCTGCTTAAGTTTCTGCCTATAGTTCAGAGAGTATGAAGTTCACTGGGTTCTGAGCAAAGCAATATTAAAAGGCAGATCTTATCCAGTGTGCTCTAGCCTTTAAACTAATCAAAAGTGGTGAAGCAACATTCGTTTTTTTAAAGAAGATTAGAAATCGAGCTAAAATCACAGAGAGATTTCACTACAGACACAGTTGTTGATATGTTGCGTTGTCTATTGACTTCTATTGGCACAGCATGCCTTCCAAGGTCATCTACTCCACATAGTTTTGTAAATGGCTTTGAGTGGAGTGGAAGATATTGGCCTTGAGAAGATCAATGGCTTTCTCCATTGGGATTCTTCCGGTGCTTTTGTGAACAACAAATTCAGCACAAGTGTTGTTGGCCCACTTTGTAATGTTTGCTTTCTGTTGTTAAGCCTCGCCTTTGTAGAAGTGCTTCACACAGGGCCTTCAAGGGTACTTTGAGTACTGTACTGCGGATAACTGCATGCGTACAGTTGGGGAAAAAAGTTATTCATTATCCCAGAAAATAATTATCGACAGAACACAGAGCAATCTCGAGGTAATGAGAGCAATTAAACAGCAATGAAATACGAATAGGCCCTGATATTACTTTACTGTATGTTTCCAAGTCAATACAAGTGGCATACAAAGTCCTGCTGCTTTTCTGGAAGTGACGCTCTGCATGGCTCTGTGGTAGGACAGTTTCGGAAACTAAAAGAAGCATAAATTGTCTAGAGGAACTGCTTACAGTAAAAAATCCCCATCCATAAACAGTCTTTATGTAAAGAATACGGTCGAACCATCAGATAATTGGCATATATATTACTCTTACTGAATTTCCACATGGGTGAGGATATTGGAAATTTAATCAAAGCCTATTGGATGATAACTTGTTTTTAACTAGGACAGAGGAATGTGTAACAATTTTCTTCTGACATAACATAGGTACAGTAGATTCCCTTTCTACATGGAACACTTTTAAATGTGCCTTTAGAGGCCATGCAATTCAGTAGTCAGCTCTAAAACAAAAGAAATGTGGGTCAAAATAGTTAACAAAAGAAATAGAAGGTCTAACAGAACAGATAGATAGCAATAAAACTGTACCATAGAGGCTCAGAATAAGTTAGAGGAAAAAGCAAAAGAAAAGGAGGAACTTATTCAAGAAAGATTAAGTGTAATATATTATAAAATAAAGCAAACTGGATGGAATATGTGGAAAAATGCACAATTAAAAAAAAAATCTTCAACATAGAAATGCTACCAAAAATAATTTACTGAAACTTGTTACAAATGTCACCCATGATTCACCAAATTATATTTTGAAAGAGGAAGCAAAGTACTTTAAGCATATGTTTTCGTATCAGTCTCATCCATCTCCTCTAACTGAAGCTAATTGTATGGATTTTGGATTTTCTGTACAGAAAGACTCATGTGAAGGCAAAATTACAGAGGAGAGACTTAGTGATGCAATTAAAGCCTTTAAATCCGGGAAAACTCCAGGGCTGGATTGCATACCAGTTGAGGTATACCAAACTTTTTTTTATACACTCAGATGACCATTATTTGCATGTTTTAACCACTCCTATGTAAATGGTAGATTATCGGACACTCAACAAGGTCTGATTTCATTATTACTGAAACAGGATACATGTGATAAATATAAAGATCCAGTCCTTTAAAAAATTTGGAAGCCCCAGTGTTGTGATGCAAAAATTGTAGCAAAATGTGAAGCGCCTAGAATTCAAAAGGTATTGTTGGATATTATTCATTCGAATCAGACGGGATTTTTACATGGACGATACATTGTAGATAATATTCGAAGGCTTTTGATAAAGTACGACTGGAGTTTATATATAAATACCTGGAACATTTCAATTTTGGAGAATCTCTTATAAAATTAGTTAAAACCTTTTCTCAATAGGGGGGCGCTGTTCTCACTTTGTAAAAAATCGTTCCCAAATTAAACTGCCTCGTACTCAATTCTTGCTCGTACAATATGCATATTATTATTACTATTGGATAGAAAACACTCTCTAGTTTCTAAAACCGTTTGAATTATATCTGTGAGTAAAACAGAACTCATTTTGCAGCAAACTTCCTGTCAGGAAGTGAGAAATCTGAAATCGAGGGCTCTGTTCCAGGGTCAGTTTATTAATTTGCATGGAATCTATGGGTCTACATGCACTGCATACGCCTTCCCCTAGATGTCAGTAGGCAGTGAGAATTGGAATGGGGTGTCTAGCTAGATCTGAGGCCGAACAAGAGCTCTTGGAACCGTGGGGTGTAGTCTTTTCACCGTTCGTCTTGGCGCGAGACAGACCTCAGGATTGCGTTCTGAAAAGCTGTCGTTATAGGCCTTAGATATATCCGGCTCTGATTTTATTCGATATATGTGTTAAAAACATCATCAACTAGTTATATTAAACCGACTTATATCAGTTTATATAAGTTTATTCCGATTTTCGGTATTTTCTTTGTG
Source organism: Salvelinus alpinus (assembly GCF_045679555.1). NCBI lineage: Eukaryota > Metazoa > Chordata > Actinopteri > Salmoniformes > Salmonidae > Salvelinus > Salvelinus alpinus. The sequence continues at coordinate 15,421,853 of NC_092093.1, read as the reverse complement.
ATGCGTTCTGGGGATTTGGACACTTCTGTGCCGCATGGCTAACGTTGGCTAGCGTTCTACAGATGAAGACGACATTCTACAACCGAGCAACGATTATTCTGGACAAAGGACAACTTGTACAAGATTCTGATGGAAGCTCATCAAATAGTAGGAACGATTTATGATGTTTTTTCGTATATCTGTAGAAAATGTTTAGACGTAATTTGGGCGCTGATTTTGGGCGCTGTATCGCTATAACGTAAGCTGTAAGTCGTACTAAAGTTAATTTTAAAAATCTAACACAGCGGTTGAATTAAGAACTAGTGTATCTTTAATTTGCTGTCCAACATGTATTTTTTAGTAAAGCTTATGATTAGTTATTTGATTAGAATAGGTGCCTCTCCAAGATTTCTCCTGACAATATTTCTGCATTTTCACTACGTATTCACATTGTTCAACCACGATTTGTGCCGCTAAATATGCATATTTTCGAACAAACCATATATGTATTGTGTAATATGATGTTATAGGACTGTCATCTGATGAAGTTTGAGAAGGTTAGTGAAAAAATTAATATATTTTGCTGGTTTATTCGCTATCGCTAACGTGTCTTGAATGAATGCTGCTGTGTGGTAGGCTATTGTAGTAAGCTAATATAATGCTATATTGTGTTTTCGCTGTAAAACACTTAACAAATCTGAAATATTGGCTGGATTCACAAGATGTTGGTCTTTCATTTGCTGTACACCGTGTATTTTTCATAAATGTTTTATGATGAGTATTTAGGTATTTCACGTTGGTTTCTGTAGTTATTCTAGCTGCTTTGGTGAGACTACTGCAATGTAAAACTATGATTTATACCTGAAATATGCACATTTTTCGACAAAACATATGCTATACAATAAATATGTTATCAGACTGTCATCTGATGAAGTTGTTTCTTGGTTAGTGACTATTTATATCTTTATTTGGTCGAATTTGTGATAGCTACCTATGCAGTAAAAAAATGGTGAAAATATGCGGTTGGGTCTTTTGCTATCGTGGTTAGCTAATAGAAATACATATTGTGTTTTCCCTGTAAAACATTTTAAAAATCGGAAATGATGGCTGGATTCACAAGATGTGTATCTTTCATCTGGTGTCTTGGACTTGTGATTTCATGATATTTAGATGCTAGTATTTACTTGTGGCGCTATGCTAGGCTATGCTAGTCAGCTTTTTTACTGATGAGGGTGCCCCCGTATCCGGGATTGTGACCAAGTAGAAGTTATAGTCATATATAGTGGGGCCTCCCGAGTGGTGCAGCGGTCTAAGGAACTGCATCGCAGCCGGCCGTGACCGGGAGACCCATGAGGCGGCACACAATTGACCCAGCATCGTCTGGGTTAGGGGAGGGTTTGGCCGGCCGGGATGTCCTTGTCCCATTGCGCTCTAGGGACTCCTGTGGCGGGCCGGGAGCAGGCAAGCTGACACGGTCGTCAGGTGTTTCTTCCGACACATTGGTGTGGCTGGCTTCTGGGTTAAGCAAGCATTGTGTCAAAGAAGCAGTGCGGCTTGGCGGGGTCATGTTCCGGAGGATGCACGGCTCTCAACCTTCGCCTCTCCCGAGTCCGTACGGGAGTTGCAGCGATGGGACAAGACTACCAATTGTGGAGAAAAAGGGGTAAAAAAAATTCTAAGTAATGTATAGTATAAAAATATATGTATATTTAACCTTTATTTAACTATGCAAGGTCAGTTAAGAATTAATTCTTATTTACAATGACGGCCTACATAGTTACCCTAGGTGTGAAATAGTAAATAATGGCTACTTCTCAGAAAGATTTAAACTGTCAAGATGAGTAAAACAAGGTTGTTCACTATCGGCATATCTATTTATTATGGCCATCGAAATGTTACCTATTTAAATCAGATCCAACAATAATATCAAGGGGTTAGAAATCCAGGGCTTAATAACAAAGGTGTCATTGTACGCTGATGATTCATGTTTTCTTTTAAATCCATAATCTGGATCCCTCCACAGCCTCATAGAGAATCTAGATACTTTTCCTAACCTCTCTGGATTACAACAAAATTGTTGTGCTATATTACATATTGGATCACAAAAAAATACAACATTTACATTACCGTGCAGTTTACCAATAAAATGATGTGATGGTGATGTGGACATACTCGGTATACATATCCCAAAATAAGTAAATGATCTCACTCCAATACATTTTAATAGAAAGTTAGCGAAAATACATAAGATCTTGCTACCCTTAGCGACAATGCCTGTCTATTTGTGGAAAAATCACCCTGATTAAATCTTTAGTCATATCCCAGTTTACCTATCTGCTTATGGTCTTGCCTACACCTTACCAAACAGTTAATTAAATTATATAAAAAAAAATATTCAATTTTCTTTGGAACTGCAAATCAGACAAAATTAAACGGCCTATTTATAGAATTAATATGAATTCGGACGGCACAAATTATTAAATATTAAAATTAAAGCATTAGACCTCTCACTAAATGCTTCAGTCATACAAAAGTTATACTTAAATCTGAACTGGTTCTCTAGCAAATTAATAAGAATGTCTCACCCCATGTTCAAGAATGGCCTTTTTCCCTTTATTCAGATTACAACCTCTCACTTTCAGTTATTTGAAAAGGAAATAATCTCCCAAATATCGCTATTTTTACAACAAGCCATAGAAAGTTGTTTGCAATTTCAATTTAATCCACCAGAAAAAAAACTGAACAAATAATACAACAAATACTGTGGTTAAACTCAAATATACTAATAGATTTAAATATATATATTTTTTAATGTTTAAAAAAGGTATCATCTTTGTAAATGATATCATAAATAGGACTGGTGGAGTTATGTCACACATGCAGCTAACACAAATATATGGAAATATCTAATCTACCCAAAACTGCAACTAATTGCAGCATTACCACAAAAATGGAATAGGAAAGTGGAAGGGGGAAAAAGTAGGGAACCTGTCTGTCAGCCCTGCATTACAGACCATAATTGGTTAAAGAAAATTGAGAAAAATAAAAAAGAATACCAGTTTCATTTAAGGACCAAAATTGACAGCTGTGCCATATAGATTACAAAATTGTTGGGAAGAGATTTTCAACGTACCGATTTCATGGCACATGGTTTATGAACTGATACGCAAAACAACGCCTGATTCAAAACTTTTAATTTTTCAAATGAATATCCAAAATTCTTGCAACCAATAGAATGTTATATATATGGGGGATACAACCTTCCCAGCTCTGCAGATTTTTATGCGAAGAGACAGAATCATTAGATCATCTGTTTTGGTACTGTCCATATGCAACTTGTTTGTGGTCACAGGTCCAGGAATGCTGAAGAATTGCAACATTTACCTGGAGCTAACTCTGCAGATAGCTCTACAGGGTGATTTGAAAAGTCATAGTCAATCGATCAATAATATAATAATACTTTGAGAAAAATATATATTTTATGAGAATAGAAAGGTTCAGAACTTTTGTGAAACATCACAGCACAGTTGACAAATGGCAAATAGAATTCCAATATGGATGGTGTTAAATTCAATGTGGGGGCCTCCCGGGTGGCGCAGTGGTCTAGGGCACTGCATCGCAGTGCTAACTGCGCCACCAGAGTCTCTGGGTTCGCGCCCAGGCTCTGTCGCAGCCGGCCGCGACCGGGAGGTCCGTGGGGCGACGCACAATTGGGCTAGCGTCGTCCGGGTTAGGGAGGGTTTGGCCGGTAGGGATATCCTTGTCTCATCGCACTCCAGCGACTCCTGTGGCGGGCCGGGCGCAGTGCGCGCTAACCAAGGGGGCCAGGTACACGGTGTTTCCTCCGACACATTGGTGCGGCTGGCTTCCGGGTTGGAGGCGCGCTGTGTTAAGAAGCAGTGCGGCTTGGTTGGGTTGTGCTTCGGAGGACGCATGGCTTTCGACCTTCGTCTCTCCCGAGCCCGTACGGGAGTTGTAGCGATGAGACAAGATAGTAATTACTAGCGATTGGATACCACAAAAAGGGGGGAGAAAATGGGATACAATTTTTTTTTTTTATTAAAAAAATAATTTCAATGTGGATGGTGTTAAATTCAATGTGAATGTTGTTAAATCCAATGTGGATGGTGGTAAATTCAATGTGGATGGTGTTAAATTCAATGTGGATGGTGTTAAATTCAATGTGGATGGTGTTAAATTCAATGTGGATGGTGTTAAATCCAATGTGGATGGTGTTAAATTCAATGTGGATGGTGTTAAATTCAATGTGGATGGTGTTAAATCCAATGTGGATGGTGTTAAATCCAATGTGGATGGTGTTAAATCCAATGTGGATGGTGTTAAATTCAATGTGGATGGTGTTAAATTCAATGTGGATGGTGTTAAATCCAATGTGGATGGTGTTAAATCCAATGTGGATGGTGTTAAATCCAATGTGGATGGTGTTAAATCCAATGTGGATGGTGTTAAATTCAATGTGGATGGTGTTAAATTCAATGTGGATGGTGTTAAATTCAATGTGAATGTTGTTAAATCCAATGTGGATGGTGTTAAATTCAATGTGGATGGTGTTAAATTCAATGTGGATGGTGTTAAATCCAATGTGGATGATGTTAAATCCAATGTGGATGGTGTTAAATCCAATGTGGATGGCGTTAAATCCAATGTGGATGGCGTTAAATCCAATGTGGATGGTGTTAAATCCAATGTGGATGGTGTTAAATCCAATGTGGATGGTGTTAAATCCAATGTGGATGGTGTTAAATCCAATGTGGATGGTGTTAAATCCAATGTGGATGGTGTTAAATCCAATGTGGATGGTGTTAGGAAATAGATGGGGTTGAATGGAGCCGAAGGTTGGGAATAATAACAACTAATGTAAAACATACTGTGTCCTTAAAAAGTATCAAGGTTCAGCACATTTGTGAAATAAATAGATGGGAGAAGTTGAGGTTAGATGAAGGACCGGAGTAAAAACAAACAAAATATAACTATTGTAAAATAGACTGTGCCCGTAAAGTTTATAGTATGTATAAACTGGAAGTAGAAGCCTAAGCATTGTGTTCACTATTTTACACCAATTAGGGGAGGGGTGGTAGGGTTAGAAAGTAATAAAGGAACATATATTTAAAAAAAGATCTATATATATGTATGTATTTGCAAAAAAATATATGGGGGATTGGAAGTGATGCAGACAATTACATTGATGGAAGCTACAATATATCTGCAATATTAAAAATGATCTACCCCCTATACATAAAAAAAGTATTCATGTTTATCTGTGCCTCTCTACTATATATATACAGTGGGGAGAACAAGTATTTGATACACTGCTGATTTTGCAGGTTCTCCTACTTACAAAGCATGTAGAGGTCTGTAATTTTTATCATAGGTACACTTCAACTGTGAGAGACGGAATCTAAAACAAAAATCCATAAAATCACATTGAATGATTTTTAAGTAATTAATTTGCATTTTATTGCATGACATAAGTATTTGATCACCTACCAACCAGTAAGAATTCCGGCTCTCACAGACCTGTTAGTTTTTCTTTAAGAAGCCCTCCTGTTCTCCACTCATTACCTGTATTAACTGCACCTGTTTGAACTTGTTACCTGTATAAAAGACACCTGTCCACACACTCAATCAAACAGACTCCAACCTCTCCACAATGGCCAAGACCAGAGAGCTGTGTAAGGACATCAGGGATAAAATTGTAGACCTGCACAAGGCTGGGATGGGCTACAGGACAATAGGCAAGCAGCTTGGTGAGAAGGCAACAACTGTTGGCGCAATTATTAGAAAATGGAAGATGTTCAAGATGACGGTCAATCACCCTCGGTCTGGGGCTCCATGCAAGATCTCACCTCGTGGGGCATCAATGATCATGAGGAAGGTGAGGGATCAGCCCAGAACTACACGGCAGGACCTGGTCAATGACCTGAAGAGAGCTGGGACCACAGTCTCAAAGAAAACCATTAGTAACACACTACGCCGTCATAGATTAAAACCCTGCAGCGCACGCAAGGTCCCCCTGCTCAAGCCAGCGCATGTCCAGGCCCGTCTGAAGTTTGCCAATGACCATCTGGATGATCCAGAGGAGGAATGGGAGAAGGTCATGTGGTCTGATGAGACAAAAATAGAGCTTTTTGGTCTAAACTCCACTCGCCGTGTTTGGAGGAAGAAGAAGGATGAGTACAACCCCAAGAACACCATCCCAACCGTGAAGCATGGAGGTGGAAACATCATTCTTTGGGGATGCTTTTCTGCAAAGGGGACAGGACGACTGCACCGTATTGAGGGGAGGATGGATGGGGCCATGTATCGTGAGATATTGGCCAACAACCTCCTTCCCTCAGTAAGAGCATTGAAGATGGGTCGTGGCTGGGTCTTCCAGCATGACAATGACCCGAAACACACAGCCAGGGCAACTAAGGAGTGGCTCCGTAAGAAGCATCTAAAGGTCCTGGAGTGGCCTAGCCAGTCTCCAGACCTGAACCCAATAGAACATCTTTGGAGGGAGCTGAAAGTCCGTATTGCACAGCGACAGCCCCGAAACCTGAAGGATCTGGAGAAGGTCTGTATGGAGGAGTGGGCCAAAATCCCTGCTGCAGTGTGTGCAAACCTGGTCAAGAACTACAGGAAACGTATGATCTCTGTTAATTGCAAACAAATGTTTCTGTACCAAATATTAAGTTCTGCTTTTCTGATGTATCAAATACTTATGTCATGCCATAAAATGCAAATTAATTACTTAAAAATCATACAATGTGATTTTCTGGATTTTTGTTTTAGATTCCGTCTCTCACAGTTGAAGTGTACCTATGATAAAAATTACAGACCTCTACATGCTTTGTAAGTAGGAAAACCTGCAAAATTGGCCGTGTATCAAATACTTGTTCTCCCCACTGTATATATATATATATATATATATATATATATATATATATATATATATATATATATATATATATAAAAGAAAATATATATATATACACAGTATATACTTCATTGGAATAATGAAATACAGTGGAGTCACTGCAGTGGCTATGCAGTGGCTGCCCAGAGGGGGTTATAGCTAGCCTGTGAAGAAATCCCATCTGGCCAGAAACAAAATGGTATTCCATTGTCTCTTTGAAACTTCCCAAACAATAATCATAAGAACACTGTATAGGGTCAAATCCAAGAATGCAATCCGTAGAGATGGAAAATGGAATATACTGATAAGACTGTAGGATGAGATGGTGGATGTCATGATGGGGTTAGTGCTTTGCCTTTCCATCTGAATTGGAGCCACACAGCACTGCTGTGAAAGAGATGAGAAGATAAATAAGCGGAATCACTTCCTGGGATGGAGGCAATACCTAAACAATAAGTCACTCAAGAAATGATGACGGGGCATTTAATGCAGGGATAATGGAACGCTCACGAAGATGCAATTATGTCGACTCGTGGGAAGTAAAGTTATTATCGTAGCAGATTTTCAATACAGACCTAACCCATCTCAGGACTGAGTAGCAGAGAGGACCCACAGTAGGCCTTTTCACCCTGCATTGTTCTTGGCCCTGGGTTAGACTGGCCTTGGGCTAGCTTAGCCTGTGTTCACACAAGCATTAGTTAACCCTGGGCTATGCTTTAGCCCTGGGCTAAGGATTCACACTTGTATTCCAAAGCCCTGGGCTAACGGACAAACACAACACCTGACCAACATTCTATCTCTGCCACGAGACCAACATTCTATCTCTGACAGGCGACCAACATTCTATCTCTGACAGGCGACCAACATTCTATCTCTGACAGGCGACCAACATTCTATCTCTGCCACGCGACCAACATTCTAACGCTGACAGGCGACCAACATTCTATCTCTTACATGCGACCAACATTCTATCTCTTACATGCGACCAACATTCTATCTCTGCCACGCGACCAACATTCTATCTCTGACAGGCGACCAACATTCTATCTCTGACAGGCGACCAACATTCTATCTCTGACAGGCGACCAACATTCTATCTCTGACAGGCGACCAACATTCTATCTCTGACAGGCGACCAACATTCTATCTCTGACATGCGACCAACATTCTATCTCTTACATGCGACCAACATTCTATCTCTGACAGGCGACCAACATTCTATCTCTTACATGCGACCAACATTCTATCTCTGACAGGCGACCAACATTCTATCTCTTACATGCGACCAACATTCTATCTCTGACAGGCGACCAACATTCTATCTCTGACAGGCGACCAACATTCTATCTCTGCCACGCGACCAACATTCTAACGCTGACAGGCGACCAACATTCTATCTCTTACATGCGACCAACATTCTATCTCTTACATGCGACCAACATTCTATCTCTGCCACGCGACCAACATTCTATCTCTGACAGGCGACCAACATTCTATCTCTGACAGGCGACCAACATTCTATCTCTGACAGGCGACCAACATTCTATCTCTGACAGGCGACCAACATTCTATCTCTGACATGCGACCAACATTCTATCTCTTACATGCGACCAACATTCTATCTCTGACAGGCGACCAACATTCTATCTCTTACATGCGACCAACATTCTATCTCTGACAGGCGACCAACATTCTATCTCTTACATGCGACCAACATTCTATCTCTGACAGGCGACCAACATTCTATCTCTGCCACGCGACCAACATTCTAACGCTGACAGGCGACCAACATTCTATCTCTTACATGCGACCAACATTCTATCTCTGCCACGCGACCAACATTCTATCTCTTACACGCGACCAACATTCTATCTCTTACATGCGACCAACATTCTATCTCTTACATGCGACCAACATTCTATCTCTGACAGGCGACCAACATTCTATCTCTGCCACGCGACCAACATTCTAAAGCTGACAGGCGACCAACATTCTATCTCTTACATGCGACCAACAATCTATGTCTTACAGGCGACCAACATTCTATCTCTGACAGGCGACCAACATTCTATCTCTGACAGGCGACTAACATTCTATCTCTGCCACGCGACCAACATTCTATCTCTTACATGCGACCAACATTCTATCTCTTACATGCGACCAACATTCTATCTCTTACATGCGACCAACATTATATCTCTTACATGCGACCAACATTCTATCTCTGACAGGCGACCAACATTCTATCGCTGACAGGCGACCAACATTCTATCTCTGCCACGCGACCAACATTCTATCTCTTACATGCGACCAACATTCTATCTCTGCCACGCGACCAACATTCTATCTCTGACAGGCGACCAACATTCTATCTTGCATACGACCAACATTCTATCTCTTACATGCAACCAACATTCTATCTCTTACATGCGACCAACATTCTATCTCTGCCACGCGACCAACATTCTATCTCTGCCACACGACCAACATTCTATCTCTGACAGGCGACCAACATTCTATCTCTTACACGCGACCAACATTCTATCTCTTACATGTGACCAACATTCTATCTCTTACATGTGACCAACATTCTATCTCTGCCACGCGACCAACATTCTATCTCTTACATGCGACCAACATTCTATCTCTTACATGCGACCAACATTCTATCTCTTACATGTGACCAACATTCTATCTCTGCCACGCGACCAACATTCTATCTCTTACATGCGACCAACATTCTATCTCTTACATATGACCAACATTCTATCTCTGCCACGCGACCAACATTCTATCTCTTACATGCAACCAACATTCTATACCTTACATGTGACCAACATTGATTGCCTCTTGCTTCTAGCCCACCATTTGATTGCCTCTTGCTTCTAGCCCAGCATTTGATTTCCTCTTGCTTCTAGCCTAGCATTTGATATCCTCTTGATTCTAGCCTAGCATTTGATTTCCAACAGTGATGGTTTGTTTAAAGCTTGCGTCCTGCCTATCCGACCTCTAAAACAATGTTTCACATTTGAAATTAAATCTCGCCCCTGTACAGAGAATGCTGTGCACGAATGAGAAATCAACTTTACTGATCCAGGTGAAATCATGCAACAAGTATTATCATGGATATATCCAAATAAATGTCAATAGGTATGAAAACAGAGGAAAACAGAGGAGAATTTGCTGCCTTTCCAGGTGCAGTTTGTTGCTTGGCTAAGTGAGAAGAAGTTAGCCAGCATGCAAAGTAATCATTTTTTGTTAAGCATAGCAACCAACCGATTAAAGTATTTAGTTTTTTGTCCTCAGATGGAAGGATGAATACATGCAGAACACATTACTGTTATCATGAGCATATGTAAATTAAGTGACAGTACAGCTTTGGTGATTGGACAGTGAGCATTCTAAGGATTGTTCTTGACCGTCTTTCGCACAGGCTATTTTGGTACCGTGTTTTTTGGGCATCCCGTTTGGGCAAGCTCAGGAGCAGGGCCAGATAGCCCTGGGCTAAGGTTGGTGCTAGCCCACTTTAGAATGTGCAAGTGTGAACACTCGCTTAGACCCGGGCTAAAATCTGCCCTAGCCCAAGGCTAAGGAGGCTCTTATCCCTGGGCTAAGGTGTGAATGTGCCGAGTGACTAGTAGGGACAGGGGATACCAATATTGAGTGTCACACATACAACATATGTTTAAAAAATCTCAAAAACATATATTAGTAGAGTGATCTAAAAATAAAATAAAATACATAATTTAATTACTTCAGTTGTGGCAGGTCGGAAAAGATAAAGATATATATATGTACAGTGAGCACCATAATTCATTGGACAGTGACCATGTTTTGGTTATTTTGGTTCTGTACTCTAGCACTTTGAGTTTGAAAGGATACAATGACAATGAGGGTGAAGTGCAGACTGTCAGCTTTAATTTGAGGGTATTTTCATACATATCAGATGAACCGTTTAGAAATGACAGCACCTTTTGTACATGGTCCCCCCATTTTAAGGTACGACAAGTATTTGTTGAATTGGCTTCACAGATGTGTGTCGTTAGGCAGGTGTATTAATTTGTGTCGTTAGTGAATGCAGGAGAGTTGTTGATGAATAGTATTGATTCTAGACTCTGCTATTGCCTTTGGAGGTTGTTGTTGGGTTGTGACAACATGAGGAAGACAGCAGTGTCGATGCAGATGAAGTTGGCCGTCATAAGTCTCAGAAATGAAAATCAATCAATCAGGAACATTACAAAAACCCTGGGCAGCCCAAGTCAACAGTTTGGTTCATCATTAACAAGAAAAGAACAACCGGTGAGCTCAATTATGTCAAAAGACCCGGTGGACTGAGGAAGACCACTGTAGTGGATGACCGGAGAATACTCTCTATGGTGAAGAAAACCTCCCTGACAACAGCCCAACAGATCAAAAACACTCTCCTGGATGCATTTGTAGATGTGTCAAAGTCTACCATACGTAGAAGACTACACCAGCAGGACTACAGAGGGTACACTACAATATGCAAACCACTGATAAGCCTGAAGAACAGAAAGGCGAGATTACAGTTTGCTAAAAAGCACCTAAAAGAGCTCCAAGAGTTCTGGAAAAAAAGTATTGTGGACAGATGAGACAAAGATTAACATGTACCAGAGTGATGGAAAGAGAAAAGTGTGGAGAAAAAAAAGAAATTTCCATGATCCAAAGCATACCACCTCATCCGTGAAACATGGTGGAGGGGGTGTTATGGCTTGGGCCTGTATGGCTGCCAGGGGAACAGGCTCACTTGTCTTCATCGATGATGTGACTGCAGACAGAAGTAGAACAATGAATTCTGAAGTCTACAGAAATATTTTATCTGCCACGACCCATCTTCAATGCTCTTACTGAGGGAAGGAGGTTGTTGGCCAAGATCTCGCGATACATGGCCCCATCCATCCTCCCCTCAATACGGTGCAGTCGTCCTGTCCCCTTTGCAGAAAAGCATCCCCAAAGAATGATGTTTCCACCTCCATGCTTCACGGTTGGGATGGTGTTTTGGGGTTGTACTCATCCTTCTTCTTCCTCCAAACACGGCGAGTGGAGTTTAGACCAAAAAGCTCTATTTTTGCCTCATCAGACCACATGACCTTCTCCCATTCCTCCTCTGGATCATCCAGATGGTCGTTGGCAAACTTCAGACGGGCCTGGACATGCGCTGGCTTGAGCAGGGGGACCTTGCGTGCGCTGCAGGATTTTAATCCATGACGGCGTAGAGTGTTACTAATGGGTTTCTTTGAGACTGTGGTCCCAGCTCTCTTCAGGTCATTGACCAGGTCCTGCCATGTAGTTCTGGGCTGATCCCTTACCTTCCTCATGATCATTGATGCCCCACGAGGTGAGATCTTGCATGGAGCCCCAGACCGAGGGTGATTGACCGTCATCTTGAACTTCTTCCATTTTCTAATAATTGCGCCAACAGTTGTTGCCTTCTCACCAAGCTGCTTGCCTATTGTCCTGTAGCCCATCCCAGCCTTGTGCAGGTCTACAATTTTATCCCTGATGTCCTTACACAGCTCTCTGGTCTTGGCCATTGTGGAGAGGTTGGAGTCTGTTTGATTGAGTGTGTAGACAGGTGTCTTTTATACAGGTAACGAGTTCAAACAGGTGCAGTTAATACAGGTAATGAGTGGAGAACAGGAGGGCTTCTTAAAGAAAAACTAACAGGTCTATGAGAGCTGGAATTCTTACTGGTTGGTAGGTGATCAAATACTTATGTCATGCAATAAAATGCTAATTAATTACTTAAAAATCATAATGTGATTTTCTGGATTTTTGTTTTAGATTCCGTCTCTCACAGTTGAAGTGTACCTATGATAAAAATTACAGACCTCTACATGCTTTGTAAGTAGGAAAACCTGCAAAATCGGCAGTGTATCAAATACTTGTTCTCCCCACTGTATATCGTCAAAACATACAGTATAAACATACATTCACACATTACGGATACAAATGCTGACAAGGTACTGTTCATACAACAAATGTAATTCACAGAAATCTATTTCATTAATTACAGGTAGACTCAGCGATATGGTGTAGATGCAGAAAGTAAACAGCATAGTGGGTCAATTTCCATAACAACTAAGAGCACAACAAGTATAAATGACTGAAATTACCCTGCTGGACTACTATAACTGTGAAATGATTGACACTCTTTACTGACTCTTCAGTAACTATGGAAAATATAAGCCATCAGCACTCACATGGGCTTGCTTACACAGTGAGAATCAACCCATGGCATTTGAGTGACTGGGACTAAAGCCTCTCCATCCAATTAAGCTAGGGTATCCCCTTGGAGAAATCTATCCAATGGCAGCAAAAAGCAACAGAGGCTTTTCTGTCAGAGCTTGCAGGCAGCAGAAATAGATCTCCGTTTGTGTTTTCCAGTTGTTTTGGTCACACTAAACTCCCTCTGCACACACACACACATAGGCACACACACACACAGCGCCATGTTGTGTGGCCGGTGGAACGGGGAAAATAATGGCTCCCAAAGCAATTATCAATAATTATCCTCAGCTTGGCTTCTTAGGCATGGTGACAGCTGCCACTGGGATCCATCAGGCCTCCTCTGCAGACTGCCTGAAGTGGTGTTGTGTAATATAATGTATGTGCTCAGGGTGGACACACTCACAAACAACTTCAATGATCACAGCAGCATTGTGATTATCAATGCAGACTGTGACCTATATTGTACTCAAGAAGAAGTGTTGCAGAAGTAACCCTACTAAATTCTTAAAGCCCTAACTGTGTGTGTGTATGTCTGTGCATGTTTTTCTGTGTACATGTGTGTGTGTGTGTGTAGCCGGTGTGAAATGGCTAGCTAGTTAGAGGTGTGAGCTAGCAACTTTTCATTCGGGGATGTCTCTCGTTCTGAGACCTTGAAGTAGTTGATTCCCTTGCTCTGTGGCTTTTGTGGCACGATAGGTAACGATACTTTGAAGGTGACTTGTTTAGAGGGTCCTTGATTCACGCCGAAGTTGGGGAAAGGAGAGGGATGGAAGCAATACTGTTATATTGATGATGTTGACTCGGATCACTTGCTGCGGCAGAGGTCAAAAAGGGGACGAGTGTAACCGGTGTGAGATGGCTAACTAGTTAGCGGTGAGTGCTAGTAGCGTTTCAATCAGTGACGTAACTTGCACAGAGTCCTTGAAGTAGTTGATATCCTTGCTCTGCAAGGGCCGCAGATTTTGTGGAGCGATAGGTAATAGAGGTATTTACCAGCTCTACGCTCCAGACCTCCAGTGCGCATCCACGGCCCAGTATATCCTGCGCCGGCTCTACGCACTATGCCTCCAGTGCGCCTTCATAGCCCAGTGCGTCCTGTGCCAGCTCTCCACACCCACCGAGCTAAAGTGGGTATCCAGCCAGGACGCATTGTGGCAGCTCCACGTACCAGGCTTCCAGTTCGTCTCCTCAGTCCGGTGAGACCTGTTCCGGGTCCACTTACAAAGCCTCCAGTGATGATACATGGCACGAAGCCTCCAGTGATGATCCATGGCACGAAGCCTCCAGTGATGATCCATGGCACGAAGCCTCCAGTGATGATCCATGGCAGGAAGCCTCCAGTGATGATCCATGGCAGGAAGCCTCCAGAGATGATCCATGGCACGAAGCCTACAGCGACGGTCCCCTGTCCGGAGCCTGCAGCGACGGTCCCCAGTCCGGAGCCTGCAGCGACGGTCCCCAGTCCGGAGCCTCCAGCGACGGTTCCCTGTCCGGAGCCTCCAGCGACGGTTCCCTGTCCGGAGCCTCCGGTGATGATCGGTGGTCTGGTTCCGCCGGCGATGATCTGCGGCCCAGTTCCTCCAGTGAAGGTCCATGCACCAGGGCCGCCACCTAAGCGGAGGGATCTGCGGGCGTAGTGGGGTCTACGTCCCGCACCGGAGCCGCCGTCGTGAAGGGATGCCCACTCGGACCCTCCCCTTTAGAGTCAGGTTTTGCGGCCGGAGTCCGCACCTTTGTGGGGGGGTACTGTCACGCCCTGGCCATAGAGAGGTTTTGATTCTCTATTTTGGTTAGGCCAGGGTGTGACTAGGGTGGGCATTCTAGTTTCTTTATTTCTATTTCTTTGTTTTTGGCCGAGTGTGGTTCCCAATCAGAGGCAGCTGTCTATCGTTGTCTCTGATTGGGAATCATACTAAGGCAGCCTTTTTCCCACCTGTGTTTGTGGGTAGTTATTTTCTGGTTAGTCTCTGTTACCTGACAGAACTGTTCGTTTTCGTTTTGTTACTTTTTTCAAGTGTTACTTTGATAAATAAAATCATGAACACTTTCCACGCTGCGCTTTGGCCCACTCCTTCCGACAACAGGCGCTACAGTCGTGGGATAGACTTAGTCTATTCTTCAAACAATCATCTTTATTCAATATCGATTAATTATGTGCACGTGTGCATGTGTGTATGCATGTCTGTGCCCACACAAAACAGAGAGCAGGTGGGTCTGTTCTTTCTTCCATTTGAATGATTTTCTCTACCACAGCAAGTGTTTATCCCCTCGCTCTCCCACACGTATTTCTCCGCCGGTTGGACACAGAGTCCCGCTGCTGGCATTAAGACAGAAGGAAGGATTACAGAGGAGCTCTGCCTCCCCATACAACCGCTGCACTCTCAACAAAACCGCACAACTCTCCAGAACATTGCAGCAAAAAACCTACGCACTGGCTGTCGGCATTAAATAACTAATCCTTTTGGATGAAAACCAAACACCTCACAGAAGCTCGCAGAGGAACAAACGGGGCAAAATGGGTCCCTTTAAGATGGAGAAAATACAGAGTTGTCCTCTTCTGATGGAGACATAGAAACGGTTGTTAATCTTGAGTATTATGTTGTGTCCCATTGGTGTCCATATCTTCTCTCCAATTTGGGGGATTCCCCCAAGGATACCCAGCAATGACATACTGTATCTCCTTAGAACAGCAATGATAAGGCTGATTAAATGTATTCAGATTAATGTGGAGTATCTTTGCAAGACAAATTAGACATAGCCAGTGATGAACACGTGTTAGGCAAGACACATCTAACTGTGTGTGTGTGTGTCTGTGCGTGCATGCGTGCGCTCAAATATGTGTGCACTCTCTCTCTCTCTCTGACTGCTCTGGACCACTGACACAAAGACACCAGCTTCACATGACTGTTCCAGGAGTCAAACAACAACACTGAGTAGAACAAGTAATATGGATGGTTCCAGACATGATACTGCAGAGGGATCTATTGTGTACTGCTGGTTACACTAATGCAGTAGCATTCAGACTCTTTAACACAGAGGTACAATTTTATTTACAATAATGTTAAAAAATATAAATATTTCATTGTTTCAAATTGTCCTCAAATGATAGAGAATGGAGAAAAATGGTCTATATTCCCTGGCTGTGACGAGTGAAATGATCCAGCACAATTACGTCCATGTAATAAATAATTTCTGTTTGTCAAGAGAGTCATTCGTATTTGTACCCTCAGATGTAATACCCATTAACCTTGTGCTAGTGCCTCATTCAGCTGGCTCCTCTAGCAGCTAATAACATCATGTTATCCTCCTACTCTCTTAGAAAAGATAGGATGGAATAGCCTGTACTGTCAGTCTCGCACATCTAGTGCCCACACACAGACACATGCACGCACACGAAGGCACGCAGGCAAGCGCACGCACGCACGCACATATACACACGCACACATGTTTGTTTTACTATCCTTGTGGGGACCAAACAATTAATTCCCATTCAAAATCCTATTTTCCCTAACCCTAACCTTAAACCCAAACCCTAACCCCTAAGCCTAAAATAGCCCTTTTCCTTGTTTTAACATCCTTGTGAGGACTTCTGGTCCCCCACAAGGATAGTAAAATCAAAAACACACATGCACAAACACACAACATGATGTTCTCTTAGAAAAGAAAGGAATGAGTCTCCTCAGACAAACAAACTGTTGTCAAATCTATTCTTATTGGATTATGCAAGGCTTTATCTCAGTCATTGTTGTGTAGGAGTTATTGCATCATTATAATAAGAGCACAATCCTAACCCTGCACTTCTCTTTCTGTGAAAATTGATTTTCTTTGTCTGAGCAAACAGCCCAAAACGCTGTAGAAGCAAATAGATATGTACATTATATGATTTTAGAGTTTTACAGTAATCCCAGTTTCCATCTAAAAATACTGTACAATGAGTTCTTCTGTCTTATAAAATGACAGTCTTTTGAAGCAATACATTTTATTTTAAAGGGACAGAGAAGGTTTTATTGCAATCAGTTGCGGATTGCTTTAACAGCCATGCGATTAAATGTCCTGCAGGAGAGGAGTTAGTGTGCTTTACTTTCTCAGTCCCTTCTCCTCAAAGAGACAGAAAAACAACCGAAGCAGAGTGTATCAATCTTAGAACTGCCCATGAAATTCGACGGGATTCCTCCGCTCAAATCCTGGCGGATGTAGTTTCACGGACAGGGCGGGATTCTAACATCATACATCTCCTTTCTCCTCCCTTCTCTGTCTAACTCTGATTAAGATGGCATATCACCTTTTATCGGCAACAAGACAGGTGTAATAAAACATGGATCCTCCCCTACTACATGGTCCACTGTATTGTTTTTACCCCACATTGTTGATTGATTTATTTGGTCTACATGGAAAACACAGGACACAGCTGGGCACAGTTAGGCTATAGCAGATTCAAAATGGCTGCCGTCAGTTATGCTTCTACATACTGCCCATATTGCTCCTCTCAGTATCAGCTGTAACAATTTCCCAATTCACAACCAGAGATCTTATCCTCCAGTCCCGCCAGAGGAAGCCTTACTGAGACTCATAAGGCAAGGCTACCCGTGGTGGCTGTGTCAGAGAGGTACCTCCTTCTCACACCATGGATCTGGGCAGCTGGAGCTGTGTTCACAACAGAAGCCAGGAAACAGCCCATATGAAGAACAGAGAAAAATTCTTGCTGCTGAAAAGATACAGCGAAAGAGTGTAGTTTACTGTAACATATCAAGCAATAAGTCCCCAGTGTAGCGGTAGTAGACTATTCATTTACTTCGATGTTGAAAGCAGCAATGATTGGTCAACTTCGATTCAGCAGCACCCGGTTTAGGGTAAAGGGATAAGGGCTTGAAATTCCCCCTGCTGTTTTTCTATTCACTTGAAGAGATAATTGTGCAGAATTGAAAAAGTTGTAATTTACGTTTTTCTGTGAAAATGAAACAAATTGTTCTGGCAAGGCATATGCAGTAGGGACACAATACTTTTGAAAACCTTTGGCTGTAGCTGGGTAGCAAGACAAAAGGCATGTTAAAATCTTCAACATATTTCCGCGCACAACACAACACAGACTCAAACTTAAATTATATCCAAACACCGGAATTGACCTGACCTTCAACCAACTTTTTCGAGGTCTGTGCTCAATAACAAAAAGTATCTTAAAATTCTTGTTTTTCTGCTTCATGCATTTAATGGCAGACCGTCTTGACCTTGGTCAGCTCCTGCACCCCCAGGGGGTTATAGATTTGATTTGATGTGGTCAGGGTCAAAATCCACCGTAATCCTTGAGAAAGAATGCCTGCTGACTTTCAATAACCAGGAGGCTGCAGGAGCTGGAGCCTTTCCTCCCCCTTGTCTTAAGGGCACCCAGGGCTTAGTCTGAGAGAAATCATAAACCCCAGGGAACCTGCATGCTTCTACAGTATGTGTCCAATACTCCTCACTCAGCCACGCCAACACAAACAACAATCATCAGTCCAGCCTCGTACCACCTCATTCCACCCAAACACTTCCTTTCCAAATACTTTCTTCTTCAGAAGCGAAAGCCTTTAAATGATTTCTCAACCTTTGTTTTTCCTCTAGAGGACTTTGTTTTCGTACCAGTAAGGTTAAGGCCCGCAGGGATTGGCCCTGCTGTAGGTGTGTGAGGTAAGTGGATTCCAAACACCTGTGCTCTGCTCGGTGCTACTAACCTGTATTGTGTGGTTTCACTGCCATAGGTTCACTCACAGGGCGCCACCCATCAATCACAGCCTGCACATCTCTGACCACCACACCAGAGGGAATGGTTAACCTGGAGAACACACAGGACACACACACACATTCTGATCAGTTTACACATGGCAACACACTCCAATCAGCTCTAACACAGAAATTCTATGTACACTTTGTAAATAGCTACAGAAATTCTGAGAATCTGATGGATATGGAATTACTGTACATGCAGTGGTCAAATAAGTCCCTTGTACAGTACGGTTAGGATTTATTGCATAATGAGTTCCGGCTTCCAATAATACAGCTCTAGCCCTGCAGCGTACACACTGTTTGGGGAACGCATAAGAGCCATCCATCTATGTAACACCACTGCGATAGACATCCTCAACGTAAGTCCTCATCATCTAATGCTTTGTATTCGATGGCTTTGATATAGATTGTCAGAGCAGCAGTACTAGAAACTCAGATTCCTCTTATAACCAAGTGGAATCTGAATCTGAATATGACGAATGCCCTGCAAAGGGAATATTGTTTGAAAGCCGTATCCATAGGACAGTCATACGGGATGCAGGGGAGGGGATCCGAGTGCCAAAGAGAGATATAATAAATATGACTAATGCATACTGAGTATGGTGATGTAAGACAGGAAATAGCTGTCTTATTGATTATAATAAGTAAAGAGGTACAAAACAATAAAACCAAAGAACTACATTTACGTCATGTAGCAAACACTCTTATCCAGAGCAATTTACAGTGGTGAGTGTATACATTTTCATACTTTTTTCCCACTGGTCCGCCGTGGGGATCGAAACCACCACCCTGGCGTTGCAAGCACCATGCTCTACCAACTGAGCTACACTACATAAACTGTCCATTCATCTTCCTGCGTTTAGACCAAAGAATGGGATGCGTGAGATAACGAGCTGCAGTACTTCCAGTCTTTGGGTTATCGTCAGTGGATATGGATGTATCAGGATTGGGCGAAGGCAGTGCTTAAACTGCTTTGTGTCGAGTGCTTCACGTGTGTGCCCACACAGATCGGAACTCTCAATTTCTAATGAGTATAGACCAAGAAGTTAATCACGCAGCTGACCAAATTACGCAAGATTTTACTTCTGGGCTAACCAAGATTAGCTATCCATAACAAAAGTAATTTGTTACACTAGCTCCAGACACCTCACTGAAAGACTGACTGGGTTAACTTGACAGACAGACTGACTGGGTTAGCTTGACAGACAGACTGACTGGGTTACCTTGACATACAGACTGACTGACTGGGTTAGCTTGACAGACAGACAGTCTAACTGGGTTAGCTTGACAGACAGACAGACTGACTGGGTTAGCTTGACAGACAGAAAAACTGACTGGGTTAGCTTGACAGACAGACAGACTGACTGGGTTAGCTTGACAGACAGACAGACTGACTGGGTTAGCTTGACAGACAGACATACTGACTGGGTTAGCTTGATAGACAACTGACTGGGTTAGCTTGACAGACACATGGACAGGGTTAGCTTGACAGACAGACTGACTGGGTTAGCTTGACAGACAACTGACTGGGTTAGCTTGACAGACAGACTGACTGGGTTAGCTTGACAGACAACTGACTGGGTTAGCTTGACAGACAGACAGACTGACTGGGTTAGCTTGACAGACAACTGACTGGGTTAGCTTGACAGACAGACTGACTGGGTTAGCTTGACAGACAACTGACTGGGTTAGCTTGACAGACAGACTGACTCGGTTAGCTTGACAAACAGACAGACTGACTGACTGGGTTAGCTTGACAGACAGACTGACTAGGTTAGCTTGACAGTCAACTGACTGGGTTTGCTTGACAGACAGACTGACTGGGTTAGCTTGACAGACAGACAGACAGACTGGGTTAGCTTGACAGACACATGGACAGGGTTAGCTTGACAGACAGACTGACTGGGTTAGCTTGACAGACACATGGACAAATAAGTGTGAAAACATTGGAGCCCATTGTAGAAGTGTAGGACTTTCAACTAGATTTAAGATAATTCACTCTGACAGAAAATTATTGCAATAAGATATTTCCTATAATTACAACCTAGTGCACCTGCCACACTCATTAGCTCTGTGATACGGGTGAAGAATTCAGCTGCATTTATGTAAATTGAGAGCTTGATGAAGTTATAATGAATTGGATAGCACTGGATTATAAGGCTTTTTGGAGTAGAGTCACTGTATCTTCTTTAATTGTGTACCTCCCTATTCTTGCAAAACGTTAAGTTCAAAAGATACATGAGTGATAAACATGTAAACTGCACAGAGACGTGTTTCCGCTTTTGACGAATCACTTTGCAAAAAACTCGAACATGTAAAGTACTCAAAACCAAGAAAATTTGAGGGAGTAAATGTTTGCTTTAAAAAATTACATTGATCTTTCAAATCAACTTTAGGCCTAACCTTTTTCCATATTGATCTCTATTTATCTAACACTTGAATGTTCCATAAACTGCAACAAAGAGCAGTATGTACGGAGGCTTTCGATTCATTCACCCCCTAAAACCCTCCACTGCTCATCAACACACTTATTTTATCTGAATAAATATGCAGAACATTCCTTGAACACTCGGTCCAAGGTGGCTTAGCAGTTCAGACGTCTTTTTCCGTATTGTCGTGTCGTGTCCTGTATATATATATATTTACACCTTTTCTTCGCATATCTTTTATTTATTTTATTATCCAAGAACTCAACTACAAAAGCTTTCCTGCAAAAGCTTTCCTGCAACCCGCTTCACCAATTACAAAAAGTATTACTTACCTCAATCTGAAAATCCATCGTGGAAGCTAGCCAGGGGCTAATTCAGAAGCTAGCCTGAAAGCTAACCAGAAGCTACTCCGATAGCTAGCCAGAAGCTAATCTGTAGCTGCCCCGAAATTAGCCGGTTTGCTGGCTAGCGTTGGTGTTTCAGCTGCCCTCGTTTTGTGGTCATCAGCTATTCCTTTAGCTCGATAATCTACCGGCACTTTTGTGCAACGCGACTCGGACCGGAGCATTCCGGGACTTTTTTTATTTTTCTCTCAGTTTCCCCGGATTCCAGCCGCAGGCTCTGGACACCTGCACCTTGATTTCGCAGCTAGCTAGCTGCATACCGTGTGACTATTGGCTTACGTCGACCCCGGAGCAAACTCAAATCATGCTGGAGCTAGCCAGCTAAGGAGTTCCATCACCATCCGGACCCGTTTCTTTTGTTGCTGCTGCAGATACGGAACCCCACCGGGCCTTCACGACTGACTGCCGCGACTGACTGCCGACGTTATCTGCCCGAGGGATTTATCCAACCGGCACCTCCGTCCCGACGTTACCTGAACGCTCATCTGAGGCCCGCTAATCGTTAGCTGTCTTATCGGCTGCTATCTGAACAAAACCCCACTACACGGAACCTACCGACGGAAACGCACGAGGTATCTACAAACAGACCTCCATCCTATGCTGCTACCGATAGCCATATACCTGGCCAGCTGTCTGGATCGCCACGACCCCAACCAACCTCTACTCACTGGACCCTTATTGATCACTCGATTAAGCATGCCTCTCCTTAATGTAAATATGCCTTGTCCATTGCTGTTCTGGTTAGTGTTTATTGGCTTATTTCACTGTAGAGATTCTAGCCCTGCTCTCTATACCATATCCAACCTCTCAGTTCCACCACCCACATATGCGATGACATCACCTGGTTTCAATGATGTTTCTAGAGACAAGATCTCTCTCATCATCACTCAATACCTAGGTTTACCTCCACTGTATTCACATCCTACCATACCTTTGTCTGTACATTATTCCTTTAAACTATTTTATCGCCCCCAGAAACTTCCTTTTACTCTCTACTCTAGTAGCTCTAGGCGACCAATTCTCATAGCTTTTAGCCGTACCCTTATCCTACTCCTCCTCTGTTCCTCTGGTGATGTAGAGGTGAATCCAGGCCCTGCAGTACCTGGCTCCACTCCTATTCCCCAGGCGCTCTCTTTTGATGACTTCTGTAACCGTAATAGCCTTGGCTTCATGCATGTTAACATTAGAAGCCTCCTCCCTAAGTTTGTTTTGTTCACTGCTTTAGCACACTCTGCCAACCCGGATGTCTTAGCCGTGTCTGAATCCTGGCTTAGAAAGACCACCAAAAATTCAGACATTTTCATCCCCAATTACAAGATTTTCAGACAAGATAGAACGGCCAAAGGGGGCGGTGTTGCAATCTACTGCAAAGACTGCCTGCAGAGTTCTGTTATACTATCCAGGTCTGTTCCCAAACAATTTGAACTTCTACTTTTAAAAATCCACCTCTCTAAAAACAAGTCTCTCACCGTTGCCGCCTGCTATAGACCACCCTCTGCCCCCAGCTGTGCTCTGGACACTATATGTGAACTGATTGCCCCCCATCTATCTTCAGAGCTCGTGCTGCTAGGCGACCTAAATTTGAACATGCTCAACACCCCAGCCACCCTACAATCTAAGCTTGATGCCCTCAATCTCACACAAATTATCAATGAACCTACCAGGTACCACCCCAATTCCGTAAACACGGGTACCCTCATAGATATCATCCTAACAAACTTGCCCTCCAAATACACCTCTGCTGTTTTCAACCAAGATCTCAGCGATCACTGCCTCATTGCCTGCATCCGTAATGGGTCAGCGGTCAAACGACCTCCACTCATCACTGTCAAACGCTCCCTGAAACACTTCAGCGAGCAGGCCTTTCTAATCGACCTGGCCGGGGTATCCTGGAAGGATATTGATCTCGTCCCGTCAGTAGAGGATGCCTGGTCATTTTTTAAAAATGCCTTCCTCACCATCTTGAATAAGCATGCCCCATTCAAGAAATTTAGAACCAGGAACAGATATAGCCCTTGGTTCTCTCCTGACCTGACTGCCCTTAACCAACAGAAAAACATCCTATGGCGTTCTGCATTAGCATCGAACAACCCCCGTGATATGCAACTTTTCAGGGAAGCCAGAAACCAATATACACAGGCAGTTAGAACAGCCAAGGCTATCTTTTTCAAGCAGAAATTTGCTTCCTGCAACACAAATTCAAAAAAGTTCTGGGACACCGTAAAGTCCATGGAGAATAAGAACACCTCCTCCCAGCTTCCAACCGCTCTGAAGATAGGAAACACTGTCACCACCGACAAATCCACTATAATTGAGAATTTCAATAAGCATTTTTCTACGGCTGGCCATGCTTTCCACCTGGCTACCCCTACCCCGGACAACAGCACTGCCCTCCCCTCTGCTACTCGCCCAAGCCTTCCCCATTTCTCTTTCTCCCAAATACAGTCAGCTGATGTTCTTAATGAGCTGCAAAATCTGGACCCTTACAAATCAGCCGGGCTAGATAATCTGGACCCTTTCTTTCTAAAACTATCTGCTGAAATTGTTGCCACCCCTATTACTAGCCTCTTCAACCTCTCTTTCGTGTCGTCTGAGATCCCCAAAGATTGGAAAGCAGCTGCGGTTATCCCCCTCTTCAAAGGGGGGGACACCCTTGACCCTAACTGCTACAGACCTATATCTATCCTACCCTGCCTTTCTAAGGTCTTCGAAAGCCAAGTCAACAAACAGATTACCGACCATTTCGAATCACACCACACCTTCTCCGCTATGCAATCTGGTTTCAGAGCTGGTCATGGGTGCACCTCAGCCACGCTCAAGGTCATAAACGATATCGTAACCGCCATCGATAGGAAACAATACAGTGCAGCCGTATTCATTGACCTGGCCAAGGCTTTTGACTCTGTCAATCACCACATCCTCATTGGCAGACTCGACAGCCTTGGCTTCTCTAATGATTGCCTCGCCTGGTTCACCAACTACTTCTCTGATCGAGTTCAGTGTGTCAAATCGGAGGGTCTGTTGTCCGGGCCTCTGGCAGTCTCTATGGGGGTGCCACAGGGTTCAATTCTTGGACCGACTCTCTTCTCTGTTTACATCAATGATGTCGCTCTTGCTGCTGGTGATTCTCTGATCCACCTCTACGCAGACGACACTATTCTGTATACTTCTGGCCCTTCTTTTGACACTGTGTTAACAACCCTCCAGGCGAGCTTCAATGCCATACAACTCTCCTTCCGTGGCCTCCAACTGCTCTTAAATACAAGTAAAACCAAATGCATGCTCTTCAACCGATCGCTGCCTGCTCCTGCCCGCCTGTCCAACATCATTACTTTGGACGGCTCTGACTTAGAATATGTGGACCACTACAAATACCTACAGTGGGGAGAACAAGTATTTGATACACTGCCGATTTTGCAGGTTTTCCTACTTACAAAGCATGTAGAGGTCTGTAATTTTTATCATAGGTACACTTCAACTATGAGAGACGGAATCTAAAACAAAAATCCAGAAAATCACATTGTATGATTTTTAAGTAATTAATTTGCATTTTATTGCATGACATAAGTATTTGATACATCAGAAAAGCAGAACTTAATATTTGGTACAGAAACTTTTGTTTGCAATTACAGAGATCATACGTTTCCTGTAGTTCTTGACTAGGTTTGCACACACTGCAGCATGGATTTTGGCCCACTCCTCCCTACAGATCTTCTCCAGATCCTTCAGGTTTCGGGGCTGTCGCTGGGCAATACGGACTTTCAGCTCCCTCCAAAGATTTTCTATTGGGTTCAGGTCTGGAGACTGGCTAGGCCACTCCAGGACCTTGAGATGCTTCTTACGGAGCCACTCCTTAGTTGCCATGGCTGTGTGCTTCGTGTCGTTGTCATGCTGGAAGACCCAGCCACGACCCATCTTCAATGCTCTTACTGAGGGAAGGAGGTTGTTGGCCAAGATCTCGCGATACATGGCCCCATCCATCCTCCCCTCAATACGGTGCAGTCGTCCTGTCCCCTTTGCAGAAAAGCATCCCCAAAGAATGATGTTTCCACCTCCATGCTTCACGGTTGGGATGGTGTTCTTGGGGTTGTACTCATACTTCTTCTTCCTCCAAACACGGCGAGTGGAGTTAGACCAAAAAGCTCTATTTTTGTCTCATCAGACCACATGACCTTCTCCCATTCCTCCTCTGGATCATCCAGATGGTCATTGGCAAACTTCAGACAGGCCTGGACATGCACTGGCTTAAGCAGGGGGACCTTGCGTGCGCTGCAGGATTTTAATCCATGACGGCGTAGTGTGTTACTAATGGTTTTCTTTGAGACTGTGGTCCCAGCTCTCTTCAGGTCATTGACCAGGTCCTGCCGTGTAGTTCTGGGCTGATCCCTCACCTTCCTCATGATCATTGATGCCCCACGAGGTGAAATCTTGCATGGAGCCCCAGACCGAGGGTGATTGACCGTCATCTTGAACTTCTTCCATTTTCTAATAATTGCGCCAACAGTTGTTTCCTTCTCACCAAGCTGCTTGCCTATTGTCCTGTAGCCCATCCCAGCCTTGTGCAGGTCTACAATTTTATCCCTGATGTCCTTACACAGCTCTCTGGTCTTGGCCATTGTGGAGAGGTTGGAATCTGTTTGATTGTGTGTGGACAGGTGTCTTTTATACAGGTAACGAGTTCAAACAGGTGCAGTTAATACAGGTAATGAGAGGAGAACAGGAGGGCTTCTTAAAGAAAAACTAACAGGTCTGTGAGAGCCGGAATTCTTACTGGTTGGTAGGTGATCAAATACTTATGTCATGCAATAAAATGCAAATTAATTATTTAAAAATCATACAATGTGATTTTCTGGATTTTTGTTTTAGATTCCGTCTCTCACAGTTGAAGTGTACCTATGATAAAAATTACAGACCTCTACATGCTTTGTAAGTAGGAAAACCTGCAAAATCGGCAGTGTATCAAATACTTGTTCTCCCCACTGTAGGTGTCTGGTTAGACTGTAAACTCTCCTTCCAGACCCACATCAAACATCTCCAATCCAAAGTCAAATCTAGAATTGGCTTCCTATTCCGCAACAAAGCATCCTTTACTCATGCTGCCAAACATACCCTTGTAAAACTGACCATCCTACCAATCCTCGACTTCGGTGATGTCATTTACAAAATAGCCTCCAAAACCCTACTCAATAAATTGGATGCAGTCTATCACAGTGCCATCCGTTTTGTCACCAAAGCCCCATATACTACCCACCACTGCGACCTGTACACTCTCGTTGGCTGGCCCTCGCTTCATACTCGTCGCCAAACCCACTGGTTCCAGGTCATCTACAAGACCCTGCTAGGTAAAGTCCCCCCTTATCTCAGCTCGCTGGTCACCATAGCAGCACCTACCTGTAGCACGCGCTCCAGCAGGTATATCTCTCTAGTCACCCCCAAAACCAATTCTTCCTTTGGACGCCTCTCCTTCCAGTTCTCTGCTGCCAATGACTGGAACGAACTACAAAAATCTCTGAAACTGGAAACACCTATCTCCCTCACTAGCTTTAAGCACCAGCTGTCAGAGCAGCTCATAGATTACTGCACCTGTACATAACCCATCTACAATTTAGCCCAAACAACTACCTCTTTACCTACTGTATTTATTTATTAATTTATTTTGCTCCTTTGCACCCCATTATTTCTGTCTCTACTTTGCACTTTCTTCCACTGCAAACCAACCATTCCAGTGTTTTTTTAGTTTTTATTTTACTTGCTGTGTTGTACTCACTTCGCCTCCATGGCCTTTTTATATTTTTATTTATTTATACATATATTTGTTTGCCTTCACCTCCCTTATCTCACCTCACTTGCTCACATTGTATATAGACTTATTTTTTTTCACTGTATTATTGACTATATGTTTGTTTTACTCCATGTGTAACTATGTGTTGTTGTATGTGTCGAACTGCTTTGCTTTATCTTGGCCAGGTCGCAATTGTAAATGAGAACGTGTTCTCAATTTGCCTACCTGGTTAAATAAAGGTTAAATAAATAAAATAAAAAACACAGTTAGTTTTCAACTAATGACACAAGCCAATGACCGCATTCCTCTTTAGCCCATCTTGAAAGGAGGATTCTGCTTTCCCATTAGTGACTAATGTGCCATAATATTGACTGCTTTTGCGATGGGCCATCATGCAAGACAAAAAAGTGCAAAGCAGAATCTTAAGCACATGGAGGGAACCTGATGTGAGTTTCTGCCTCCTAGCAGCCACATCTGGTAGGTATTTCTCACTTTATCCAGAGCCAAATACTTTGACTTACACATGCTGAGATCTAAATGATCTTGAACCTATTCCATGGCGAGAAATGGAGATAGATGGAGAGATAGAGAGAACTCTGTTAGTAATTAGTCAGGTGGCGAAATAGAATTTGCTGCCAAGTGAATTAGACCACGTCTACTGTGCTGCATCTCATTCTTTAAAAAAATGACCAGAAACTAGAGCTTTGCTTCAGAATGCTTAGCTACAACATAGATTGATTTAGAAATCACTGCTAACGTGTAATATCCACAGGTGACACTTTGATACAGGTGTAGGATCTTAATTTGACCAGTTTCTCACAGCAGGAAAATAATCCTGCAGCAACAGGAAATGTGAATTATTATGTGGATAATAATTAACCCCCTAGATTTGAAATCAAATTAGCATAACAACAAAAATCGACATAAAAATCCATCAGTTTAAGCTAGAGATATGTTTTTTTTTCAATGGATGCGGTGAAAGATGACAGAGCTATAGCGGTGTTTGTCAGACAATGAGACATTCACGAAAATTGCTCTTCTCACAAAATCGTCTGTACCGTCCTAACAGTTTGGCCTACAAACTGTTTTGCTTCAGACTCGTCTGAAGGTCCCCTGGGACCAGTTCAAAAATGTTTACTGTACATACGTCCATACCAGTCAAAAGTTTGGACACACCTACTCATTCCAGGGTTTTTCTTTATTTTTACTATTGTAGAATAATAGTGAATACATCAAAACTATGGAATCATGGAATACTATGGAACTATGGAATCAAAAATGGAATCATGTAGTAACCAAAAAAGTGTTTAACAATTACAAATATATTTGATATTTGAGATTCTTCAAAAGTAACCACCCTTTGCCTTGATGACAGCTTTGCTAGCTAGGTAAACAATGAACCATAATCCCAACTCATGACGTTACTACCCTGCATGAATCTGCAGGTAGCTAACCAACCAGGTTCAATGTTAGCTAGCTAACATTAGGCTATAGCTAGCCAAGTAAATGGCTCTGAGATATGAATAATAAGATCATACATGTAACGTTAGCTAGAGAGCCAGCCAGTGAACGTTAGTTAGCTAGGTAAACAATGAACTATAATCCCAACTCATTACATTACTACCCTGCATGAAGCTGCAGGTTGCTAACCAACCAGGTTCAATGTTAGCTAGCTAACATTAAGCTATAGCTAGCCAAGCAAATGGCTCTTTCTGTCAAAATTAGAAACGTGTAATATCTGAAAATGTAGCTAGCTAGACCATCTTACCTGTATACATGGATGGACACATCTCCTGTTGGATGCCATGGTTGCCCTTAGTTTGAAGATGTAATCCAGAGACAGGTGGTTTCTCCATTTCCTTAGCAATCATACTCAAAATCCACTGATTTAAAAACTCGTTCCTCCAAAAGGGGAGAGCAACACTTGTGCAGTTTTAATACAAAAACGTTTTTTTTTTTAAAGTCACGTTAGATAGGATTACCTAGACATACTGACCAGCTCAAATAGACAGAAGCTGGCAGACCAATCCAAATTAATCTCTCAGAATGTCCAGCCTACTCATTATCTCAGCCAATCATGACTTGCGGGAAGGTTGCAGACTTTTTCTGTGGCTAAACCAACTAGGCTTGTAATTTAACAATTGTATTTGTATTTACAGATGACATAAACGTTTGTTATTAAGGCACATGAAAGTTCACAAGTTCGTGAAGGCATTTCTGCCAATTAACACATTTTGATTAAAAAAAGTTTACGTTCAAATGGCTTTCCTGTGCAGTAGTGACCCGCAACATACATCTAGTTTCCTGAAACATGGTCACATATACTAATTCATTTTTAAATGGATGGGTTTATTGGTGGTAAAATAGACATGTTATAACATTTTGAACCACCAGGCTGCGGATGTCATGCAGTCTGTCATTTTTGTGTTTATTCTTTTTCATAAAAACAATGACAAGTTTGATGTCGGACAACAATAGAATGTTCATGATGTCACTGACAACTGTTTACAGACATGTCGATAGACGTAGTATAAACCAGCCTTTAGTCTTGAAATCTTTGGTTGTTTAGTACACTACTGCACTCACTCTGTTTAGCATATGCCTAAATACAGTTGAAGTCAGAAGTTTACATACAGTTGAAGTCGGAAGTTTACATACACTTAGGTTGGAGTCATTAAAACTCGTTTTTCAACGACTCCACAAATTTCTTGTTAACAAACTATAGTTTTGGCAAGTCGGTTAGGACATCTACTTTGTGCATGACACAAGTAATTTTTCCACCAATTGTTTACAGACAGATTATTTCACTTTTAATTCACTGTATCACAATTCCAGTTGGTCAGAAGTTTACATACACTAAATTGACTGTGCCTTTAAACAGCTTGGAAAATTCCAGAAAATTATGTCACGGCTTTAGAACCTTCTGATACGCTAATTGACCTCATTTGAGTCAATTGGAGGTGTACCTCTGTGCCTCTTTGCTTGACATCATGGGAATATCAAAAGAAATCAGCCAAGACCTCAGAAAAAAAATTGTAGAGCTCCACATGTCTGGTTCAGCCTTGGGAGCAATTTCCAAATGCCTGAAGGTGCCACGTTCATCTGTACAAACAATAGTACGCAACATATATGCATAGCAAGCATAACAAAAGTATCTATAGCCACAGTAAAACGAGTCCTATATCGACATAACCTGAAAGGCTTATGAAAACAAGCCTTTTTGTTTCTGGTTTGAGACAATAAATAACAATAACAATAAATACTGTCTGTCTTTGTCTTCACAAATGCTACATTAATTTGATCGCGATTTGTTCTGTTAGTAAGGAAAAAGCCACTGCTCCAAAACCACCATAAAAAAGCCAGACTATGGTTTGCAACAGCACATGGGGACAAAGGGTGTACTTTTTGGAGAAATGTCCTCTGGTCTGATGAAACAAAAATAGAACTGTTTGGCCATAATGTCCATCATTATGTTTGGAGGAAAAAGGGGGAGGCTTGCAAGCCGAAGAACAACATCCCAACCGTGAAGCACGGGGGTGGCAGCATCATGTTGTGGGGGTGCTTTGCTGCAGGAGGAACTGGTGCACTTCACAAAATGGCATCATGAGGGAGGAAAATTATGTGGATATATTGAAGCAACATCTCAAGACATCAGTCAGGAAGTTAAAGCTTTGTGGCAAATGGGTCTTCCAAATTGACAATGACCCCAAGCATACTTCCAAAGTTGTGGCAAAATGGCTTAAGGACAACAAAGTCAATGTATTGGAGTGGCCATCACAAAGCACAGACCTCAATCCACTAGAACATTTGTGGGCATAACTGAAAAAGTGTGTGCGAGCAAGGAGGCCTACAAACCTGACTCAGTTACACCAGCTCTGTCAGGAGGAATGGGACAAAATTCACCCAACCTATTGTGGGAAGCTTGTGGAAGGCTACCCGAAATGTTTGACCCAAGTTAAACATTTTAAAGGCAATGCTACCAAATTCTAATTGAGTGTATGTAAACTTATGACCCACTGGGAATGTGATGAAAGAAATAAAAGCTGAAATAAATCATTCTCTCTACTATTATTCTGACATTTCACATTCTTAAAATAAAGTGGTGATCCTAACTGACCTACGATAGGGAATGTCAGGAATTGTGAAAAACTGAGTTTAAATGTATTTGGGTAAGGTGTATGTAAACTTCTGACTTCAACTGTAGATATTCCATAAAAAAATCAGCCGTTTCAGCTACAATAGTCATTTACAACATTAACAATGTCTACACTGTATTTATGATCAATTTGATGTTATTTTAATGGACAAAAAATGTCATTTTCTTTCAAGAACAAAGGTATTTCTAAGTGACCCCAAACTTTTGAACAGTAAAAAAAAACAGTCACAAAAGAACAAACTTCCTTTAGATTTTTTGGGACTATCTGTTCTTCCATGTAGGTAATCTGTTATTCAATGCGTTTGTATGTGCTAATAGCCAAATTAAATATTTAATCAAATCATTAGTCAATATATTTTTTTTTATACTTCAAGGGGAGTTAAAATTCAAAATCAAATAGCTAAATTATCCTTGGTATGACCTTCTTATACAATTCCATATAACTTACTAGAACCCCCTGTACCCCGGCTTAGCCTGGACATTTTTGTAGGGGTTTGTATTTCTTGCTGCACAGGACACTTCTCCGCGACAATAGAGTGGCCAAATTAAGACAGCACACCTGTAGGGAATATATCATATTCAATGCCCAACCTTTAATAAAAAACGCTGATCAGGAGGAGTGTGTGAGTTTCAAAAGCCACCAACTGGTTTGGCACAAAACCCACCGGTTCCCTGAATCAATGACTGCTGTTTAACCTAATAAGCACAGATAAAGTAACAAATGGTGTTTACGAGACCAATAAATAAAGTGAATAAATATTGGACCTCTATTGACAAGGTTTCAAGCTCTTTTGTTGTGGCTTGAATGTGTGTTGCTGCAGTTCCCCAAAGAAGCAGCCCCGGATCGTAAATTCAACATTAGTATTGTATTCCCCGGCCTCCATCAGAACGCTGTTGAGTACAACAAGACGTTTCAGTCCGAAGTGCATATCCTTGAAGTTACAGCTAGCACGGACAAAGAGGTTAATCCAATGTTTAGCATTCTTCTCAGCTTTGATGTCAAAAGTAGTTTGACAAATCTCTAGAGTCACTATTTCCTAGACAAAAAATCAACAACCAATCCCTTGGTTTGTGATGTTTTTCCACAAGACACAGAGACACATTTTGGGGCCAGTATATAAGCCAGTTTATGACTGTCCTAAGATTACTAAGAGGACAGACTACTCCTTATAGTATATACAATAATAATAATATAATATAATACAATATATATACTCCTACACATGTAGACTTTTAGAGAACAAAGTGGGCCTGATGCCCAACACTGAAATATTAACCTTCAATAAAAGGCAATCCCTGGTGATTTGCTGTCCGCCAACTGGATTATACATAGCTTCCTGGAAAGCCATCTCCAGGCGCGAGCAGCATTACGAGGCTGCATTAAAAAGGAGATTCCTCTTGGCGGACACACAGAGGTCTGGATTCTGCCTCTCCTCTGACACTATTTATATCTGCTGCCTGTGATCCCAGTGGTCAGACAGCCTAATGAGATGGAAGCTATTCTAAAGGGATAGAAGATTGGATAGAGGTGTATGTGTTTGCATGAGTGCGTGTGTGAATGCGTGCACACAGTGCCTTCAGAAATTATTGACACCTCTTTACTTTTTCCACATTTTGTTGTGTTACAGCCTGAATTTAAAATAGATTAAATTGCGATGTTGTGTCACTGGCCTACACACAACACCCCATAATGTTGAAGTGGAATTATGTTTCCAAATGAATTAAAAATAAAAATCTGAAATGTCATGAGTCAATAAGTATTCAACCCCTTTGTTATGGCAAGCATAAATAAGTTCAGGAGTAAATATTTGCTTAACAAGTCACATAATACGTTGCATGGTGTAATGGGTGCGTGCTGGTGGCAGGGAAGTCAGGCGCAGGAGAACAAACTTGGTAAAAACGGAGTTGTTTAATAAACGCTGATAAAACTCCAAAAACCAAAATGTACAAAATAACAAAAGTGGGTACAAAACCCTTTGCACACCAACATAATACATGCACATCACATACAAGCAAACAATCTCCAACAAGGACATGAGGGGAAACAGAGGGTTAAATACACAACATGTAATTGATGGGAGGTGTGAAGGAAGGTGTGAAGGAAGACAAGTTGTGAAGGAAGACAAGACAAAACCAATGGAAAATAAAAAATGGATCAGTGATGGCTAGGACCGCCGAACACCACCCGAACAAGGAGAGGGACCGACCTCGGCGGAAGTCGTGACATATGGACTCACTCTGTGTGCAATAATAGTGTTTAACATACTTTTTTAATGACTACGTTATCTCTGTACCCCACACATATAGTACAATTATCTGTAAGGTCCCTCAGTTGAGCAGTACATTTCAAACACAGATTTAACCACAAAGACAAACTCATGATCCTAATCTATACATGAATACCTATCTGACTTGTTTGGGATGAGAACGTGCCTTTGCTCAAGGACACAACACTACCTCTCCTGTCCCGTCCCGTATAGAAGGAGCTCCAAGTGCTCGTGATTGGATCACATCTCACCAAACACCCTGTTAGCGAGCGTTAGCGTTAGCACAAGGCAGCGTCATCCGTCAGAGAACCAGACAGGCCGTGATTCACGGCACAGCTGCGAAAACAACAACAACGACTGCAAACTAAACCTGAACTCAGGG
Organism: Salvelinus alpinus; assembly: GCF_045679555.1. Lineage (NCBI taxonomy): Eukaryota > Metazoa > Chordata > Actinopteri > Salmoniformes > Salmonidae > Salvelinus > Salvelinus alpinus. The sequence continues at coordinate 15,387,523 of NC_092093.1, read as the reverse complement.
AGAGGACTTATTCGCGAGCGAAAAAGCCAGGTCTGCCAATGAAAGGACCTTTTCCCAGAATCCTATCACTCTCTCTGTAGTACCAAACCACTTACATTATATTAGTTGGCACAGACAAATGCATACACACACACACGATAACATACGCACTATACATACACATGGATTTAGTACTGTAGATATGTGGTAGTGGTGGAGTAGGTGCCTGAGGGCACACAGTGTGTTGTGAAATCTCTGAATGTATTGTAATGTTCTTAAAATTGTATAAACTGACTTAATTTTGCAGGACCCCAGGAAGAGTAGCTGCTGCTTTGGCAGCAGCTAATGGGGATCCACAATAAATACAAAATACAAAAATACTGCCCTCTGCCTACCGCAAATCAATGATCAATTATGGGGATTCAGCTCCAGTTGCACAACTGTTTTGGATGGTGAACTAGTCTGATGGACCTTAAAGGATCTCATGATGCACAGTTATATGACATAGTACAGCATGGTGAAATGTTTGGTTCCATTATTTCCATTCTCATATCCAATTACATAATCATACATGAATTAAGGTGAAACTGAGAAGCTCACATGTACTCATAATACACTTTCACAACAGCCATGTAACATAACATCCTGCAAATGGGATGTAAAAGCTGCAATCCATAGGGGTGAAACTGCCACGTCTGTTAGCAACATTACACTGAACAAAAATATAAACCAAACATGCAAAAATGTCAACGATTTTACTGAGTTACAGTTCATATAAGGACATCATTCATTAGGCCCTAATCTATGGATTTCACATGACTGGGAATCACAGATACCTGAAAAAAAAGGTAGGGGCGTGGATCAGAAAACCAGTCAGTATCTGGTGTGACCACCATCTGCCTCATGCAGCGCGACACATCTCCTTCACATAGAGTTGATAAGGCTATTGATTGTGGCCTGTAGAATGTTGTCCCACTCCTCTTCAATGGCTGTGTGAAGTTGCTGGATATTGACAGGAACTGGAACACACTGTCGTACACGTCAGTCCTGAGCATCCCAAACATGCTCAATAGGTGGGTCTCGTGAAGAGGGCACGACAAAGCCTATTCCCCCTCAGGAAACTGAAAAGATTTGGCATGGGTCCTCAGATCCTCAAAAGGTTCTACAGCTGCAACATCGAGAGCATCCTGACTGGTTGCATCACTGCCTGGTACGGCAAATGCTCAGCCTCCAACCGCAAGGCACGACAGAGGGTAGTTCGTACAGCCTAGTACATCACTGGGACTAAGCTGCCTGCCATCCAGGATGTCTACACCAGGCGGTGTCAGAGGAAGGCCCTAAAAATTGTCAAAGACCACAGCCACCCCAGTCATAGACTGTTCTCTACTACCGCATGACAAGCGGTACCGGAGCACCAAGTCTAGGACCAAAAGGCTTCTCAACAGGTTTTATCCCCAAGCCATAAGACTCCTGAACAGGTAATCAAATGGCTACATGGACTATTTGCATTGTGTGCCCCCCCCAACCCCTCTTTTACACTGCTGCTACTCTCTCTTGATCATATATGCATAGTCACTTTAACTATACATTCATGTACATACTACCTCAATTGGCCCGACTAACCGGTGCCTGTATGTAGCCTCGCTACTGTTATAGCCTCTCTACTGTTATTTTTCACAGTCTTTTTTACTGTTGTTTTTATTTCTTTACTTACCTATTGTTCACCTAATACCTTTTTTGCACTGTTCGTTAGAGGCTGTAAGTAAGCATTTCACTGTAAGGTCTACACCTGCTGTATTCAGCGCACGTGAAAAATTAACTTGGATTTGATTTGACTTGACATGTCTGGTGAGTATGCAGGCTATGGAAGAACTGGGACATTTACAGCTTCCAGGAATTGTGTACAGGTGAGCAGGTGAAGAAGCCGGATGGAGGTCCTGGGCTGGTGTGGTTACACATGGTCTGCGGTTGTCAGGCCGGTTAGACGTACTGCAAAATTATCTAAAACGACATTGGAGGCTGATTATGGTAGATAAATTTACAATAAATTATCTGGCAACAGCTCTGGTGGACATTCATGCAGTCAGCATGCCAATTGCATGCTCCCTCAAAACTTGAGACATCTGTGGCATTGTGTTGCGTGACAAAACTGCACATTTGTAACGGGTGTCGTCGGAAGGATGAGACCAAGGTGCAGCGTCGTACGTGTTCATGATTCTTTAATAAATCCAAACTCAAACAAAACAACAGAAGAACAACGAACGTCACGTTCAGTAGGCTACGCAGAGCTAAAAAACAACATCCCACAACCTAAGGTGGCAAAACAGGCTGCCTAAGTATGATTCCCAAACAGAGACAACGATAGACAGTTGTCCCTGATTGAGAAACATACCTGGCCAAAACATAGAAACACAAAACCTAGAAATAAAGAGCATAGAATGCCCACCCAAATCACACCCTGACCAAACCAAATAGAGACATAAAATGGCTCTCTAAGGTCAGGGCGTGACAACATTTTAGAGTGGCCTTTTGTTATCCCCAGCACAAGGTGCACCCGTGTAATGATCATGCTGTTTAATCAGCTTCCTGATATGCCACACCTGTCAGGTGGATGGATTATCTTGGCAAAGGAGAAATGCTCACTAACAGGGATGTAAACAAATTGTTGCACAACATTTTAGAGAAATAAGCTTTTTGTGCATATGGAACATTTCTGGGATCTTTTATCTCAGCTCATGAAACATGGGACCAACACGTTCCATATTGCGTTTATAATTTTGTTCAGTATACAACAACAAAGGCCTTACTTCAAACAATGAACACAGTTTTTTTCCCTCTGACATAACTGCACGTGCGATAGAACTGCAGAGCACCTCCTACGATTTGTTTTTACCGCGATGCTGGATGGATTTCCTCCAAACAAAAACAATAACAAATGTGCCTGGGGGTAGCGGTGGTTCACTTTGAATTACATTGCTTTCATTTTTCACATCCTACCCATATCTAGTCTTTCCTGGATTACTCTTTCTATCTCTTAACCCATTGTACCCTGCAGACATAAGGGTTCTGAAGGTTCTAAATATTTATCTGTGCTCTTCCTCGTTCTCTCTCTGTTTCTCTCTATCTTTCTCTGTCCCATTATCTGTGTGTCTGTTTGTGTCTGTCTCTCTTTAAGGTCTCCCAGCTCTTTTAGTCCCTTTGCTTTTCCTTCTACCTGTATTGCTGCAGGGTTATGCTCAGTGCTCATCCCCAGGTCGGTCCAACACACCAATCGCTTTCATGTCACTCCACAAATGGATGCGATTACTGTGACTGAGGAGCCCAGGTTATCGGAGAAGGGTGACCGACTGTGCTCCTAATCAAAGTGACATGGCCATACTGCAAGGCGAAGAGGCACCCACGGAACGGCTGCACCAGCCAGTCACCCGCCAGAGCCAGAAGCAGATACATCACCGCCACTCAACTAGTGTTTTACATGTAATAGCTTAGCTGTTAATCACATGGGGAAACTGTAATGCACTGTACTGTGTGTGACCAGCAACATGGTGTTGTGGGTACTGTTGTGACACCTGCTAACGAAGGTTAAATAATATATCAAATCAAATCAAATTGTATTGGTTACATACACATGGTTAGCAGATGTTATTGCGAGTGTAGCGAAATGCTTGTGCTTCTAGTTCCGACAGTGCAGCAATATCTAACAAGTAATATCTAACAATTCCACAACAAATACCTAATACACACAAATCCAAGTAAGGAATGGAATAAGAATATATAAATATAAATATATGGATGAGCAATGTCAGAGCGGCATAGGCTAAGATGCAATAGATAGTATAGAATACAGTATATACAGTGGGGCAAAAAAGTATTTAGTCAGCCACCAATTGTGCAAGTTCTCCCACTTAAAAAGATGAGAGAGGCCTTTAATTTTCATCATAGGTACACTTCAACTATGACAGACAAAATGAGGGAAAAAAATCCAGAAAATCACATTGTAGGATTTTTTATGAATTTATTTGCAAATTATGGTGGAAAATAAGTATTTGGTCACCTACAAACAAGCAAGATTTCTGGCTCTCACAGACCTGTAACTTCTTCTTTAAGAGGCTCCTCTGTCCTCCACTCATTACCTGTATTAATGGCACCTGTTTGAACTTGTTATCAGTATAAAAGACACCTGTCCACCACCTCAAACAGTCACACTCCAAACTCTACTATGGCCAAGACCAAAGAGCTGTCAAAGGACACCAGAAACAAAAATGTAGACCTGCACCAGGCTGGGAAGACTGAATCTGCAATAGGTAAGCAGCTTGGTTTGAAGAAATCAACTGTGGGAGCAATTATTAGGAAATGGAAGACATACAAGACCACTGATAATCTTCCTCGATCTGGGGCTCCACGCAAGATCTCACCCCGTGGGGTCAAAATGATCACAAGAACGGTGAGCAAAAATCCCAGAACCACACGGGGGGACCTAGTGAATGACCTGCAGAGAGCTGGGACCAAAGTAACAAAGCCTACCATCAGCAAGGGCATTGAAGATGAAACGTGGCTGGGTCTTTCAGCATGACAATGATCCCAAACACACCGCCCGGGCAACGAAGGAGTGGCTTCGTAAGAAGCATTTCAAGGTCCTGGAGTGGCCTAGCCAGTCTCCAGATCTCAACCCCATAGAAAATCTTTGGAGGGAGTTGAAAGTCCGTGTTGCCCAGCAACAGCCCCAAAACATCACTGCTCTAGAGGAGATCTGCATGGAGGAACGGGCCAAAATACCAGCAACAGTGTGTGAAAACCTTGTGAAGACTTACAGAAAACGTTTGACCTCTGTCATTGCCAACAAAGGGTATATAACAAAGTATTGAGATAAACTTTTGTTATTGACCAAATACTTATTTTCCACCATAATTTGCAAATAAATTCATTAAAAATCCTACAATGTGATTTTCTGGATTTTTTTCCCTCATTTTGTCTGTCATAGTTGAAGTGTACCTATGATGAAAATTACAGGCCTCTCTCATCTTTTTAAGTGGGAGAACTTGCACAATTGGTGGCTGACTAAATACTTTTTTGCCCCACTGTACATATGAGATGAGCAATGCAAGATATGTAAACATTATTAAAGTGGCATTATTAAAGTGACTGGTGTTCCATTCATGGCCAGTGATTACAAGTCTGTATGTAGGCAGCAGCCTCTCTGTGTTAGTGATGGCTGTTTAACAGTCTGATGGCCTTGAGATAGAAGCTGTTTTTCAGTCTCTCGGTCCCAGCTTTGATGCACCTGTACTGACCTCGCCTTCTGGATGGTAGCGGTGTGTATTGGTGTCAGAATGCGTGCAGAGAGGAAAGTGTGTGAAAAAGTAATGAAGTTCCATTGACGTATCCCCCTATGTAGACATTGTTCCTTGATAGCCCACAGCTGCCTTATGTATAACAAAGGTGTTGTCCTGTCTTATTTCTTAACTTTATAATTAAAAATATATAAATTAGCCCCCAGCTTGGTTTCAAGAGAGAGAAAGAGAAAGAGAGAGAGCGAAAGAGAAAGAGAAAGAGAGAGTCCCAGCTTGGTGCTTTGAGCTGACGGTGCAGTTTGATTGTGATTCCTAACAAGACCACTCTTAATAGGCAAGGAACCCAATGGAGCATTTTAATATGCTCTGTAATACATACTGACTATGACTACGTACCAGAATAATAGGACTGGAGTCACCGCCAACAACAAGCATACAGGCCTATAAAATCCATTCAAATACAGTGCTGAGCCAGAAAAAGCACCAACTAATGGGCATAAAGATGAGAACAAAAACAAATATCCACACTTTGTATCACTACAATATTATTGGCACTGAATATCTTATGTCATCCAAATACATGTTTTTTATGTGATTTTGAGGCATGAAATCTGTTATATCTCATCTTCTGGGCCTAAATCCCTCATCACCCATGGGAGGGTCATCGGCAAATGAATACATGGCATGCAAATAAGATTAACTCTGGCAGCATAGGCTTGGTTGCATAAAAGCGCTATGGCCCGGTTCTTGAATAGTGCAAGATTGTAAATGATGGATGTTTAGTGTGAACATTTAGTTTAATATCAGAGCAAATTAAACCACTTTCACTGATTGATTCATACTGCACAACATTTCCATTTACCGTGGGTTCACAATAGAAATAGTTCAAGACAAGCAAACATAGAAGCTCTAGCACTTTTATATACACTGCTCAAAAAAACAAAGGGAACACTAAAATAACACATCCTAGATCTGAATGAATGAAATATTCTTATTAAATACTTTTTTCTTTACATAGTTGAATGTGCTGACAACAAAATCACACAAAAATTATCAATGGAAATCAAATTTATCAACCCATGGAGGTCTGGAATTGGAGTCACACTCAAAACTAAAGTGGAAAACCACACTACAGGCTGATCCAACTTTGATGTAATGTCCTTAAAACAAGTCAAAATGAGGCTCAGTAGTGTGTGTGGCCTCCACGTGCCTGTATGACCTCCCTACAACGCCTGGGCATGCTCCTGATGAGGTGGCGGATGGTCTCCTGAGGGATCTCCTCCCAGACCTGGACTAAAGCATCCGCCAACTCCTGGACAGTCTGTGGTGCAACGTGGCGTTGGTGGATGGAGCGAGACATGATGTCCCAGATGTGCTCAATTGGATTCAGGTCTGGGGAACGGGCGGGCCAGTCCATAGCATCAATGCCTTCCTCTTGCAGGAACTGCTGACACACTCCAGCCACATGAGGTCTAGCATTGTCTTGCATTAGGAGGAACCCAGGGCCAACCGCACCAGCATATGGTCTCACAAGGGGTCTGAGGATCTCATCTCGGTACCTAATGGCAGTCAGGCTACCTCTGGCGAGCACATGGAGGGCTGTGCGGCCCCCCAAAGAAATGCCACCCCACACCATGACTGACCCACCGCCAAACCGGTCATGCTGGAGGATGTTGCAGGCAGCAGAACGTTCTCCACGGCATCTCCAGACTCTGTCACGTCTGTCACATGTGCGTGTGAACCTGCTTTCATCTGTGAAGAGCACAGGGCGCCAGTCGCGAATTGCCAATCTTGGTGTTCTCTGGAAAATGCCAAACGTCCTGCACAGTGTTGGGCTGTAAGCACAATCCCCACCTGTGGACGTCGGGCCCTCTAACAACCCTCATGGAGTCTGTTTCTGACCGTTTGAGCAGACACATGCACATTTGTGGCCTGCTGGAGGTCATTTTGCAGGGCTCTGGCAGTGCTCCTCCTGCTCCTCCTTGCACAAAGGCGGAGGTAGCGGTCCTGCTGCTGGGTTGTTGCCCTCCTACGGCCTCCTCCACGTCTCCTGATGTACTGGCCTGTCTCCTGGTAGCGCCTCCATGCTCTGGACACTACGCTGACAGACACAGCAAACCTTCTTGCCACACCTCGCATTGATGTGCCATCCTGGATGAGCTGCACTACCTGAGCCACTTGTGTGGGTTGTAGACTCCGTCTCATGCTACCACTAGAGTGAAAGCACCGCCAGCATTCAAAAGTGACCAAAACATCAGCCAGGAAGCATAGGAGCTGAGAAGTGGTCTGTGGTCACCACCTGCAAAACCACTCCTTTATTGGGGGTGTCTTGCTAATTGCCTATAATTTCCACCTGTTGTCTATTCCATTTGCACAACAGCATGTGAAATTTATTGTCAATCAGTGTTGCTTCCTAAGTGGACAGTTTGATTTTACAGAAGTGTGATTGACTTGGAGTTACATTGTGTTGTTTAAGTGTTCCCTTTATTTTTTTGAGCAGTGTATATAGTATTTTGCAATTAAAATCTACTATATAGACATGTTTCCTGCTTTAGAAAGGCACTGCAAATGCAATAACACTACATTTGAACTAGAATGTGGCCTTCTCTAAACTGACCCCTTGATAAAGCGGTATGGTGCTACTGGGTACTGAAACTATCAATGTAAATCAGCCACGTTTGGATGTTATAGTGTTAGGTTACATGAAGTAAACGGGTTAACACTGCAGACTGCTAAAGAAACAGAGACTGATCTTTGTCAGCCCATTCATTGTCAATGTTCATTCCCAAAAGAGAGCCAAACAAAGGACAGCTATTTTGTCTGTCTATTACAGCCATATCAACTCCTATCAAAATATGCCATCCCTAAGAGCTGGTCACTAACACTCGCTTATCGTATTCATTCAAAAACAGGAATGCAAATGAAAAAATGGTGTTAATACTCCATCCCTCTCACTCTACCAATTAGGTAACAGTGCCTAGTCCCGTTCTAAATATAGCACTGCATTGCTGGTGGAATACAACCTCTGTGCACATAGAGCAGGAGGCTGAAACACCCGCATGTTTGTGAATGAACCATGAGAGAGAACAGCCAGAAAGAAGAATAAAGGAAAAAAGAAACAGGAATTAGCAACAAAAAAATGACTGAGGCCAAGTGCTTTATATAGATTGCCTCCGACTGCGACATAGCTTCATATGCCTGCATACATACAGGACCGGCTCTACCACGCAAGTCAGCTACAGTCCCATGGGGCCCCCAAGAGCCCCCGTCACGTTTCCTATTGATTCATATCAGCCGTTGCGGGGGCCCGGGGTTTGGTGGAGAGAGGGGTAGAGAAGGGCAGCCAGGCAGCTAGCAATGAGGCTGTCAGAGTCTTGACTAATTGGGGGGAAAACACAGAGCGCCAAAGAAGCTTAGACCTCATTGTTTGTCTTTGATCCATAAAACATGATGAGTTCAATCCCCTTCTCTCCTTTCATTACCGTAATAAACATGCCAGAATAAATGAATAAAACATCCCGTCGAGGAAATCACAAACTAAAAACAACAACCACAACAACACAAAATTATTTCCTGTATAAATGAGTTGGAGAGATGGTACGTGCTTTGATGGGGAAAATGCCATTGATGGGCCTCACAACTACATATAGATGTAGGATCTTAATTTGAGCCAGTTTGCTACAGCAGGAAATCAATCCTGCAGCAACAAGACATTTTAATTTTTTTGTAGATTATAATTAATCCACATAATTATGTGGTTCATAATTAATCCACCATTTTTGTAGGGGTTGAAAATCATGTCTGATATTTCAAAATGGAAATTACAAAATTCAGAAGCCTTTTTAAAACTCAAATACACTACAAGCTTTACATTTCCTGCATCACAGGAAAGTTCTCCTGCCACAGGGTGATCAAATTAACATCCTACATCTGTAGCATACCATCAAGGCCAATGTGGCATTGTGTAGCAAGATCCGACCCAATCATATTCACAAGGAAGTCATGTTGGGGTACTATGTCCCGAAGAGGTGAAACAATTATATCACCAGACCATCTATGCAAGGAGTGGAGGACTGAGAACAAATACATTTCCCTACAATACCTTTTGAAGATGGATTCATTTCTCAAATCTACTGCACTTAACACTAGGCGTTTCTACACAGTCACAGCTGATACTGCCATTGCACATCCCAAAATGCCAAAACACCCAATATGAATGTACTGCCTGCTGTACTTCTCCACATCACTCCTGCTCTCAAACAGAGAGGTTGACAACAAATTTAGGGGGCATTGGATTTCCAATATTTACTTGTATATTAACTTTTACGAGGCTGTAAACAGCCTTATGGTCGGCTGAGTAAGCAAAACAGAAGAGACAAAGTTGTTCTACTGTGTTTTACAATGCTTTCCTATCCCGTTACATAAATAGAGTAACACCACTCATTTGTTCCAATGAGTCTAATTTTCCCTGATGAAATATGTAGTTTGGATTGGAGTGGGAGGATACTGCAAATGCAAATCAGTGCAGCACAAACGTTTGCACATGTGCTCGACTGCTTCATCAAACTACTGACAACTACTGTCTGACAATGTTACGAGGACCACTCAACATTTGTTACATCCTGCATGCAGTGAAGCACGCAACAGTTCCATATGGTACGATATAGGCACGCCGTAAAAAAATGAATAAATCGCTTGTTGGCAAGCGGAGGTAAGCATGATCGGCTTCAGGCAAAGCAGCTTATAGGATTTAGTAGCGATTGAGTATGTTTCATAGATAAATGAATGAACAAAATACAATGACAATGTGCTGCCTTGGAAAGCCATCATGGTAATCCTCCCCGTGAAAATATGGGCGTGTGTCACAGAAGAGAGGTGAGGTCACTGCTTGGACGATTGTGTGCCTCACCGCTACTGTACAATAATACAGAGGCCAGAAACCTCTCCCTTGCTGTTTCACAGCAGCATTAAGCTCTGAGTAAAACAAACATCTGCATACAGTTGGCCTTTATGACATCCCTTACCTAAATCCCTCTTAGAACCCTCTATTATAACAGCCATAGAGAAAGATGCAGTACAGTCAGGGGCGTCATGCAAACCAAAAATCTGAGGGGGCACAAAGTACGTGAGGATGTCTGGTGGTGGTGGGGGGTCGGATGGGGACTAGGCCCCCTGTGTTGAAGTTGCCGAAATTTACATTTTTCAAACACGTGAAACAGCTTTTTCCTACAATCTATAGCCATAATCATTATGCTTAATTCTATGTGAAAAACGTACATATTTGCTGCATATCTAAGCATACCTCTTGAGCTGTCTGTATCCTTCTGACTGGCGGTTCAAACAAAATATGCTTCTCTGCATTTCTTCTAAAATCTGGGTAAAATATGTAAATCTTATTCAGTACATTTAGTAATTGCAAGTTTTTCTAAAGTCTACCAACCTTGCCAGCAGATATGTCAGCTAGCTACTCTAACTTGATTGATAGCCTGAAATGGGTTGGTAGCTCGTCATGAGGTTAGGAGATTTGGAACCTATCTGGGCTAGCTAAAGCCAACTTCATAAAATTGTTAGGTGTATAGTAGTATTACAGAGAAACAACAACAAAAAATATAACATAAAAATAATATACAGTGGGGAGAACAAGTATTTGATACACTGCCGATTTTGCAGGTTTTCCTACTTACAAAGCATGTAGAGGTCTGTAATTTTTATCATAGGTACACTTCAACTGTGAGAGACGGAATCTAAAACAAAAATCCAGAAAATCACATTGTATGATTTTTAAGTAATTAATTTGCATTTTATTGCATGACATAAGTATTTGATACATCAGAAAAGCAGAACTTAATATTTGGTACAGAAACCTTTGTTTGCAATTACAGAGATCATACGTTTCCTGTAGTTCTTGACCAGGTTTGCACACACTGCAGCAGGGATTTTGGCCCACTCCTCCATACAGACCTTCTCCAGATCCTTCAGGTTTCGGGGCTGTCGCTGGGCAATACGGACTTTCAGCTCCCTCCAAAGATATTCTATTGGGTTCAGGTCTGGAGACTGGCTAGGCCACTCCAAGACCTTGAGATGCTTCTTACAGAGCCACTCCTTAGTTGCCCTGGCTGTGTGTTTCGGGTCGTTGTCTTGCTGGAAGACCCAGCCACGACCCATCTTCAATGCTCTTACTGAGGGAAGGAGGTTGTTGGCCAAGATCTCGCGATACATGGCCCCATCCATCCTCCCCTCAATACGGTGCAGTCGTCCTGTCCCCTTTGCAGAAAAGCATCCCCAAAGAATGATGTTTCCACCTCCATGCTTCACGGTTGGGATGGTGTTCTTAGAGTTGTACTCATCCTTCTTCTTCCTCCAAACACGGCGAGTGGAGTTTAGACCAAAAAGCTCTATTTTTGTCTCATCAGACCACATGACCTTCTCCCATTCCTCCTCTGGATCATCCAGATGGTCATTGGCAAACTTCAGACGGGCCTGGACATGCGCTGGCTTGAGCAGGGGGACCTTGCGTGCGCTGCAGGATTTTAATCCATGACGGCGTAGTGTGTTACTAATGGTTTTCTTTGAGACTGTGGTCCCAGCTCTCTTCAGGTCATTGACCAGGTCCTGCCGTGTAGTTCTGGGCTGATCCCTCACCTTCCTCATGATCATTGATGCCCCACGAGGTGAGATCTTGCATGGAGTCCCAGACCGAGGGTGATTGACCGTCAACTTCAACTTCTTCCATTTTTTAATAATTGCGCCAACAGTTGTTGCCTTCTCACCAAGCTGCTTGCCTATTGTCCTGTAGCCCATCCCAGCCTTGTGCAGGTCTACAATTTTATCCCTGATGTCCTTACACAGCTCTCTGGTCTTGGCCATTGTGGAGAGGTTGGAGTCTGTTTGATTGAGTGTGTGGACAGGTGTCTTTTATACAGGTAACGAGTTCAAACAGGTGCAGTTAATACAGGTAATGAGTGGAGAACAGGAGGGCTTCTTAAAGAAAAACTAACAGGTCTGTGAGAGCCGGAATTCTTACTGGTTGGTAGGTGATCAAATACTTATGTCATGCAATAAAATGCAAATTAATTACTTAAAAATCATACAATGTGATTTTCTGGATTTTTGTTTTAGATTCCGTCTCTCACAGTTGAAGTGTACCTATGATAAAAATTACAGACCTCTACATGCTTTGTAAGTAGGAAAACCTGCAAAATCGGCAGTGTATCAAATACTTGTTCTCCCCACTGTATATATATACACACAGTGCCTAAGGAAAGAATTCAGACCACTTGACTATTTCCACATTTTGTTATGTTAAAGCCTTATTCTAAAAATGATTAAATCATTTTTCCCCCTCATCAATCTACACACAATACCCCATAATTGCAAAGCAAAAACAGGTTTATAGAAATGTTTGCACATTTATTTAAAAAAATTACAGAAATATCACATTTACATAAGTATTCAGACCCTTTACTCAGTACTTTGTTGAAGCACCTTCGGCAGCGATTACAGCCTCGAGTCTTCTTGGGTATGACGCTACAAGCCCTGGCACACCTGTATTTGGGCCGTTTCTCCCATTCTTCCCTGCAGAGCCTCTCAAGCTCTGTCAGGTTGGATGGGGAGCATTGCCGCACAGCTATTTTTAGGTCTCTCCAGAGATGTTCAATCGGGTTCTGGCTGGGCCACTCAAGGACATACAAAGACTTGTCCCGAAGCCACTCCTGCGTTGTCTGGGCTGTGTACTTAGGGTCGTTGTCCTGTTGGAAGGTGAACCTTTGCCCCAATCTGAGGTCCTGAGCTTCCGTCTGGCCACTACCATAAAAGCCTGATTAGTGGAGTGCTTTAGAGATGGTTGTCCTTCTGGAAGGTTCTCCCATCTCCACAGAGGAACTCTAGAGGTCTTGGGTTCTTGGTCACCTCCCTGACCAAGGCCCTTCTCCCCCCGATTGCTCATTTTGGCCAGGCAGCCAGCTCTAGGAAGAGTCTTGGGGGCTGCAGAAATGTTTTGGTACTCTTCCCCAGATCTGTGCCTCGACCCAATCCTGTCTCGGCGCTCTACTGACAATTCCTTCAACCTCATGGCTTGCTTTTTGCTCTGACATGCACTGTCAACTGTGGGACCTTATATAGACAGGTGTGTACCTTTCGAAATCATGTCCAATCAATTGAATTTACCACAGGTGGACTCCAATCAAGTTGTAGAAACATCTCAAGGATGATCAATGGAAACAGGATGCACCTGAGCTCAATTTTGAGTCTCATAGCAAAGGGTCTGAATACTTAATTAAATAAGGTATTTCATTTAAATTTTATTTTACATTTTCAAAAATGTCTAAAAACTGTTTTGGCTTCGTCATTTTGGGTAATTGTGTGTAGATTGCTGAGGACAATTTATTATTTAATCCATTTCAGAATAAGGCTTTAACGTAACAAAATGTGGAAAAAGTCAAGAGGTCTAAATACTTTACGAATGCACAGGGTGGCTACTTTGAGGAATCTAAAATATAACATATTTTGATTTGTTTAACACTTTTTTGGTTACTACATGATTCCATATATTATTTCATAGTTTTGATGTCTTCACTATTATTTGACAATGTAGAAAATAGTACAAATAAATAAAAACCCTGGAATGAGTAGGTTTGTCCAAACTTTTGACTGGTATTGTATATATTAAACAAGACAAATCTGAGGGGGCACATGCCCTTGTGCACCCTATGGGCATGACACCTCTTTTTGGAGTAACAACAATGATACATTTTCTGGCCTAGTGCTATGAGAACATGACTGGATTTATGAGTTTATATGCCATGATCCTCTGTAGATCAAAATGTTTTTGCACGTCAGCAAACGCATCATACCGACTGTATTTCTGTATTTTGAAAGTTGAAAACCTGATTGTTGACATGAAAAAACATTGAGACTATATCAATAATGGACTAATGAAACAAATACCAAAAGATAGGTTTTGGGTGGAGTTTTAATTTAAGTCTGGCATAATTGGTCAGATGCTCGACTAAAGTTGTGGGTCCATACGTGTTAAGAGAAGAGATCGGAACTGGAGGGAAGAGCTTCATCCTCTCTCTTTGCAAGTTACGGGCAAGTCTATAGGCCAAATGTCCTCTCTTCTTCCGAAATTCAAAAGATGCTAATACCTGCGATATTATTATTTGTCCAAAGCACCAGAACTAATGCTGCATCAGGACAGATCTATAGTACCATTTATGTTTACGTAGTCTGTCCACGAGAGAGACCTTCATGCTAAACAAACGTTAAAGAACGCATAGCAACTTAACCTGTAGAGGGCCAAAAATGTCATAGTAGCTGAGGCATTGGTTGCTTCACGTTAACAAAATGAATTAACTTGTTATGCTCTTTCAGATAGGGTATCAAAACGTCTGGCCTGCATTGACTGTTGGATTATTTGGAAAAGTAAGCAAGCACCAACAAGCTGCTTTTTACACAGTGTGTATGATTCTCTTTAGGCTGAGAATAGAGCACGTCTGTGGATAGTCTGGAGGGGCAATTAGGAAGTTTCTGTTAATGGCTCCACTACACATCGTGTCACAGAAGAGGTGAGACGTTTTAGCAAGTTATCTCTCGTTAATGGCTTATTACAGTGTAGCCACCCAGAGAAGAGTTCCATCTCTCTCATGCAGCACACATCTTAACAAACTATGAGTCACACATATCTGCTATGCTAAATGGGATGATGAAGACACCTAAACATTCCATTACAAGACTAGAAAATGTAAATTGCATGCAATCAAATTAGCATGTGTTACATTGCCTGACACCAGTACCACAGAGGCTATGTACAGCATCCTCAGTGACAACTCTGCCATCTCTAATTCCTGAGCTCAGAGGGCTTCGGAGCTATCTCCATATGCACTGGCAGATGGCTGGACACTTTCAGCAGCCCAGTGATATCCACACCTAGGCACACACACAGCAGATACTTGGCTAGCCCGCCATTGTCATGTTGTCCGTGGGTGAGTGACTGGTGGCAAGTGGCGGGCGACCAGCCAATGGCAGGGTGAATCAGCAGGGTCATGAGTGACACAGACCAATGACAAGGCTCTGTACTGCAGCTTAAGGGATGATAGAGAGAGGAGGGCATGTGGGACTTGCTCTAAGCACACATATACCCAAGGGAATTGTACACACTGCACACAGTGCACCAAACTGCCACGGATTGAGAACAAATCCATTCGGATAGGAGAGAAAGAAAGACCAATCTGTGTAAAAAAAACAGTCAGTAACGTGAGTCTGAGTATATGGCTCATGGTGTGTGTCAGCAGAGCACATTCATTACTCAAAAGATGCTTGCACTTTGTTTGTTTCTTTTTCCTTTAATCTACCACAAGTTGGACAGGTCAGAGGAGTGGGGATATTGAGATTGCTAAAACATTGAGCCGGACAAATCAATCTCAAATCTAGCGATGTTCTTAATGGTGAAGAAGTGAGAAGTGCTTTGTGACCAGTAGCAACAGCCACAACCACACAGCAGACACAAACAGAGTCCTAATGAATATAAAGTCTGATAACCACTGTTTGATAATGTACAATACAAACTATCAGTGGAACTTAATTTCCCCAGGCTCCAGTGGCCTGTCTGGTGAGAGTGGTCAAATTTGTGTAATTTGCCTCTGTGCTTTCCTTCATGCTTTATTTTGCCAAATTACTTGAGAATTGGAAGTGAGTCAAGGTTATAAGCAGAGAAGGCATTGGTCAACAGCACCTACAGACCACTAGGGAGGTCCAACCAGCCACAGGCAGGATACAGATTAGAGGGGTATCCAGTGTAGCTCCAGCAGTACTCAAGGCCCTGGACTCAAGGCTCTGGCTTCAAGGCAAGATATCTTTGGCTTTGTAAACATCCCCATCTCTGTCTTGGTGAGGCTGGGATACTGTTCACAGCCATAAAACAGCTGTGGCCCGTATGGGAGCAAAGTCCCCCCAGAGAGCTATCTGACAAACACATTACCGCGTGCATGCAGCCGCGCACACAGACGGCCATGGAAGCATCTGCAATCAACGATTTGTTATTCAATGCAGATGGCAATTACATCGTTTTAGCCGCGTTAGCCAAATAAATCTGCATGTCCTGGGAGACGACAGATGAAACATGAGGGAATCATCAACCTTGGGAGAAAAAAAACCTAGCTAGTGTTCTCTGTGGGGGTGTTACCACACACACACACACACACACACACACACACACACACACACACACACACACACACACACACACACACACACACACACACACACACACACACACACACACACACACACACACACACACACACACACACACACACTCCAATTCTATGGACTGGGCCATGATTGGGTATGGGGGACACGTCTCACTGTGAGTGGAAAGCAATCAAGCTCACACCCTCAGCCTAATGATTTAAACAAAGATGAGGTTGTGTGTTTGTCGGGCCCTTTTTCTCCCCTAGCCTGGGCTAATGGGACTGTGTTAGCCATAGGACAGCTGTCTGTCTAATCTCTAATGAGTGACACAGAACAAAGTGAAACTTTTCACCTGATGCCATCCTTAGGGATTTGGGCGGTGGATCCGGGTGAGGGGTTCTGATCAGTTTGAATTGGAATCTCTGCTTAGAAATCTGCCTGGTTCACCTCTGCACTACGGTTCACCTCTGCACTACGGTTCACCTCTGCACTACGGTTCACCTCTGCACTACGGTTCACCTCTGCACTACGGTTCACCTCTGAAGCAAATATAGGCAGGCTACACCGTTAGACAGGATTCACCTTGACAAATCCAGGAGTGAACATGTTATTGCCAATCTAATTTCATGTTCAAACATGAGTGAGGTAGAGTCATTTATGGTGAAACAAAGAGCACTGACCTCTCTTCCTCCTTGACGGCAGTAAACAAGATATGTCTTGTTCTCCTTCTCTAGACCGTAAATTATTGGCAACTGCTCTTCCTTCCATGTGATATACATGTATCATCCTCCATCTGGTTACGCTCTCGACTCAAAGATAAACACAAACAAATGTGAGCTTGAAATATTAATCAACTAATGTACTCAACATCAAAATATCTGGTTGGTCTGTCAATCTGTCAATCTGCCAATTAAATATTATTAAATTTATGGGATCCCCAATTAGCCAAGGCAGCGGCAACTCTTCCTGAGGTCCAAACAGGAAACAAAACAACAAATAAAATACATAATTGTATATAATATACATAACACTACATAAAACTACATAATATATATAACACTATATAATATACATAACACTACATAAAACTACATAATATATATAACACTATATAATATACATAGCACGACATCATCTCCTGCCTCTGCCACATGCTTCAGAAACAGGAGATGGCTCCTGCCCTATGAAACGTTCCGACTCACACAAGCCAAGATGAAACGTTCCAACTCACACAAGCCAAGATGAAACGTTCCGACTCACACAAGCCAAGATGAAACGTTCCGACTCACACCAGCCAAGATGAAACGTTCCGACTCACACCAGCCAAGATGAAACGTTCCGACTCACACAAGCCAAGATGAAACGTTCCGACTCACACCAGCCAAGATGAAACGTTCCGACTCACACCAGCCAAGATGAAACGTTCCGACTCACACAAGCCTAGATGAAACGTTCCGACTCACACAAGCCAAGATGAAACGTTCCGACTCACACCAGCCAAGATGAAACGTTCCGACTCACACAAGCCAAGATGAAACGTTGCGACTCAAACAAGCCAAGATGAAACGTTGCGACTCACACAAGCCAAGATGAAACGTTCCGACTCACACAAGCCAAGATGAAACGTTCCGACTCACACAAGCCAAGATGAAACGTTCCGACTCACACAAGCCAAGATGAAACGTTCCGATTCACACAAGCCAAGATGAAACGTTCCGACTCACACAAGCCAAGATGAAACGTTCCGATTCACACCAGCCAAGATGAAACGTTCCGATTCACACAAGCCAAGATGAAATGTTCAGATTCACACAAGCCAAGATGAAACGTTCCGATTCACACAAGCCAAGATGAAACGTTCCGATTCACACAAGCCAAGATGAAACGTTCCGACTCACACAAGCCAAGATGAAACGTTCCGACTCACACAAGCCAAGATGAAATGTTCCGATTCACACAAGCCAAGATGAAACGTTCCGATTCACACAAGCCAAGATGAAACGTTCCGATTCACACAAGCCAAGATGAAACGTTCCGACTCACACAAGCCATAATACAATACATAACACAGTACAACTCAATATTAGGAAGCTGTACTTAATGCTTTGTACACTCAGTGTTAATACATAGGATATCCTTCCCTGCATGCCCTGGATCCACATTTAGTCACACTCTGTAATTGTCCTCTAGTCACTTTTATTGAGATGTCTTGTCTTTAGATGATTTACAGCCACATTGTCACTTGAATGCTTTGATCTATATCAGTATAATTTACAGCGCAGCATCTTTTCTGCACAAATATTAAAATAACAGAAAAAAAAGTATTTTATGAGTGTAGATTGATCCAGATGTACGTTGTTTGTTCTGCACAGGACATGAGCACAGTGAGACTGGAGGCCGGGACACGTTCCCATTTTGGGAGATGATACTGTATGTATACGGGCAATTCCACAGTAAAGGAATTATGCTTTGAAAAAAACATTGATTTCAAAGTTTTAAAAAACATATAAATAGTCGTTGTGCAGAGTTGTAACAATTTCCACTAATTTAGTGGAAGAACTGTGCAGATGCAAACTATGGTAACGAATGACAGTAAAATTTCCCTCAGGTTTTTATGCGACCACATTTTCCAAAAACTCTTAAATATTTGCTCTGAATTACAATTCAAAGATGTCTACAGAAAGAATGGGGTGTCAGCTATGACATGACACTTTGTGTTTGAAAAATATATATATTTTGGTTATTGAACTACAGTAAGTGAAGTGGATTTACACCCGATAAGGGAATTACGGTAATGGAATTACATCATGGGTCCCTGATCTGTACTACACAGAAATTAATAATGATGGATATGAATGTCATTCTCAGCACAGCAGAGCACAGTAGAGTAGAGTTCAGTACAATACAGTGCAGTATACTGTAGTACAATATACTGTACTATATTCAGCTTTTCTTGAATCTACTGAGTAGTGTATTGTACTGTACTCTACTGTGCTCCACTCACTGTACCACAAAACGAAATGTGAGTTGTCAGGGGTCTTTATGTCAACATTATTGTGTTTTGATGTATTTCTGATCCCTTTTAAGACTTTTTCTGTTTGATGTTTTCTAAGACCCATTTTCCATCTGCTTATCCAGAAATCAAAGTCTTTAATTATGCCTAATTTTTAAAATGGAAAATGGTTGAAAAATGTATCTATGCCTCCATTTCCCCAAAATATAGTCTTAGGTTTCATTTGACACCCAATTTGATATGCTCCTATGAACATCACGTAGGTGCTCATGAGTCCTTTTTGAAGGAATTGTCCATACCTAACCCTTGGGACACACCTGCACCAGTCTACAGGACGGCAGAAATGTCTTGGCTTTTTGGGCATCTGCTGCTGAATCGTATTCACCCCCTGAAATATAAGCTGTAGTGCAAAAAATATTCTGATAGTCTTGCAGGAAAGATATTTGCACAGCAGACATTTTGCATAACTCTGTGGCTTTTGTTTATATTGCATTGGTGCACAACATGACTTAAATAATCACAGAGGCAACATAATAAAATGCCAGGGTAAGTCTAACATCTTTGTACAAAACTGATGCAACTGTTTTATTTTTTATTTAACTAGGCAAGTCAGTTAAGAACAAATTCTTATTTACAATGACGGCCTACCCCGGCCAAACCCTAACCCGGACAACGCTGGGCCAATTGCGCGCTGCCCTATGGGACTCCCAATCATCGCCGGTTGTGATACAGCCTGGAATCGACCCAGGGACTTTAGTGACGCCTCTAGCACTGAGATGCAGGGCCTATTTAGACCACTGCACCACTCAGGGGCCCATTGTGGCCCATTGAGACTTGAGATATGGAACACACTCGTTTGTGTAGATAATTTTCACAACTTTGAAGCACCAGTGCAGATGTACGATGTCATTGGAGGGTTTGTTATGGGCTTGCGACGCCAGAGGGGGAGAAGGGTAGACAAAATGGAGAGAACAAGACACAAAGAGACAACAACTAGTTTTGTACAGCAGTGCCTGTCATATGAAATTCAAAATGAGTGCTCAAACATAGCAAATAAATGAATGAATCTACCTTATAATGAATACAGTTGTAAATAACAATTATCGGAAATAATTACAGCTTGTGGTTGGTCTGTTAATTGTCAGGTTAAATACAGTGGTTTAAAACAACATTTCCTAGAGCGAGTGCTTAACCATTCTGGATAATCTTAACCCAGCCAAGTTGAATCACACTATGCAAATAGCTTTTTAATGATTAATGAATGTTGGTAAGGAAAAATAACCTCTGTAATCAGAAATCTAATAGACATCAGGGGAAAGCAAAGAGGTTTTCAAGTCTGCCATATTGCTTTGATCACCTCAGTAAGAAGTTGTTGACCTTCTATGTTCCTTTCTTGTGTTAGTTTCCCTTTATAAGAGAGCTGTGACTTGAGGCCTGTGGCTGATTTGCAGCACAGGAAGACTCGGTCAGACACCGGTGGATGGCAGCAGTATAGCTATGTGAAGGTTCTTCTTACACAGCCTACCCGATTTTCTCTCTCTCTCTCATATTAGGGGCAACAACAACTCCATGCTCTGTGTAGCAACGTTTCGGAGGAATAACAAGTAATGTAATGCTCCCTCTTGTTGTTATGCTAAACTCAGGTCTTCATACCCACTGTGGAATATGCATGACAAACAAACGCATTAGCCACCCTCCAACGGGTTCTTTTAAATTCACAGCACTGCCACTCTTAATCAGCCCTGCAGTAGAATCATAGCGGGTGCTTCATCTGATTAAATACAGAGCAGGAACTGGGGAAGTCTCTACGCAGTGTGAGATGCAGTGAGCGGCTCATCCTCTCTCTCTATACACCACCCTGGTTCTAACACACCTACACCCTGGTTCTAACATGCCTACACCCTGGTTCTACACACCTACACCCTGGTTCTAACATGCCTACAACCTGGTTCTAACATACCTACACCCTGGTTCTAACATGCCTACACCCTGATTCTAACATGCCTACACCCTGGTTCTACACACCAAAGTGTTTTGGCTGTTTTAACCACCAACGTGTTGGGGCTGCATTAACCACCAACGTGTTGGGGCTGCTTTAACCACCAACGTGTTGGGGCTGCTTTAACCACCAACGTGTTGGGGCTGCTTTAACCACCAACGTGTTGGGGCTGCATTAACCACCAACGTGTTGGGGCTGCATTAACCACCAACGTGTTGGGGCTGCTTTAACCACCAACGTGTTGGGGCTGCTTTAACCACCAACGTGTTGGGGCTGCTTTTAACCACCAACGTGTTGGGGCTGCATTAACCACCAACGTGTTGGGGCTGCATTAACCACCAACGTGTTGGGGCTGCTTTAACCACCAACGTGTTGGGGCTGCTTTAACCACCAACGTGTTGGGGCTGCTTTAACCACCAACGTGTTGGGGCTGCTTTAACCACCAACGTGTTGGGGCTGCTTTAACCACCAACGTGTTGGGGCTGCATTAACCACCAACGTGTTGGGGCTGCATTAACCACCAACGTGTTGGGGCTGCTTTAACCACCAACGTGTTGGGGCTGCTTTAACCACCAACGTGTTGGGGCTGCTTTAACCACCAACGTGTTGGGGCTGCTTTAACCACCAACGTGTTGGGGCTGTTTTAACCACCAACGTGTTGGGGCTGCTTTAACCACCAACGTGTTGGGGCTGCATTAACCACCAACGTGTTGGGGCTGCATTAACCACCAACGTGTTGGGGCTGTTTTAACCACCAACGTGTTGGGGCTGTTCATGCATGTTTAAGGTGTGAGACATCCACCCTATTGTGTTGATCTGCACACCATGATAACAGCAGCCAGACACACTCTCTAAGACAAAGTGTACATGCAATCATCGCATCTTCCCCTCTTCAATGATTCAGCTGGTTCAGCAGTGATTCAGCAGACTGAGTGAGACGGCTCATAAAGCGGCTGATGTCACACCTCTCAGCATGCGTGACGGTCTTGTACAAGACACACCCCTATAATGAGGTCTACTGTCACTGCAGTGGAGCCTATACTGTCCGTCATCATGGCATTGTTTGGAAGGCAGCTTGTTCACACTTAGGCTGAGACGTGGTAACATACCAAAGTGGGAAGAATTAGAGACATTAAATGGACAACAGATAAGAAGGAACTAAAGAAGTTGACGTTTTAGCACACACAAGAGTGTGTTTGTTGGATCATGCATGGCACTGTCAATTCCTGCAACGGCACATATTCAAGATATCTTGTTAATTAGTATGTTGTTTTGGATAAAAGCATCTGCTAAATCACCATGTTATTATTATTGTCATTACACTGACATCAATAATAAATTGTCTAGGCTCTGATTGAACCCCCAGGGGTCAGTGTGTGTTGGATGGGTTAGAGGAGGCCAGGAGCCTCCAGGGATTGCGTGCTCGGCTGATTAGGACGCATCCCATCTCATCATCGCTCTCATGAATCCAATCAGCGGGCGGTGACGCACAGCCAAGAAAATCTTTTTGATGTTTCTGGAGAGCGTAAATAATGGATTTACTACTTCTGATGTGTCGCCGGATGAGTCCTTCCGGGCAGAGCAGCAGCACTCTGGCTGTAGTTGGTTCCTCTTGTCACTGAAACCTGCCCGGTGCTACTGAGGTAAGGCTACACCGTGTGTCTTTGGTAAGGGGAAAGAAACAAACTCAAGCTGCAAGTAGTGATTATACGGGATCCGCCACTTGATTGGTTGTTCGGATGTCTTGTTGGCACATCATTTAGTTAGCTACGCAATAGTGAGATGAGGATTCTATTTCATTGCTTTTCATAAACACTCTAAATGCGGCTTCATATATCCATGAGCAAAGCTTGGCCTAGTTCTATTCTGCTAGTACCTGATTCCTTTAATTAAGTCTTCAAAACAGCCCCATAATTCAACCTAGACAGCAACTTACAGTCAAAGCATGCCGTAGTAAGACAGTCAAGTGTTTGGTCCATCTCATAGCATTGTTCACCATCTATGAAGTAACATTTTGACTGATAAAAAGGCAATCATTGGAATTACCTTAGCCAAATCACTTCAGCCAAAAACCTAACCAAACATCTGCACACCCAAACTCAAAAGTTGAGCCAAACTGCTGGCCGTATTATGAAGTTGGCCGGTTCTGGTTTGGGCTGATGTGACCTCAATCCCTGGCCTCCCTGCCTACTTAGATCATCAGTGTCTAAAACTGTAAGACCTGCTTCTTGGTCAGGTCTGGCTAAAGCCTCAAACACACACACAGCACCCTTCCCAGACAGAGATTAACACATGGGTCTGCTTCTCTGTCTCTTCTTATGGACGTATTCTAGAATGACAGTTTGCTGCTGAAGCTCTGCCCCTCCCCATCACCCTAAACCCCTAGATGCCATGACTCCTGTATTAGCCCTTCCAAAGTATAAGCTCCCAAACTGTGCTGCAGTGAGCCCTGGTGTCTATAATTCCTAGGTGAGTCTTGCTGTGTCATAGAAATCAAGTCCCACTTTAGAATTATTTCTGTTCAAACTGCACTAATGAAAATAAAAATGACAGTGGTTGGTGGCAGTAGAAGAAAGAAAGAGACCGAGAGAGAGAGAGAGGGAACGAGAGAGAGAGAAAGAGAGAGGGAGAAAGAGCGGGAGAGATAGAGAGAGAGAATATATGTTAAAGCCCAGTGGCTGAAATTTAATGGAGGCAGACATTCCCGGTAATGAATTATAGCTATTCAGTAGGAAGAACACAGGAAAACACATTGATTGACAGAAAGTGAATGAACGTGTTAATAGCATGAGAGGTTCAGGGATCTTTGTCTTAAATGGACCATCCTCTGTATGCTCCACATTTAATCGTTTGTGACCGCACTTCTACAAGAGGCTGGAGGAAGTGGACACAGTAAAGTGATAATAATTAGCATACCCTTCTACTTTTGTGGTTAAGGGCTCAGAAAAAACAAGTAGGTCTTACAGAACAAATCTATTACCATCCATGTCTACACACAGCAATAAGACATAGAAACATGCTGCACAGTCCTCACTGACAAAACTAAGTCATGGTAAGCCAGCCAATGAATACAAATGTATCACCGGCAGGTGTTTTTCATTGTTGTCTGGATTTTCACTGGCTTTGGGCCAGGTGGGACCTATCCCAGAGAGGTTAAATGCCATTGTGTCTCTCTCCGTTTGCTCCTCTGCCCTGCTATACATACAGTGCCTTCAGAAAGTATTCACACCCCTTGACTTTTTCCACACTTTTTGTGTTACAAACTGGGAATTAAAATTAATTGAATTGTCATGTTTTGTCAATGATCTAACATTCTTTCTCTTTGCTCTTGTTTTCCTTAATAGGATGTCGTGTGGGCGGAGCTGGGAGGGTCGTCAGCGAAATGGGACACACCTGGGCTCGGGTGTGTCCCAGGATAAATACACCTCTTCCACATTTATGGAGGAGACTCTCTCCATGCAGAGACACTGATAGAGTTTGGGTGTGGCATTTTTGTGGCTTGTTTGCTTGGGCACCTTTCAACACACCTCATTATCACATGTATGCATGCAAACCCTCACTTACATTGCTGACTACACACACCATTGTTAATTGTATTTAGTTTACTTCAGTTAATAAATATGTTTAGTTATTGTCTCCCTTTTTGTTGTTATTGTCTCCCTCCCGTTGTCTCCCTTTTTGTTACGAACTTCGAGCCGGTTCGTGACAAGTGGGGGCTCATCTGGGATCTTGAAGGTATTGTGTTTGGGAGGAAATGTGGAGTTAATGTTTAACTCTGTAGGTGCTTTGTTTTCATCTTTTGTTACTGCATTTTTTAGTTGTAATGTTTGATGCCCAGTACTGGTTGCCTTTGTTTGTTTGGTAAACTCACCACTGCGGTGGATCGTTGGTTGTGAGCTGCGTTGGAGAGAACATTGGTTAGTTTCCAGGCCCCTGCCCAGGCTGGACTCGCTGTTGGGACATCGGTCTGAGGTGAGTACAGTCGGCTGTGTACCTCAGTGGGAGATTTGGGTAGGGTAGTGACACTTGCTACCTGGATCTATAGCCTTTCTTTTTCCCCTGTTAGGCTTAGCGACGTGTTTCACTTTGGAATACGTAGGGCATGGTTATTTTTGTGTGGTGTCCCTGGACTGAGCAGTTGTCTCGGAGGCACGTCTGTGGCTTGGTGGAATCTGCCAGCGTGCTGGGTCTATTTTTATATTTTTTTGTATTTCTTTCCCCCTTGCCAGCGGGCTACAGTGTGTAATTACCCGCAGCAAATCCGCACGAAGACTAGGGGTGAGTTATTGTAGGTTGAGGAAGCTCCATATATCTCATCTCTGGAAGCATATTCAGCTTTTAGTGTAGCCAACAGTGTCCGTTATGATAAGGTTAAAATGGCTGTGTTACGGATTTGCGAATTGGTTCTTGAGGCTTACCGCCAACGATTTAGAACTTTAAAAAGGGATGATAAACAGACTAATGTTGAGTTTGCGCGAGTATATCTTCACAGTTTAATCGCTGGTGTTCCGACTCTGCGGTTATGACTTTCCAAGGGCTGTGTGATCTGATTATGCTAGAGCAATTTAAGGACACAATACCTGATCGTATAGCCAAGTACATGAACGAAAAGTAAAGACTGTCGCTGAAGCTGCGGTTTTGGCAGATGAGTATGTTTTGACTCACAAGTGTCTTTGCAGAGCCCAGTATTCGGAGTGAGTGTGGGTGTTCGGAGAGATTTGGGCCTCGCTCACCGAGATACTCTGGTTCACGGGCAGAGTTTCATTCAACTAGGGTTGAGCATGACTCCTGTGGTGAAGCTGACTTTGGTTAAGAGTGTCACTACTGTCAAGGATCAGGTCATTGGAAAAACAAATGTCCGGTTCTCAGGGCTAAGGGTAAATTCAGTACTTGCGCTTACGTTAAATCTAAGCCTACGGCGTTGGCAGTGCCTGTCCCACATCAGTTCACTCCATACACATTGTCTCATGCCCAGGGGCATGTGAAAGTCCATTTTGACCCAGACTATTTACCTTTCATTACGGAGGGTTTGTGTCTGTTAGGAAGTAACGACCTAGTGCCAGTGAAGATCCTGAGAGATACAGGTGCCTCTGAGTCATTTGTGTTGGAGTCTGTGTTACCCTTCTCTGCTGAGACTGATTCGGGGAATAGTGTTCTAATTCGGGGAATAGGTTTGAACACTCTCCGTTTCATTGCATAAACTGATGTTGGATTGTGGACTGGTGAAAGGTAAGGTTGATGTGGGGGTGCGTCCTTCATTGCCTATTGAGGGTATCGACGTTATCCTTGGGAATAACTTGGCTGGTGAGCGTGTATGGCCTGTCATTTCCGCTAAGCCGTCATTTGTAGGGATTCCTGATGAGTGCGCAGAGTTTCCCAGAGGTGTTCTGTGCAGTGACGCATTCTGAGCCATGGCGACCTGGTCACTGCGCCGGCTAACGAGAATGGCACAAAAATGTCACTACTTTCCCTGTTATCCCATTATCTGTACCCCGCTCTGATCTAATCAAGGAGCAACGGGCTGACCCCACATTAAAAGTGTTGCGTGACCAAATTGTGCCTGTGGAACAGTTGGGAGTTGTCGCCCATGGCTATTTTCTCCAAGCGGATGTCCTGATGAGGAAGTGGGTGTCTCATGGTAGTTGTTTTGTGGGGGAGGCTATTAGTCAGGTTGTTGTACCAGTTAAGCTTCGTGAGTTGGTGTTGACAACTTCCCACAACGACGTTGCTGGACATATGGGTGTGAGGAAAACCTACAATCACATATTAAGACATTTCTTTTGGCCTAGGTTAAAGAGTGTTTCTGAGTTAACTGGTCAACCTAATCAAGCTATTAAGCCAGTACCACTGTTTCCTATTCCTGTACTCAGCCAACCTTTTGAGTATCTGATTATTGACTGTTGGTCCTCTGTCTCATTCTAAAAAGGGTAGTAGTTACCTGTTCACTGTGATGTGTCAGACCACTAGGTTTCATACTGCCTCTGGTCTATCACCACTAAGTCTGTGCTAAAAGCTTTGACTCAGTTTCTCACTGTTTGGAATCCCTAAGGTCATTCAGAGTGATCAAGGATCTAATTTCACCTCTAGTCTGTTTGGTCAGGTTCTCCAACAGCTCCATATTAAACACAATTTGTCTAGCGCCTATCACACGCAGAGTCAAGGAGCACTGGAACGTTTCCATCAAACACTTAAGTCTTTGTTGAGAGCTTATTGTACTGAGATGGATAAGGATTGGGAGGAGGGGCTGCCTTGGTTACTGTTAGCCACTAGGGAGGTTTCACAGGAGAGCACGGGTTTCAGTCCAAATGACCTTGTGTTTGGACATAGGGTGCGTGGACTTCTATCTCTTCTCCAGGATTTCCGGCGACGCATGTACACCACTGGTGAAATGGCTAAAGAGAAGCTATCATCTTCACAGGAGAGATTGAAGGGCATATTTGAGCGGCGAGCTGAGCCTCGTCACTTTAGTCCAGGTGACCAGGTTCTTGCTCTGCTGCCAATTGTTGGTTCTCCTTTTCAAGCCAAGTTTCAAGGTCCATATACGGTTATGCGCCAGTGCACTGAGCAAAACTATCTAGTTGCCAATCCAGATTAGCGAAAAGCACACCAACTGTGCCATGTAAATCTGTTAACCCTATTATGCACGATCTTGAGGCTGAACAGTGGGAGTCTACAGAGGACGGTAAACCTGTTCTTTTGGCCGATGCCGTTATTTCGCTAGATTCTTGTCATGCTAGGTCCCTGCATGGGGAGCAAGAGGTTGTTTACCTCAACTCCGGTACTGGCTGCTCCTCGCGTGGATTTGTCATTTACCTTGCAGGTGGATGCTAGTCATGTGGGGGCAGGTGCAGTTTTACTGCAAGCAGATGTGTGTGGTGTTGAAAGGCCTGTTTCTTTTACAAAAAGTTGAACCATTATCAGTTGAACTACTTGGTCATGTAAAAAGAAGCGCTAGCACTCAAATGGGGGCTACAACACTGAGGTGTATGTCGGGAGTAGTACCTATTGTGGTCTACACCGACCATAATCCTCTCACCTTGAGGTCCATGATGTGTCCTAACCAGAGGATAATGAGATGGTGTTGATTTTTACAAGCATTCCATCTTGATGTGCGGCACATCAGGGGGACTGATAATGTTGTTGCTGACGCACTCTCTCTCGTGCGCCCTGTTCCTGAATGTCCACGTGACTGACCCCTGTTATCTTATGTTTGGTATTGTCCTGTTCTATGGCTCCTGTCTGCTCCCTTCTGGTCTCGTTTTCTTCTTTCCTCTTAAAGGTTGCTTCCTGTGCGCAAAGGTTGCTGAGGTCTGGGGAGGACAAGGTTGGCTGGGGCAAGTGGAAGTGTGAGCACGTACCCCCTTATGGATTTGGGACGCAGGCTGCGTCTTCGATTAGGATCCAGGGCAGAATTTTGTTTGTGACTGGTATGGTTTTCTGGGGTCCTTGTTGGTCCCCGGTTTTATGGGGGGGTGACGACCCTCCCACTGTCTGCCGAATTCTCTCTCTTTGCTCATGTTTCCCTTAATAGGATGTCGGTGGGCAGAGCCGGGAGGGACGTCAGTGAAATGGGACACCTGGGCTCAGTTGTGTCCCGGGATAAATACACCTCTTCCCCATTTATTGAGGAGACTCTCCATGCAGACACACTGATAGAGTTTGGTTGTGGCATTTTTGTTTGCTTTGGCACCTTTCAACACCCCTCATTATCACATTTATGCATGAAAACACTCACGTACACTACTGATTACTGACTACACAGACCATTGTTAATTGTATTTAGTTTACTTCAGTTGAGGAATAATAAAATATATTTATTATCTCCACGTTGTCTCCCTTTTTGTTACGAACTTCGAGCCGGTTCGTGACAGACGCCACAGCAAAGACACCATCTCCACCGACTGAATTCAACTCGAAGAGCCTGGAGTCTCGCGAAGACATGTTTTTTTTTTAAATGTCCATCAAATTTAAGGAAGAAGGTGCGCTATCCTTGGGGAGCAAGTGGTTTCGCATGTCAGCTGTCAAACGGGACTTGTTTATGATGCGTTTTTCATCAATTAGTGAAGCCGTTTGGAAGAAAGACTAAAACAGAAGAAAAACATTAACAGAGACCTAAATTACTTTGACAACAGAAGTTCTCCTGAGTACTAATATAGCAAACAAGAACAGTACACAACCTAGTGACAATTTGTGACTTTAGAATAAAATAAAAAAATCTGAGATAATTGGCTTTTGAACGGTGTGAGCGATATTTATCTTGTATTATTTTTTACTTAACAACATGATTTGGTCAGCCACTTGTTCGCATCCTGTACAATGGATTAAAATGAGCAAACATAAATTATCTGCCTTTTGAGTGCTCCAACTCCTTTTGACCTCGAATTAGTCCTTTTGGAATTTTTTCTTGGTAAGCCATTGTCAAAATGAATTGGGGTATTTAGAAAAGAGAACAAAGGTCTAGAAGAGCTTGACTCGTGCTAGTACGAGGTGAATCGCTAGTACGAATGACTGCGCCGCAAACAAGTTCCCTGGGGTTGACAGACTGACACCCTGTGCTATTTTTTTTTTTGTGTACCAGACTTCACACAGAAGCACTGCATGAAATCTATTCTGCTTTCCAGCGAATTGGCCCCTCCCTATCTCATATTCAAATGACACGGCGTTGAGAAGACATTAGGTTTTAATAAGCATGATGATGCATGCTTGTCAATCTTGACAGGCGGAAAAATGAACTTTCCTCAGATTCCGTGGGCACGGAATGAAACAAAGCAAAAAAGTAAATGAACAGTTCTCTGTTGATCAGAGCCTTGTCTGTGTACTGAGTGTGAATTCTGTTCTGCTCTCTCACACGAAGGTTTCTGGCTCACTCCTTTACGCGCTCGGATCAGACAGAGCTCAAGGGATGTTGTGACTATTGTCCCGCTCGATTGGACATAAAGACTTAGAGGGAAATGATAAACAAGTTGGTCAGCGTGCTTGTGATGGGTTGACAGACCCATACTGTATGTATATGGCTGAGACGGAGCCATGCTGTATGTATATGGCTGAGGCGGAGCCATGCTGTATGTATATGGCTGAGGCGGAGCCATGCTGTATGTATATGGCTGAGGCGGAGCCATGCTGTATGTATATGGCTGAGGCGGAGCCATGCTGTATGTATATGGTTGAGGCGGAGCCATGCTGTATGTATATGGCTGAGGCGGAGCCATGCTGTATGTATATGGCTGAGACGGAGCCATGCTGTATGTATATGGCTGAGACAGAGCCATGCTGTATGTATATGGCTGAGGCGGAGCCATGCTGTATGTATATGGCTGAGGCGGAGCCATGCTGTATGTATATGGCTGAGGCGGAGCCATGCTGTATGTATATGGCTGAGACGGAGCCATGCTGTATGTATATGGCTGAGACGGAGCCATGCTGTATGTATATGGCTGAGACGGAGCCATGCTGTATGTATATGGCTGAGGCGGAGCCATGCTGTATGTATATGGCTGAGGCGGAGCCATGCTGTATGTATATGGCTGAGGCGGAGCCATGCTGTATGTATATGGTTGAGGCGGAGCCATGCTGTATGTATATGGCTGAGACGGAGCCATGCTGTATGTATATGGTTGAGGCGGAGCCATGCTGTATGTATATGGCTGAGGCGGAGCCATGCTGTATGTATATGGTTGAGGCGGAGCCATGCTGTATGTATATGGCTGAGGCGGAGCCATGCTGTATGTATATGGCTGAGGCGGAGCCATGCTGTATGTATATGGCTGAGGCGGAGCCATGCTCTTTCTGATGTATTTCAGGGGTACAATGATTTAACGATAGCTTGCCATCAGGCATACCGTAGGCCTATTATTCAAAGTGAATAATCCCACACGGTAATATGAGTAGATATCTTTTTGACTGAAGATCATAACAGCCTTTTGGATTCACATGCTGAATTCTGAAATGAAAAAGCTATTTCCTGGAAGTATGAATAATACTTCCAGCAGCTGCCATATTACGACCACAGATAGATTACACCACTGAAATTATACTTCTCCATTTCAGCCAATATGATATTAGTGTCCATTAAGAAGTGTAATAATAATAATACCAGCCATAATTATTGATACTGTCAGAACAGCATACTGCTGTCAAGCCATAAAATGTTATAGAACCCACATAGGCTCCTAAACTACATATAACTAAATGATATTATCTACTATAAAATCCCAAATGGTAGGACCCTGATAATTTTATTGAAACTCAATCCAACTATATACAGCAGCTACAATTAAAATTCAACGCGCTAAGGGGTAAATTACATGCCTACAACTAATTAGCAAGTAATACTTCCTATTAGTCTTCTAATGGGAACATCCCGTTCCCATAAACAGTTACCTGATACAGTGAGAATGCTGCAATAAAGTAGGTTAAGCACAGTAGTGCCTGAAGGTTATTTGTCTTTCATGCCAAGTTTATCTGATTATCTGTGCGAAATCCTGGGCTTCCAAACAAGCCCACTGTATGGTTTCCTCACAGGAACACTTTGTGAGAGAAGGAAGCCGTTTTACTGCACTATGGGGACTAAGCAGGTTCTTAACAGGTACTGGCGGGACTACACGCAAACACAGCAGTAGCTGTCGAGTACAGAAGTGTATTTTTATATCTATATTTTACACTCAATCAATAGTTGTTTGTGTGAGTCATCACAGAACAGTTTCAGTCTCGGTGGAAACCGGCAAGGGAAAGATGGAGTCAGTTTGAACAGAGGGATACCCTAAAGGAGCATTGTCACAGCGGTTGCACTCTCAGAGCCTTTAAATACACACTGACACATACAGGACCAAAACGCACATGCTAACGTGCGCTCGCACGCACGCACACACACACACACGCACGCACGCACGCACACACGCACACACGCACACGCACACACACACACACACACACACACACACACACACACACACACACACACACACACACACACACACACACACACACACACACACACACACACACACACTCTTCTACAGCTAACCTTGTGGGGGCACACAATTCAGTCCCATTCAAAATCCTGTTTTCCTTAACCCCTAACTCTAACCCATACTCTTACCCTAATCCAAAAACCTGAACTTAAACCTAACCCTAGCTCCTAACCCTAAAGCTAACCCTAGCTCCTATCCCTAATTCTAACCTTATCCCTAAACCCCATAGAAATAGCATTTGACAGTGTGGGGACCAACAAAATGTCCCCAGTTGGTCAAATTTTTGTTTGTTTACTGTTCTTGGGTAACTTCTGGTCCCCACAAGAATAGTTAAACACGTCCACACACACACACACACACACACCCCAGTTCCCATGCACAACACTCTCCTCACACACAGCCACAAGTCACAGTGGCAGAATGGGTCCAGATTGATGTTTCTGAGGTGTGAAAGTAGCCCTCCCGTCATCTATCTTCTGTTGTCTACCAAATCTCCAAGGAGGGACTCGCATCAGTTGTGCTTAGTTGGCGCTTTCCCACCAAACTGGGTTAGGATCTCAGCGGATGCAGGTTGTTCTGTTCTGACCCAGAGGGCTTTAATCTTTAGCACTAGGCCCTATGCATAGCACTCACACAGATACTGTGAGATGCACCACAAGATTTTTTCGAGTAAAAAAAGAAAAAAGTTTATTTTCAAAGTGTGCTAACTTGCTATAAAACGGAATGGCATAATGTTTTATGTGTGGTAAACAACTAGAGCAGGTCTCCCCTATCACCTCGGCATGCTGCATGCTGAGTGACTGTGATCTGAATGTGAAAGTAGACCACACCTACATGTGAACGCTCTCTCTCTCTCTCTCTCTCTCTCTTTCTCTCTCTCTCAATTCAATTCAGTTCAGTTCAAGGGGCTTTAATGGCATGGGAAACATATGTTAACATTGCCAAAGCAAGTGAAGTAGACAATATACAAAAGTGAAAAACAATAAAAATGAACAGTAAACCCTACAGTCGTGGCCAAAAGTTTTGAGAATGACTCATATATACTTTTTCACAAAGTTTGTATGATAGCAATTTGCATGTGATCAGATGAATTGCAATTAATTGCAAAGTCCTTCTTTGTCATGCAAATGAACTGAATCCCCAAAAAACATTTCCACTGCATTTTTGCCCTGCCACAAAAGGACCAGCTGACATCATGTCAGTGATTCTCTCGTTAACACAGGTGTTATTGTTGACGAGGACAAGGCTGGAGATCACTCTGTCATGCTGATTGAGTTCGAATAACAGACTGGAAGCTTCAAAAGGAGGGTGGTGCTTGGAATCATTGTTATTCCTCTGTCAACCATGGTTACCTGCAAGGAAACACGTGCCGTCATCATTGCTTTGCATAAAAAGGGCTTCATAGGCAAGGATATTGCTGCCAGTAAGATTGCACCTAAATCAACCATTTATCGGATCATCAAAAACTTCAAGGACAGCGGTTCAATTGTTTTGAAGAAAGCTTCAGGGCGCCCAAGAAAGTCCAGCAAGCTACAGGGCCGTCTCCTAAAGTTGATTCAGCTGCGGGATCGGGGCACCACCAGTACAGAGCTTGCTCAGGAATGGCAGCAGGCAGGAGTAAGTGCATCTGCACGTACAGTGAGGCGAACACTTTTGGAGGATGGCCTGGTGTCAAGAAGGGCAGCAAAGAAGCCACTTCTCTCCAGGAAAAACATCAGGGACAGACTGATATTCTGCAAAAGGTACAGGGATTGGACTGCTGAGGACTGGGGTAAAGTCATTTTCTCTGATGAATCCCCTTTCTGATTGTTTGGGGCATCAGGAAAAAAGCTTGTCTGGAGAAGACAAGGTGAGCGCTACCATCAGTCCCGTGTCATGCCAACAGTAAAGCATCCTGAGACCATTCATGTGTGGGGTTGCTTCTCAGCCAAGGGAGTGGGCTCACTCACAATTTTGCCTAAGAACACAGCCATGAATAAAGAATGGTACCAACACATCCTCCGAGAGCAACTTCTCCCAAACATCCAGGAACAGTTTAGTGACGAACAATGCCGTTTCCAGCATGATGGAGCACCTTGCCATAAGGCAAAAGTGGCTAACTAAGTGGCTCTGGGAACAAAACATCAATATTTTGCGTCCATGGCCAGGAAACTCCCCAGACCTTAATCCCATTGAGAATTTGTGGTCAATCCTCAAGAGGCGGGTGGACAAACAAAAACACACAAATTCTGACAAACTCCAAGCATTGATTATGCAAGAATGGGCTGCCATCAGTCAGGATGTGGCCCAGAAAATAATTGACAGCATGCCAGGGCGGATTGCAGAGGTCTTGAAAAAGAAGGGTCAACACTGAAAATATTGACTCTTTGCATCAACTTCATGTAATTGTCAATAAAAGCCTTTGACACTTATGAAATGCTTGTAATTATACTTCAGTATATATTATACTTCCATAGTAACATCTGTCAAAAATATCTAAAGACATTGAAGCAGCAAACTTTGTGGAAATTAATACTTGTCATTATCAAAACGTTTGGCAACGACTGTACACTCACAGAAGTTCCAAAAGAATAAAGACTTTACAAATGTCATATTGTGTTGAAGTTGGAAGTTTACATAGACCTTAACCAAATACATTTAAACTCAGTTTAATTCAGTAAAAATTCCCTGTCTTAGGTCAGTTAGGATCACCACTTTAATTTAAGAATGTGAAATGTCAGAATAACAGTAGAGAGAATGATTTATTTCAGCTTTTATTTCATCACATTCCCAGTGGGTCAGAAGTTTACATACACTCAATTAGTATTTGGTAGCATTGCCTTTAAATTGTTTAACTTGGGTCAGACATTTAGAGTAGCCTTCCACAAGCTTCCCACAATAAGTTGGGTGAATTTTGGCCCATTCCTCCTGACAGAGCTGGTGTAACTGAGTCAGGTTTGTAGGCCTCCTTGCTCGCACACGCTTTTTCAGTTCTGCTCACAAATTTTCTAGTGGATTGAGGTCAGGGCTTTGTGATGGCCATTCCAATATCTTGACTTTGTTGTCCTTTAGCCGTTTTGCCACAACTTTGGAAATATGCTTGGGGTCATTGTCCATTTGGAAGACCCATTTGTGACCAAGCTTTAACTTGCTCTGATGTCTTGAGATGTTGCTTCAATATATCCACATCATTTCCTTCCTCATGATGCCATCTATTTTGTGAAGTGCACCTGTACCTCCCGCAGCAAAGCACCCCCACAACATGATGCTGCCACCCCCGTGCTTCACGGTTGGGATGGTGTTCTTGGCTTGCAAGCATCCCCCTTTTTCCTCCAAACATAACGATGGTCATTATGGCCATTTTTGTTTCATCAGACCAGAGGACATTTCTACAAAAAGTATGATCTTTGTCCCCATGTGCAGTTGCAAACCGTAGTCTGGCTTTTTTATGGCGGTTTTGGAGCAGTGGCTTCTTCCTTGCTGAGCAGCCTTTCAGGTTATGTCGTCATAGGACTCGTTTTACTGTGGATATAGATACTTTTGTACCTGTTTCCTCCAGCATCTTCACAAGGTCCTTTGCTGCTGTTCTGGGATTGATTTTCACTTTTCGCACCAAAGTATGATCATCTCTAGGAGACAGAACGCGTCTCCTTCCTGAGCGGTACGACGGCTGCATGGTCCCATGGTGTTTATACTTGCGTACTATTGTTTGTACAGATGAACGTGGTACCTTCAGGCGTTTGGAAATTGCTCCCAAGGATGAACCAGACTTGTGGAGGTCTACAATTCTGTTTCTGAGGTCTTAGCTGATTTATTTTGATTTTCCCATGATGTCAAGCAAAGAGGCACAGAGTTTGAAGGTAGGCCTTGAAATACATCGACAGGTACACCTCCAATTGACTCAAATAATGTCAATTAGCCTATCAGAAGCTTCTAAAGCCATGACATAATTTTCTGGAATTTTCCAAGCTGTTTAAAGGCATAGTCAACTTAGTGTATGTTAACTTCTGACCCACTGGAATTGTGATTAAGTGAAATAATCTGTCTGTAAACATTTGTTGGAAAAATTACTTGTGTCATGCACAAAGTAGATGTCCTAACCGACTTGCCAAAACTATAGTTTGTTAACAAGAAATTTGTGGAGTGGTTGAAAAATGAGTTTTAATGACTCCAACCTAAGTGTATGTAAACTTCCGACTTCAACTGTATACAGTGTTGTAATGATGTACAAATGCTTAAAGTACAAAACGGAAAATAAATAAGCATAAATATGGGTTGTATTTACAATCGTGTTTGTTCTTCACTGGTTGACCTTTTCTTGTGGCAACAGGTCACAAATCTTGCTGCTGTGATGGCACACTGTGGTATTTCATCCAGTAAATATGGGAGTTGATCAAAATCCAGTTTGTTTTCGAATTCTTTGTGGATCTGTGTAATCTGAAGGCTCTCTCTCTCTTTCCATGTGAGTGTAAAGTCATGTGCTCTAATTAGCCTACTTCAACAGGATTAGTAGTGCCTCCTTAAGTCCCTATTCCCCAAGCCACCACATACCTCTGACTCTGTTTACAATGTTGATAGTAAGATTCACCTGTTGAAGCAGGCTAAAGACAGCCCAGTAGGAATCAAGCTAAAGAAAGCCCAGTAGGAAGCATATATTCCAGTAGGAAGCAGGCTAAAGACAGCCCAGTAGGAAGCAGGCTAAAGACGGCCCAGTATGAAGCAGGCTAAAGACGGCCCAGTAGGAAACAGGCTAAAGACGGCCCAGTAGGAAGCAGGCTAAAGACGGCCCAGTAGGAAGCAGGCTAAAGACGGCCCAGTAGGAAGCAGGCTAAAGACGGCCCAGTAGGAAGCAGGCTAAAGACGGCCCAGTAGGAAGCAG
The DNA here is from genome assembly GCF_045679555.1 of Salvelinus alpinus. Classification (NCBI taxonomy): domain Eukaryota; kingdom Metazoa; phylum Chordata; class Actinopteri; order Salmoniformes; family Salmonidae; genus Salvelinus; species Salvelinus alpinus. The sequence continues at coordinate 15,350,223 of NC_092093.1, read as the reverse complement.
GCTAAAGACGGCCCAGTAGGAAACAGGCTAAAGACGGCCCAGTAGGAAACAGGCTAAAGACGGCCCAGTAGGAAGCAGGCTAAAGACGGCCCAGTATGAAGCAGGCTAAAGACGGCCCAGTATGAAGCAGGCTAAAGACGGCCCAGAAGGAAGCAGGCTAAAGACGGCCCAGTAGGAAGCAGGCTGGGGTTGTGGGTTTGATTCCCACGGAGGACCAGTACAAAAAAAGTATTAAAATGTATGCAAAATACAGTAAATCACTCTGGATCAGAGCATCTGCTAGATGACTAACATTTTAAATGTTAAGCACCTTTAAGAAATGCTCAGAGGCTATGTTAATAAATGACTGTTTTTGTATTCCCCAAATTAGGCTACTTATCTTATCATTTCAGGGGCATAGGTTAAGTTGCTGGTTTAATACTGAATACCTTTGCTTAAAACATTCAGTTATTCTGTTACGCAGACTCCAGGACATACACTCACCACCTATTCCAATACCCATTAACTGTGAAATAATACGCCTGTCGATTGAGGTTTAGGACTAGTAAAATTCCCATCTGTCTGGCTTGCATCCTAATGGTGAAAGTCAGTGTCTGACCCTGAAAGACTGTCTTAAGACTGACACTCACTGACCAGGGTCTCATCTTAAGGTTCTAAACTTAGATTGAAAGGGGCTTAACGGAGAGGGTCAGAACAGTGATTAAATCACTTCTAAGTAACTGGAGTAATCAAAGCTTTGTGCACATTGTTTTTTTTTCTAGTATGCCTAGTGTACTTCTAATGTCTGAATGGGACTTCTTACTGGTTTGTGAGAACAGATTATAAATCAATAGAAAGCCCTGCCAAAGTACTGTATGTCCACCACAGTTATTCTAGTTAACTAAACCAGTTGTGCAATTAGCTTATACTACTATACATCACAGTAGCAAAGGAGAACGCATCATGACAAAGCTTTCAAATTTAATTGGAGAGACATTTACTCTCCAAGTGCGCCAACAACATGCTTCGTATGTCATTCCGTATTCTTACTGAGCAATGGGACAGGGCTTTAAGTGGTGGCCTATTTATAACCTGATTCAATATAAATGGATCTGGCGTGGAGCCGATGTGTACAGATAGAGCTAATTATAAACTTAACAAAAGTACAGGGGACTTAAGGCTATTTATAAAGTGGCCTGGTTATTGGCAGGCAGATATTCCACCAACTGAGTGGAATAGTTTATAAATAGTTGAAGTTGATCTATTTAACCAATTTATTCGATTTGATTTGCTAGAGTGGTTGCAAGTCTAACTTGATGCGTAGGCACTCGGCCGACATCGTAGGGTGGCTGACAAAAGGTCAAAGGTGACAACTGTGGTGAAAGTAAGATAAGGCAACAAATACCATTTGAAAAACAATAGTGATCTGGGTGAGATAGAGGCGTGACAAAGAAAAGCATTACAGAACCAAATATTGCAGCTGAACAAGAGGAGGGCCTATGGACATTCTTGTTCAATTCAATTTTATCTACCCAAGCATGCAAAGCATTCATTTAGAGGTAAACATTGCTAACATAGTGATTTAAGATGCTTTAGACACCACAACAACTGCACACACCACATTTTGTGATGGAGAATTGCAGCAATAGTACATCACTTATCATATAAACAGTGACCAAGCAGATTCAGTCAAACACAATTTTTCATCCTTAAAAAAAGAAAATTGTGTAATGCTTTTTTTGCTGGTCAAAATTTCACTAAACCTACATCATATGATATATCACTGACTGTATTGAGTTTAGATGTTGCAGTATTGCATTAAGATCCACATCAATTGATATTAATATTAAATGAGACCTATAGCTGGTGAGAAGTGTGATACATGGGGGATGCAGGCCATTTTTCACTGGGAAGCAGGAGAGGTGATTTTTATTATCCTGTCATCCCCTGTAACCTTGGTATTTTTGTGAACTGGAGATTTAATTCAGGAAAGCTGAACTTAATTCTTCAGCCAATAAATGTTATAAATATTACATTGGCTGTGCTTACTAACAAGATTGAAACTGAAAGTCTGCTCTTTGTATTACTGGGGCAAGGTCAGCATCTTCAGCTGAGAAGAACGACTCCTGCTCACCTCCTTAACTGATGGTCCTGGCTGAGTGACTTAATAGCCATTGGTTTTCATTTACCTTAATAATTTATCAATAATTCAGATTGTATATCCATCTGGATGATTTGTGTTTAACGCATCAAGGAGCACATTGAACAATCCAGCAGTTTTGCAATGTACTACTATGACATAGTGAAACTGTTTGGATTTTGCCACGGAATGGAAGACGTCTCAGCATTGCCATAGATCCATACAGTACGGAGTAGGCTATGATCGTCAAGTGGACATACGTGGGAAATTGGAGTATACTTGTTTGGTCACTTATTATTTTCAATTATTTTCAAATCCCAGTGGTGTGAGGCAGCTGACACCCTTGGGAGAAGCTCAAATATACATGCAGGCATGATTGGGATGCCCGTCATGGTCCTCTGTGGCTCAGTTGGTAGAGCATGGCACTTGCAACGCCAGGATTGTGGGTTTGATTTGATTTGTAAAATGTATGCTCGCATGACTGTATGTGGCTTTGAATGAAAGCATTTTCTAAATGGCATATATTTCAACTGTGGGAAGCATTGGAGTCAACATTGGCCAGCATCCCTGTGGAACGCTTTCGACACCTTGTAGAGTCCATGCCCCGATGAATTGAGGCTGTTCTGAGGGCAAAAGGGGGTGCAACTCAATATTAATATTAGGAAGGTATACTCAGTGTATATAAGATAAATGTGACCAAGGACCTCCTAGGACGTAGGCCATAACAAAACAGCCAGTGTAAGATCACAGCAGCACAACAATGGGATACATGTTGTGGTTGGCTGACTTTAATCTCAATGACCAAAGTCCCCTTTGTTACATTACAGCCACCACATCATGCTGTAATAACACAAGGGATCAAGGGAGTACTCAACTCACATAAAACAGACGTACTTTCGCAAGCAGCGGCACCAGCAATATCTCTGTATTAAGAGTAAAACCCTGAGCAAACAGACTCCAGTTGACAGTTGCCACTTTGTGTACAGAAGATCAGTGCCATTCAAAAGTCAATGCCACATTTCAAAATGTCAATACTAACAAGAATGCCGGATGTTGCTTTGACCTATTGTAAGACTGGGGCCGGCAACAGGTGGCCCGCGGGCCAAAACCGGCCTGCAATTGACTCAAATCACCAGGAATTCAGAAAAAAGATGTTGGGGGAAATCTGTTCCCAATAATTCCCACAAATAAAAAAAAGAGATATGTGATCATGTCTCAATGTAATCAAGGTATGAAATTATTGTGATTTTCTCCTGTTTGGCATCACAGTGGTGTGTGTTCACGCTCCTCCTCTCTTCCCCCCCATCTGTCTGTCTGTCTGTCTGTCTGATGTCACAGCAGACTGGGTGTGTTTAGAACAGCCACCTCCTCTTACTGCTGTCACCAGCTGTATGGAGACGGCTAGAGACAACTAGAGACCAAGAAGAGAGCAGGAGGGGAAAGGCATCTAAAAGACAGCAAGGAGTATTGTACAGCAGCTGTACCTGCTCTTTGTCCCCATGCAGTACTATAGAGTGGGGAATAGGTCTCTCTAATGGAGGTCCACTGGGCCATGTTTAATGGATTGGGCTGCATTAGTGCTCAGGGTTCTGTCATCAGTTTAGCCCTGTTGTCACCCTGAGAGTCTTTGCCTCACTCGTTAGCTACAGAGAACAGGCTGTGGAGCCATTTTAACGACAATCCAAAAATATCACACAAAACAAAGAACACACTGACACGTCCTGAGGCTGCAAAGCAAAGGGGGAGAGGCGATCTGCACTCCAAAGCTAGCTTGGTTCCAGATCTGTTTGTGCTGTCTTGCCAACTTGAAAGACAGCACAAACTGATCTGGGACCAGGCTTACATTTTTTGTTTTTGAAATTGCACTTTGTAGTTGGCAGAACCCAGCTCTTGTCAGTTGGGAAAAAACATGATACAGCCATAATCGCTAGCCTACAAAATATAGAACATTACCCAATACCTCCAAAAACACGGGTTGACATAATCTTTCCTATCAGCTATGAAATACATCATTTTAAAGTCTGTGTTACACTGACCAAAATACGATCAAATAAACCAGAGCAAATACGTTTTCTAAGAAATCCCATCAGCATCAAAAGTCTGATCTGATATTTGTCGGTACATGGGCATTCTGACCCCGGTCAATCCAAGGGATGCCGGCTGCCAACGGTAGGACAAATATGAGCCAGACTGGTGCACTAACTGATGGCATGAGGGGGAAATGGAGCTAATCCGATTGTGAGACGTTAACTGGGATACTTCAAAGGTAAATTATGTTAATGTATCTAATAGCAGGACTAGTAAATGCGGTTCCACAGAAAAAGCACAGTTTAATGTGTAGCCCTTTACACTCACAGCCCGTCATCCCATATACGGGTCGATAAGCTTTCAAATGATGCCCACCTGACCCAGATTTAGATTTATAATGGAACGTTTTTGCATTGGGTAAGCAACAACAGTAATTGTGTAATGGTGGGAATGCAAGGCTGTGTTCTGTTGGGTTCTGAGAATATGAAATGTTACTTATTCATGTCACTGATGGAGTGCTAAGGTTGAGGGTCTACAACAGAAGTTAAGCGTTATAGGAGGAAGGTATATAGTGGGTGCAACTAAGCTTGAAATGTGTTGAGTGCAGGGAAGCGATTACATGTGACAGGCATTGATAAGTGGAGACGGGTGGAGATCTTAGAAACTAACAAATGTCACTGAAATTATGTATATTGACTAATTGATTTGAGAATGTGTTGGTATGTTCATAACTGTAGAAATGCATTAGGAGTAGTGACTAGTGTTATGGGTTAGATGTAATGATAAAGGAGTATCATTCTCAGAGACTGTATATTTTTTCAGGAGATAGCTCATAGGAGAGGGAGGACAGCTAACTGTACACAATATGGGGACTTATTTGAACATTACACATACCCAGATCATGGTGAGAGTAGAAGAGATAGTGGTGGCATTTCAGACACTATGGTAAATGTTTAGGAAACCTGTGACTGTTAGGTTGGATATTTTTCCCAAATCATTCATCTTTTTCCCAATTTCTAACAGCCGGCGAACATTTGACAGATTACATGCAGGAGCTATTCTCACGGCAGAGAGGCTATAGGGACAGTAACTGAAGGAGCAGTAGGGACAGTAACTGAAGGAGCTGTAGGGACAGTAACTGAAGGAGCAGTAGGGACAGTAACTGAAGGAGCAGTAGGGACAGTAACTGAAGGAGCAGTAGGGACAGTAACTGAAGGAGCTGTAGGGACAGTAACTGAAGGAGCAGTAGGGACAGTAACTGAAGGAGCTGTAGGGACAGTAACTGAAGGAGCAGTAGGGACAGTAACTGAAGGAGCAGTAGGGACAGTAACTGAAGGAGCAGTAGGGACAGTAACTGAAGGAGCTGTAGGGACAGTAACTGAAGGAGCTGTAGGGACAGTAACTGAAGGAGCAGTAGGGACAGTAACTGAAGGAGCTGTAGGGACAGTAACTGAAGGAGCTGTAGGGACAGTAACTGAAGGAGCTGTAGGGACAGCAACTGAAGAAGCAGTAGGGACAGTAACTGAAGGAGCTGTAGGGACAGTAACAGAAGAAGCAGTAGGGACAGTAACAGAAGGAGCAGTAGGGACAGTAACTGAAGGAGCAGTAGGGACAGTAACTGAAGGAGCAGTAGGGACAGTAACTGAAGGAGCAGTAGGGACAGTAACAGAAGGAGCAGTAGGGACAGTAACTGAAGGAGCAGTAGGGACAGTAACTGAAGGAGCAGTAGGGACAGTAACTGAAGGAGCAGTAGGGACAGTAACAGAAGGAGCAGTAGGGACAGTAACAGAAGGAGCAGTAGGGACAGTAACTGAAGGAGCTGTAGGGACAGTAACTGAAGGAGCAGTAGGGACAGTAACTGAAGGAGCAGTAGGGACAGTAACAGAAGGAGCAGTAGGGACAGTAACTGAAGGAGCAGTAGGGACAGTAACTGAAGGAGCTGTAGGGACAGTAACTGAAGGAGCAGTAGGGACAGTAACTGAAGGAGCTGTAGGGACAGTAACTGAAGGAGCTGTAGGGACAGTAACTGAAGGAGCAGTAGGGACAGTAACTGAAGGAGCAGTAGGGACAGTAACTGAAGGAGCTGTAGGGACAGTAACTGAAGGAGCTGTAGGGACAGTAACTGAAGGAGCAGTAGGGACAGTAACTGAAGGAGCTGTAGGGACAGTAACTGAAGGAGCAGTAGGAACAGTAACTGAAGGAGCAGTAGGGACAGTAACTGAAGGAGCAGTAGGGACAGTAACTGAAGGAGCTGTAGGGACAGTAACTGAAGGAGCTGTAGGGACAGTAACTGAAGGAGCAGTAGGGACAGTAACTGAAGGAGCTGTAGGGACAGTAACTGAAGGAGCTGTAGGGACAGCAACTGAAGAAGCAGTAGGGACAGTAACAGAAGGAGCTGTAGGGACAGTAACAGAAGAAGCAGTAGGGACAGTAACAGAAGGAGCAGTAGGGACAGTAACTGAAGGAGCAGTAGGGACAGTAACTGAAGGAGCAGTAGGGACAGTAACTGAAGGAGCAGTAGGGACAGTAACTGAAGGAGCAGTAGGGACAGTAACTGAAGGAGCAGTAGGGACAGTAACTGAAGGAGCTGTAGGGACAGTAACTGAAGGAGCAGTAGGGACAGTAACAGAAGGAGCAGTAGGGACAGTAACTGAAGGAGCAGTAGGGACAGTAACTGAAGGAGCAGTAGGGACAGTAACTGAAGGAGCAGTAGGGACAGTAACAGAAGGAGCAGTAGGGACAGTAACAGAAGGAGCAGTAGGGACAGTAACTGAAGGAGCTGTAGGGACAGTAACTGAAGGAGCAGTAGGGACAGTAACTGAAGGAGCAGTAGGGACAGTAACTGAAGGAGCAGTAGGGACAGTAACTGAAGGAGCAGTAGGGACAGTAACAGAAGGAGCAGTAGGGACAGTAACTGAAGGAGCTGTAGGGACAGTAACTGATGGAGCAGTAGGGACAGTAACTGAAGGAGCAGTAGGGACAGTAACTGAAGGAGCAGTAGGGACAGTAACTGAAGGAGCAGTAGGGACAGTAACTGAAGGAGCAGTAGGGACAGTAACTGAAGGAGCAGTAGGGACAGTAACTAAAGGAGCTATAGGGACAGTAACTGAAGGAGCTGTACTAGTAGCGTAGGATGCTATATTGGCAGCATGGAACTGGACTACTGCGCAAATGTGGGGTATTGTGAGACTATAGTCATGGGCCATGTTAGTAGTAGCAGGGGTTACTTTAGTAGCATTGTTGGGATATCAGTTGATGAGGGCTCGTGCCACATGGATTGGTAACTGGTAACTGGGAGACCGATGGGAGTACAGGGGAGGCTGTTATTCAAATGTCACAAATTAGTGATCTTGCCATAAGAGGAGAGTCTATGTTGTCAGGAAATGACTCATGTGTTGCGGTGTGTATATCCTCAGGTGAAAGCAGAGATAACCAAGAGCCCGGGCTGAATTCGGGAGATTGAGTGTACATCAAGATACACCTGGCGGGGGTGTTAGTACAGCGTTGGTTTGGTCCACACACACTACTCCTTACAGCTCCTGCAGCGGTAAAGATCGTCATGTCTCTCCTTGGGGGGGGGGGGGGGGGTTGCATAGTTCTAGTAGTGAGGTAGTGAGGTCCAGCTGCATTATGGGTGAGCATGCATGAAAACACCATGACTGAGGAAGCGGCGCGAAAGAGAGACTAGATTCCACTGTAAGCCATGCAGATGGGTTGGGTCTGGGAGCTACTATAAACATCATAGTTGGGTTCGGGTTAGCTGCTTTATTGGTTAATGCATCATATGATAGAGGATAGATGTTGGGGTAATTGTACTATGAACAAAATGTTGAAGGCATTGATGTGAAAGCATATACAGTGCTGAGTTACCTCAAGAGGATGTATCGTTGATTAGGGATACGCACTTGCATATCAGGTGACATGCCTATCAGGTGAAAATGGAGGACATGGGGAACAAAGAGAAAATGACATGACTTGAGAACACCTCTCAGAACCTGGGGCCGAAAGGGGAAAACTGGGCGAAAGCATGAGGAGGCTTTTTTAGGGCTTTAATTTTTGTGGAATCCACCAGAAAAGTATCCTGGAGGCATAGTGTCAAGTGAAGAGAGAGTGGCAATTGTCATGGTCTCAATCTTTGTTTTCATGCATATATACTTATGCATACTTTATCACATTGTTAACACTGTTATGTTTTGTGTTTCTTTTTGTTACTTTCCAAGTCTTATGCTATCACTTTCTTAGGAGCCAGAAAGAGAAAGTGGAAAAACAAAAAAGCGTTCCAGCTGACATGGAACAAGACAGCAGATTCAGCTGGAATGCCATTTTGTTGTGTGATAAGAGATGGAAATAAAATTGTGTATGGTGTGATCATAGAACAGAGGCCATAAGTCTCTGAGTTTGTAAACCTCATGGTGAATGTTTGTTATCATTGTTTGTTCATTTATAATATATATATATATATATTTTTTTTATATGTTATTAATGTGTTTGTTCATTTATTTAAAATAAATGTTTAAATGTCATGAATGTGTTAATATCATTGTTTGTTCATTTATAATCATGTTTTATAATTTTTTTATCATGTTTTGTTATCATTGTTTGTTAATTTCTAAGTAATTTCCAAGTTAATGTGAATTGAACAGTAGGACGCTATTGTTCAACAGGAGGGACTGTTGAAATGTTACTTATTCATGTCACTGATGGAGTGCTAAGGTTGAGGGTCTACAACAGAAGTTAAGCGTTATAGGAGGAAGGTATATAGTGGGTGCAACTAAGCTTGAAATGTGTTGAGTGCAGGGAAGCGATTACATGTGACAGGCATTGATAAGGGGAGACGGGTAGAGATCTTAGAAACTAACAAATGTCACTGAGGGAGAGAGGGTAATGTATAACGTTTACATTATGTCAGGATATGTTATTGTTAGCCATCAGGGATCCTCTGGGAGGAGCAGAGACCCAGTCTGGTATCAATACCCATGACAGCCTTGAGTTGGGATGGAGTGAGCACTTTGGGGTAGAGGTCAGGTTAGATGAAGTGAGGTAGAACAGATATCACTAAGGTTCTGTCTAGCAACAGGGATGCATTTGCTGTTCGGTTGTGGAGGAGGAGACTCAGCCTAGGAGAAAGGGTTAAATATCAGTGCTTGTGTGAAATGTTTTGTTGTGTGAATTACAGCTGTAACGACCCTTTGGGAAGAATTAAACTTGGTTAAGCTTCTCTAGTGTCCGTTATTTACTCTGAAGAATTAGAACCTAACAGTTCCAAACAAAAAAACTACAAGTGTGCTTGCTTCAGTTCCTCAACGGCACAGCTAGGAGAGCTCAAATAAAGCACCTTATATTTGAAGGCTATTTCCTTGAGTCATAAATTTGAAATTGTTTGGATTCCATCATGTGAACTGTTGTGTCCTCACCTTTGGTCTGATAATTTTCCCATAATCCCCAGTGTTCTCTTTCAATTGCTACCATGGTCATGCATATAGTTTTTATAGTTCTTCTGTTAGAAACATCTCAATTTGGCCCTATCTATATGGGCCAATATCCACCAGTGTAAAGGGTTAATGTGTCTGATAGCTTGACTTGTAATGTGGTTCCACAGAATAAACAGTTTAAAATGTGTCTGATAGCTTGACTTGTAATGTGGTTCCACAGAATAAACAGTTTAAAATGTGTCTGATAGCTTGACTTGTAATGTGGTTCCACAGAATAAAACAGTTTAAAATGTGTCTGATAGCTGGACACAAATAAATAAAAAACATAGGTTTTATTGTCACACACACCAGATAGGTGCAGTGGAATGTGTTGTTTTACAGGCTCAGCCACAGTAGTACGGTGCCCCTGGAGCAAATTAGGGTTAAGTGCCTTGCTCAAGGGAACATGGACCGATTTTTTTTTACCTCGTCAGCTCGGGAATTCGAACCAGCGATCTTTCAGTTACTGGCCCAAAGTTGTAAACGCTAATCTATCTGTCAGAGGCAAAGTCCGAACAGGGAACAAACTGTGGTCTCCGTTCCACAAAATGTTTGATATTTAGAGCAACTAAAAGGCCACTTTAATAATGTTAACATATCTTGCATTACTCATCTCATATGTATATACTGTATTCTATACTATTCCGCTGTATCTTAGTCTATGCCACTCTGACATTGCTTGTCCATATATTTATATATTCTTAATTCCATTCCTTTACTTAGATTTATGTGTATAGGGTATTTGTTGTGAAATTGTTAGATAATACTTGTTAGATATTGCTGCACTGTCGGAACTAGAACCACAAGCATTTCGCTAAACTCGCAATAACATCTTCTAAACACGTACGTGTATGTGACCAATAAAATGTGATTTGATTTCAGATCCTGCCATCATGCCAGGCCAGTCAAGGTGTCAAAATGATTGCAGGGAGAAAGTTAGGACTCAGTTGTTAGGTAGGCTGTACAGTATCATGAAAATAATATCAAGAACAGTGAAATAATACCCTTTTCTAAACCCTGTCAATGACACCAGATGACCAGCTGCAGAAAAACTGCACCTTGTATATAGACAAACACGATGTACACGCATGTATGCACCCAAACACACACACACACACACACACACACACACACACACACACACACACACACACACACACACACACACACACACACACACACACACACACACACACACACACACACACACACACACAGACACAGAGACACACAGACACACAGACATTGTGTGCCATGAATAGCAACCATGTGTTTCTTCCAGCCGGTATGTAGGTTGAATTCTTCCTCCACCATTTGCTTCACTTCAAAGCTCTTTTTTTGTGCTGTGCTGGTCCCCTGGGCACCTCCGTCCTCTTTTCAGGGCTTGCCTGGTGTCAACGGCTATGCAGTGAACGGCATATCAATTACACAATGAGGCTGTGGGAGAAAATTGCCATCAACAACTAATACTGTGGGTTTGCTGCTCCTCCACAAAATCCTGCTTATTAAGGATGCCAAGTACTGAACATTTAAATGATTAGTTCTTCCTTTAATACAAAATGTTTTAGCGTTATTGCCAAACAATTGTATCTGTTGAAAGAGAAAACATTATCATTACCTTTTTTTTTTTTTTACAATCCTGCTTCTTCACGAGCCAAGTTCCACTACAAGGTTGAATGAGATGATTCTTGATGTCTTTGCCATACATTGCCTGAATAATGTAATGAAGTTAACACAACATGCTACCACTGAACCAGGAGGAACCAAAAGTACTGAGGCCACTCATCCCTCACACACCAGCTGAGGACAATGTGCAAAGAAGAAGTTCAAGCGGTGCCATATAGAGAGGGGACAGAACAGAGTGAATCATGGTCATGTGGAGGGAGAACAGAACAGAGCGAATCATTGTCATGTGGTCATGTGGAGGGAGAACAGAACAGAGTGAATCATTGTCATGTGGAGAGAGAACAGAACAGAGTGAATCATTGTTATGTGGTCATGTGGAGGGAGAACAGAACAGAGTGAATCATTGTCATGTGGTCATGTGGAGAGAGAACAGAACAGAGTGAATCATTGTCATGTGGACATGTGGAGGGAGAACAGAACAGAGTGAATCATTGTCATGTGGTCATGTGGAGAGAGAACAGAACAGAGTGAATCATTGTCATGTGGTCATGTGGAAGGAGAACAGAACAGAGTGAATCATTGTCATGTGGAGAGAGAACAGAACAGAGTGAATCATTGTCATGTGGTCATGTGGAAGGAGAACAGAACAGAGTGAATCATTGTCATGTGGTCATGTGGAGAGAGAACAGAACAGGGTGAATCATTGTCATGTGGACATGTGGAGAGAGAACAGAACAGGGTGAATCATTGGCATGTGGTCATGTGGAGGGAGAACAGAACAGAGTGAATCATTGTCATGTGGTCATGTGGAGAGAGAACAGAACAGAGTGAATCATTGTCATGTGGACATGTGGAGGGAGAACAGAACAGAGTGAATCATTGTCATGTGGTCATGTGGAGAGAGAACAGAACAGAGTGAATCATTGTCATGTGGTCATGTGGAGAGAGAACAGAACAGAGTGAATCATTGTCATGTGGTCATGTGGAGAGAGAACAGAACAGAGTGAATCATTGTCATGTGGACATGTGGAGGGAGAACAGAACAGAGTGAATCATTGTCATGTGGACATGTGGAGGGAGAACAGAACAGAGTGAATCATTGTCATGTGGTCATGTGGAGAGAGAACAGAACAGAGTGAATCATTGTCATGTGGTCATGTGGAGAGAGAACAGAACAGAGTGAATCATTGTCATGTGGACATGTGGAAGGAGAACAGAACCCTCTAAAGGCTCTAAGCACCTCTGCCAAGGTCTGCCTGCTACTACCCTGAGGGAAGGGTTGAAATCATACAGCTATTCCCTTAGGAGATATCCACTTTACAAACTGCTCCACTTACCAGGCAGTAAGGATAAATAGGGGCCGATGCAGTTGCCAAGAAACCAGAGTTGGATTGTTGTTTGACGGATGTATCGTTCCACAACTAACAGTACTATTTATACATCACAAGGGTGTGTGTGTGTGTATTTGTGTACTTGTGTCTGTGTGTGTGTTTGTGTGCATGCATGCTTGTTTTTAAGAATGTATCTGCGACTTTCAGAAATTCAATAATTGCCAGACAACATGTCTTGCCACATAGCTCCCGATATGAAAGCTTAATGTGAGATGAGAGTGTTATCAAAGCAAGGGAGTAATTTTAAAACAAACCCAGTCTTAACCTTTTGGGCAGTTGTTGTATAACTGCCTGATAACGGGTGTAATATAGAGCTATCAAAGACAAGATATATCTGCAGGGGGACCCATGCTGAGTTCCAGTATTCTAGCATTAGCAACAGAACCATGCTATCCTGCTGCTCTCCCTCCCACTATACACTCCCAAAGCTGTTATACTGATGCTCTGGGACACAGCTGTGTATGTGTGTGTGTGTGTGTGTGTGTGTGTGTGTGTGTGTGTGTGTGTGTGTGTGTGTGTGTGTGTGTGTGTGTGTGTGTGTGTGTGTGTGTGTGTGTGTGTGTGTGTGTGTGTGTGTGTGTGTGTGTGTGTGTTTTTATGTGAGTGTGTGTAATTTCCAGAACAGTAACTTTTCGTTCAACTGTAAACAGTATTAGTAATAAGACTATTACTTAGCTCCCTGTCCTATAAGGAAAATGCTATGTCTAACATATAGGCAAACAGCAGACTTTCTCTTTCTCTCTGCTTTGGACTACTGTAGCCAACCTATTCTACTTGGTCTACATAACAACTTGCATAATATGGGCTACTACAGTAACAGATCATAATTGAGTGAGTAATATTCATAAATTCCACAAGCTGCCTGTCACATATATAGATTTAATCACCCAGCATTCTAAAGCACTGGAGTGTGTGTGTGAGTGAGTGAGTGAGTGAGTGAGTGAGTGAGTGAGTGAGTGAGTGAGTGAGTGAGTGAGTGAGTGAGTGAGTGAGTGAGTGAGTGAATGAGTGAGTGAATGAGTGAGTGAGTGAGTGTGTGTGAGTTAGTTAGTGCACATGTAGGTGTGGTCTCCTTTCACATTCAGATCACAGTCACTCAGCATGCAGCACGCCAAGGTGTTGCAGCAAGCCAGGAAATGGCTCAAGGGCATGCACAACGTGTGGCAGAGAGAGAGCGGGTCAGCTGTGGCACGCTGACACGGACACAGTACCCCCACTCAGATAGGGACCTGTGTTAATGAGAGCCTCTAGTGCAATGATGAGTAACACTCCTCTCTTTCTTCCCCTCAATTCCTGCTTCCTGCTCATTCCCCAGCTCTCACTCTCTGCAGCCTTGTTCTCAACTATCATTTTTCTTCCTATCTCTCCTCTGTCACTCTCTCTTTTTTTTCATCATCTCACTCTCTCTGTGTCTTTCTCATCATACGTTGCTCAATGTTTCAAGAGTTAGGTCCTTTCTCACATTGACGCTCTCAATGCCTGATCTTTCTCTCTCTCTGCACCACTCGCTCTCCCTCCCCCTCTCTCCCTCCCTCCCTCCCTCCCTCTCTCTCCATGGGAATATAGAGCAGGGTCATTGAGCGGCTGAAGCCTGGCCCTCACTGCGAAATTAATCTTTAGAAAATTACACAAAGGCCAACTGAATCTCGCCGTAAATCTGTGCCTTAGACTTGTTTAATTTCAGGGCCACAGTGCTGACAGGGCTTCTTCTCTGGCAGCTGAGAGAGACGCACAGCTCAATTTCTCTATTTGTATGTCTGTACCCTCGCCGTCCATCTTAAGTGTCCCAACGGAGCTAACAAGAGAGACAAATACCCCAGGTTACAACTCTGATATACAAAACGTAAATCCTAATTGGAGAATATGTAGGCAGCAGTTTACTTGAAATATTCTTGCATTAAGTGTTCACTGTGTGTCTATATCTCTCAAATGTTCCAAGCTATTTCAGGAATGTACAGACATATTTCAATTGAACAGATAACAATTGAAAAGTACCTGCGCTACATGTTAGGTGTCTGAAGAATGTCTGACATTGTTTGAACTCAATTTCCAGAGACACTCAGTGCTTCTGATGCAGAGAAGTAATTTATATAGCCTGGCGTGTAAACGGTGTGATGGAACGCGTGCTGCTGGAAGAAAGCAGCACTACATGCACTGGAGGACTGAGAGGCTTCACAAAGCTAATATTAGATCTTAATGAATTACCAAGAGGCAATGCAGGCGGCCAGGCCTGTATCATACAGCCACACATTTTCCCTGACAAAACAACTAAAGAGCACAAGAGAAGATATGTCTGGATATATTGTTCAGTCTATAATCCTGTTGGTTTCTAACTCTGTAAGTGCTGACCTGTCAGTGATGGGATTGGATTGTCCATAGGAGAGAGGGATCAGAGAATCAGGAATAACTAAATACATGAGCAGTGGATTTGGCTTTGGGCCCACTTTTGGCTTTGCACAGACAGGCTTGAGAGTGGGAAATTATGACTCTTTGTCCTATTTTGCTTTGATCGGCTGCTATTTAACTAAGACAACATCCCACAATGACAAACCATACGTTATTTATAAATGGCCCAAAAATTCTGATTCCCAACCACCTTTTTTGTCCTGTGAATGATTCACCCTAATCTTTAGGAACCATCCCAAATCAAAATACATAATTGCAGTGCATTCTTCAAATATGTAAATGGAGAAGTTAGCCTATCCTTATTCGCTACAACCAACCATTTGGGACCAAAAAACTAAAACATTTGGGACCATTTTTTGGGGGGGGCAACACTAAAATCCAACCGATAAAACTTGTTTATCAGTTCAATATATGCGTCCACCTCCACAACTGAATAAAAATGGACAACATGACTAAACTGGGCATAGGTCTGTTTGGGTAGGTAGCACGCGATACTGCCAGCTGAACCCTCACCAGAAGGGACAAGACAAACCTAGCCTGGTCGCAGATTTGTATCTGATGCCAACTCGTGATAATGACCATAGGATTTGACAAGACTGATCTGGGAGCAGGCTAAACCACTGTTCTGTGTATAATCCACATCCATCCCTTTTGATTGAACACCCTGTTCCACCCATACATGTTCTGTTCACTGTTTGATGAAAAAAAATTGAGCGGCTGTCAGGCGTGACCATCTAATCCCAGCTTTAGGGATGCTGCTGGTCCAAGGACAGAATCAATGGCTGATGAGGGGACATTGCAGTGGTTGTAACAACAAATGAGACTTGCTGCTGTCTTCTCTGACATCAGGAGTAAGACAGCCAGGGAGTCCAGGCTAAGCCTCTGTACAGCCAGAGAGTCCAGGCAAGGCCTATGTACAGCCAGGGAGTCCAGGCTAGGCCTATGTACAGCCAGGGAGTCCAGGCTAGGCCTATATACAGCCAGGGAGTACAGGCTAGGCCTATGTACAGCCAGGAAGTCCAGGCTAGGCCTATATACAGCCAGGGAGTCCAGGCTAGGCCTATGTACAGCCAGGGAGTCCAGGCAAGGCCTATGTACAGCCAGGGAGTCCAGGCTAGGCCTATGTACAGCCAGGGAGTCCAGGCTAGGCCTATGTACAGCCAGGGAGTCCAGGCAAGGCCTATGTACAGCCAGGGAGTCCAGGCTAGGCCTATGTACAGCCAGGGAGTCCAGGCAAGGCCTATGTACAGCCAGGGAGTCCAGGCTAGGCCTATGTACAGCCAGGGAGTCCAGGCAAGGCCTATGTACAGCCAGGGAGTCCAGGCTAGGCCTATGTACAGCCAGGGAGTCCAGGCTTATATAGTTGAGTGCAGTGCCTGTCTGTGCAGAGGAGCTTTCATCTCTTGAGCCTTTTAGTCCTTTTAGCCTAATGCCTTTGGTGCTCTGACTGACACTCAGGCTAGCAGCCTCCACTGGCAGGCAACAGTGAGGGCACTCTGATCACCAGAACACAGCATCAACCAACACTCAACCCAGGTTTAAAAGTGTACACATCCTAGTGCTAGCATTCATCTTCACAGCATGAAACACTTTAGAGAGTTAAAATTAAGGGAGGATTTAATTTCTACACGTTGGCTAATGTGATGGCTAATCAATGATGCCTAGCAACGGACAATACAATCACCGTGTATCACAGGAGGTTGGTGGGACCTTAATTGGGGAGGACTGGCTCATGGTAATGGCTGGAGGGAAATAAGAGGAACGGTATCAAATACATCAAACACACTGTTTCCATGTTTGATGCCATTCCATTTGCTCTGTTCCAGGCATTATTATGAGCCGTTCTCCCCTCAGCAGCCTCCACTGCCGTGCATGGATATTAAAGGATCTGTAAGGTGGCTCAATAAACATTGGGCGATCTTGTCGCTCTCTTTTGAAATAGATGCCAAGTTGCTGAAGGAGATGGATGACATGAATATTAAACCAGTTGTTGGTTGCTATCAGATGGCACCACTGTTTGTTATTTGTGGAAGCTTTGCTATAATAGTAACACTTTATTGGATTGGGAGTTACATATGCATTCATAACAACCTTTATGGAACCAGTTAGGACACCTTTATGGGTGTTGCAGTATCAAAGGAATTATAAATGCCTCACGTACAGTATACAGTAGGAGATACTGACACCTTTGAGGAAAGCGTTAACTCTCCATAACTTGGTATTTAAACATTGTGGGAATGCTTGTAGCTAAAAAGCTTGTGAATTCAGTTTTTAGGTCCCACGTTACATCTGATCTCAGGCCTGTTGGTCAGCAATTTTGAAGTAATTGTGGGTGTGTTTCCCTGTGCTTGGTGTTGTGGTTTAAAGGGATAATTCGGGATTTGGGGAATGAGTCCCTTTATCTGTGGCGTACTGCACTAGCATCGAAAAGTCCCCATGATATGCAACTTTTCAAGGAAGTCAGGAACCAATATACACATTCAGTTAGGAAAGCAAAGCCTAGCTTTCTCAAACAGAAATTTGCATCCTGCAGCACTAATTCCAAAACGTTTTGGGACACTGTAAAGACCATGGAGAATAAGAGCACCTCCTCCCAGCTGCCCACTGCATTGAGGCTAGGAAACACTGTCACCACCGATAAAGCCACAATAAATCGAGAATTTCAATAAGCATTTCTCTACGGCTGGCCATGCTTTCCACCTGGCTACCCAACCCCGGCCAACAGCTCTGCACCCCCCGCAGCAACTGGCCCGCTTCTCCTTCACTCAAATCCAGGCAGCTGATGTTCTGAAAGAGCTGCAAAATCTGGATCCTTACAAATCAGCTGGGCTAGACAATCTGGACGCTCTATTCCTAAAATTATCTGCCGCCATTGTTGCAACCCCTATTACTAGTCTGTTCAACCTCTCTGTCATATCGTCTGAGATTCCTAAAGATTGGAAAGCGGCCGCGGACATCCCCCTCTTCAAAGAGGGAAACACTCTAGACCCAAACTGTTACAGACCTATATCCATCCTGCCCTGCCCTTCCAAAGTCTTCGAAAGCCAAGTTAACAAACAGATCACCGACCATTTCGAATCCCACCGTTCCTTCTCCGCTATGCAATCCGGTTTCCGAGCTGGTCACGGATGCACCTCAGCCACGCTCAAGGTACTAAACGATATCATAACCGCCATCGATAAAAGACAGTACTGTGCAGCCGTCTTCATCGACCTGGCCAAGACTTGACTCTGTCAATCACGTTATTCTTATCGGCAGACTCAACAGCCTTGGTTTCTCTAATGACTGCCTTGCCTGGGTCACAAACTACTTCTCAGATAGAGTTCAGTGTGTCAAATCAGAGGGCTTGTTGTCCAGACCTCTGGCAGTCTCTATGGGGGTGCTACAGGGTTCAAATCTCGGGCCGACTCTTTTCTCTGTATATATCAATGATGTCGCTCTTGCTGCGGGTGATTCTTTGATCCACCTCTACGCAGACGACACCATTCTGTATACATCTGGCCTTTCTTTGGACACTGTGTTAACAAACCTCCAAATGAGCTTCAATGCCATACAACACTCCTTCCGTGGCCTCCAACTGCTTTTAAACGCTAGTAAAACTAAATCCATGCTCTTCAACCGATCGCTGCCCGCAACCACCCGCTCCCCCCAGACTAGCATCATTACTCTGGACAGTTCTGACTTAGAATATGTGGACAACTATAAATACCTAGGTGTCTGGCTAGACTGTAAACTCTCCTTCCAGACTCATATTAAGCATCTCCACTATCCTACCGATCCTTGACTTTGGCGATGTCATTTACAAAATAGCCTCCAACACTCTACTCATCAAATTGTATGCAGTCTATCAACGTGCCATCCGTTTTGTCACCAAAGCCCCATATACTACCCACCACTATGACCTGTATGCTCTCGTTGTCTGGTCCTCGCTACATATTCGTCACCAAACCCACTTACTCCAGGTCATCTATAAATCTTTGCTAGGTAAAGCTCTGCCTTATCTCAGCTCACTGGTCACCACAGCAACACCCACCCGTAGCACGCGCTCCAGCAGGTATATTTCACTGGTCATCCCCAAACCCAACACTTCCTTTGGCCGCCTTTCCTTCCAGTTCTCTGCTGCCAATGACTGGAAAGAATTGCAAAAATCACTGAAGTTGGAGACTTATATCTCCCTCGCTAACTTTAAGCATCAGCTGTCATAGCAGCTTACCGACCGCTGCAGCTGTACACAGCCCATATGTAAATAGCCCATCCTACTACCTACCTCATCCCCATATGTGTTTTTGTTTTTCTGCTCTTTTGCACACAAGTATTTCTACTTACACATCCTCATCTGCACATATATCACTCCAGTGTTATTTGCTAAATTGTAATTACTTCGCCATTATGGCCTATTTATTGCCTTACCTTCTTACTTCATTTGCAGAAACTTTATACAGATTTTTTCTATTGTGTTATTGACTGTACGTTTGTTTATCCCATGTGTATCTCTGTGTTGTTGTTTTTGTCACACTGCTTTGCTTTATCTTGGCCAGGTCGCAGTTGTAAATGAGAACTTGTTCTCAACTGGCCTAACTGGTTAAATAAAGGTGAAATACTTTTTTTTAAATCTTTTTTTTATCGACTCCCGCATAGTCTGATGAACTTGTGGATATCGTTTTTATGTCTCTGTGTGCAGTTTGAATGAAGTTGCTAACTAGCATTAGTGCAATGACGGGAAGTCTAGCATGCTAGCAGATACCCATAGACTACCAGTCATTGCGCATTGGCGAGCCAAACTACCTCCAACCTCCTTCATACTGGACAGAGACATAAAAATGGTTACCACGAGTTAATCTGACTCTGGGGAAGTAGTCTAAGGGCTTCATTGCCAAAATTCTGAAGTATCCCTTTAAGACTGTAAAACTATTTTGATGGTTTTAGTGCTCAGCACAGCAAGCAGTCTTTATACGTCCCACGGCGATGCTATTGTTTCCTTATGCTGACGGGCGTGTAAAATTCTCAGAAAATATATTTGGCAAAACCAAGTGGCAGTAACCTCTTTCTCTGGCAGGTTCCACAGTCTGCCAGTCAGGAGTGCAAGCTGGGTGGGTGGGAGGGGAGAGGAGGAGAGGGGATGGAGGGAGAGCGAAGCGAGGCAGAGAGGGCAAGCTGGGTGGGAGGGGAGAGGAGGAGAGGGGATGGAGGGAGAGCAAAGCGAGTCAGAGAGGGCAAGCTGGATGGGAGGGGAGAGGAGAAGAGAGGATGGAGAGAGAGCATTGCGAGGCAGAGAGGGAAAGCTGGGTGGGAGAGGAGAGGAGGAGAGGGGGTGGAGGGAGAGCGTAGTGAGGCAGGGAGGGCAAGCTGGTTGGGAGGGGAGAGGAGGAAAGGGGAGGGAGGAACTGAGAGCATAGCGAGGCAGAGAGGGAAAGCTGGGTGGGAGGGGAGGGGAGAGGAGGAGAGGAGAGGGGAGGGAGAGCGTAGCGAGGCAGAGAGGGCAAGCTTAGTGAGTAAGGAAGAAAACACCAGCGATGCAGAGAGGTGATAAAACCAGGAGTAATATGAAGAGGAGGATGAAGAGATAGAGAGAAGCAGGTCTGAGGTCTATGTCACCTCCCAATCCCCTACACACACACAGTTTGGAGTCCCATAGCTCAGTCCCTCAGACACACCACACAACCGTGCACGCTCTCTGTGCTGTGCGTCCTGTGTAGTGTGCAGGCAGCTAAGAATGGGGCTTAGTGTGCGTCAGTCAGAAGAACGGTGACATATGTGCCATTATTTATAGCTAGCAGATCCTCTGAGAGGCCCAGCCCAGGGGCTGCTTAGAGAGGTATTATTAGAGAGCCCAAAGGCCTGCAACGGAGCGCCATCCAACCAAACCCACAGAACTTTTCACATTAAATAGACCAATAATGGTATATATGTTGTTGCTGCACAAGGAATCAAGTATCCTCACAAGAGTGATTTTAATGTTGTCATTAGAATACAATCACAAGAATAAGTGTATATTTACAGAGCTATTGTATTTAAGTTCTATATACAGGGGCTCCCAGTATACAGATTGGGATAAGGGAGGTGGATTCATATGAAAAACATTAACATAGTGACATACAGTTACCAATACAGATGTTGTGCAATAAAAAGGTGGGGAATCAGATTTCTTGTAAAATGGCAGAATCTGGATGTGATCTTTTTGTCTGTTAACCCCTCCACCAACTCTACATCCTTGAGATTTGAGCTGTGATCTCCATGCAGCCATGTTACCATGAAGTTGGAGTGTGCTCATGGGAGGTATGGTGTGAATTAGGGCAGGGCGGTATATCGAGGAATATGCAAAGCCTGAATACTGTATGTTAGCCACATGATATAGCTAAGAAAATACATTCAATGTAGCCAAAGATTATAAGGTCCCCTAAGAAACACTTATCAACACTTTGGTTCCTACCATGTCACAATAACTTCTCCCTGGCATTTTCATTTGTCATCATGTCAAACATCACTGTATTCAAAGTGCAAACTTTTATATTCTAACTATACATTCTATTTCCATGATTCCAACAGTTCAACCAAGTGTTTTGCTCTAAATCGCAAGTCAAATCGCAATTGCAACATAAGGCCTAGATTGTTTGCCCATATCATGCAGCCCTACGTGGCAGTGTGGAAATGATCTCAAATGAGTGCAGAAAATGCAAAAATTTATGAAAATGCAGAAAATTATTCTTGGTTGAGGGTAGAATTGAACAGTATAAAACAATCAGAATGGAGAAAGACCCATTGAAATCACTTAGAATGTATGTGTTGCCACCCTAGGGTCACTACTCAAAAACATAAAATACTGTCAAATACCGTGATATGATATTTTGGCTATACCGCCCAGCTGTAGTGTGAAATGGTTAATAGTAAGTAAATTAGGGGCATGTTTCTAATCCCTGTGAGGCAAAGGCCATCTCTTAAACAGCAGACAATGGGTTTAGCAGTGAGCACTATAGCTAGGATCCCTTCCCTCTGCATGGCCTGCCTGCTGTGACGTGGTAGTGAGCCAGCTAGCTCCACCAGGGAGGGAGTTAAGTGTTCCTGGCTGTGCAGCACAGGTATTAAGGTTAGCCTATTGTTGGCGGTGCCTCTGTAAACCACTTCACACAGACTGACCGCTGTGGACTGACTTCACAGGCAGCTCTGGCAGGACAGAGAATCTAGGACCAGTTTTATAAATATCTTAGAACTAGCACTACAGGGTTGGAGAACATGTTGTGGAAGGTGCTCATTATTTGTTCTTCACACATTCTTGAACGCGTGACTGTATGGCATGGAAATACTGGGAAAGTCAAGGTCTGAACTAGAAACTTCATGGTTAAAAACACAGTACTGCAGCTCACCTGCTTTCTAAGCCAAAATACATATTTCATTGCTGCTATTCAAGAGTATGCAATATCATGTCTCTGAAGCAACACTACTACTATGTTTCTGTTGTAGACATACAGCAATTGAGGGGGAGAAAAGGCCAGAGCAAGGCTTGAACCAACAACCCTGTGGTTACAGGGCAAGCACACTGCCTCCAGTGTGATTAAGGTCCAGATCCCTGAGCAAAGGCTAAATTATGCTTACATAAAGGCAATAGAATATAGCTAGTTGCCAATCTTCTCTTAAAACCACATTCCAATTATCCAAATTGGACAAATCAGGACCTTGTGAATTTAAGGTTCTAGCTGACATTTTGGTCAAAAATGAGTTAGCTACATAGATCGTTGCTCTTTAGGTGGTCCTTTACGTAAGATATGTCAGATTTGTGAAAAAGTTTTTGAAAAATGTGTGAAAAATCTGAAAGTTCTATCTGCGCAAACATCACACAATGCTGGGTTGTCAATCAAAAGTAACTGTATGTAAGGTGATATACTTATTGAGTCATGAAAGAGGAAGACATCACAAAACAGTTCTGAGATCTGGAACTTGAAAAATACTCATCTCAAAACCCTACATTTTGCATATAGAACATTATAGTCCCAAGTTCTTGATTATTCATATAATAGGTTCTGGTCCTCTTTTACAATTACTTAGATATTTTTCACCACTTGTTCAGACGAATGACCATCACTTAAGCTCTTTATGGTAAAAACAAATAAATACTGGTGCCTCACATCAGCCCTTTACACTCGTACCTGTATACAGGTTGCGGATTTGGACACTAAAAAGCGCCTAAATTGGAAAACAGTGGCTGTACAGTAACATGCTATAAATGACATCAGAGCTCAGGCTCTGAGCTTCACAGTCCTGTATGGGTTTTGACTGACAGACGTTCTGAACGCAACAAGAAGTGGCCTCCATCCCTCCTGCTAATTGGGCAACTTTCAATTTTTTTGTTGTCCGAATGAGAGAAAAGCTGTAAATGAAGAGGACTATGTATTTGAAAGATGAGACGTTGAGGATTATAATAAATATCACTTTGATGCCATACAAGCAAGCCAAACACCCGTGAGTCCAAATGTGCACTTCACATTTCCATATCATAAAGTCATGTCATATACAGTGTCAACGTTCATGATCACTATGTTTGATGTACAGTTACAAGATAACATGGCGTCATGTCCTGGGTTGTTCTGAACACAATGAGCCCATGTGTGTCTATTGTGAAGAAAATTCACTGCGGCACACGCACCTGAATGCACTCAGGACGCCTTTCTATGTGCAGCAAAATTACCATCTGTTTCTCTGAATTGCCATCTGTAGGAAACAGTTCAATTTAGCCATGTCCATATAAGCCAATTCTCACGAAGGTAAAGGCACATTGGAGAGGCATTGCTGTTTTTGTCTTGTTCTATATCAATATGAAAACCTCAATGGAAGGATTAGTTCACTAAAATTACAAACATACCACATTGTATTGATAACTAGCAAGTAGTTAACTGACTGTGGGTGTCGGAGACAAGAAAAATGTATCCGTTTACTCATCCAGAGCTAAGCTTTAGCAATGTTGCTAGTTCTCCATAGGCTACAGTGTACTTGTCATTTTAGTGAACTAGCGCTTTAACAAATGTGTGACGAACATTAACAATACATTTGTTGATGGGATTAGAAAGAAGAGCATTCTATTTATTTAATCATTACATATCTGTACTTTTCTATTGAAATGTAAATATTTGTAACATTCTGTGCCAGATAGAACCTTATGGATGAACCCAGATTGAAATTTCAAAACCACAAGGTTCTGTGTTTGAACCCACCTAAAATAACATATTTACAAATGTCTCAGGATTTTGGGTACTTTGGGTACTTTTAAGGTGAGGACCTTAATGGCTTATGAAAGAAGAATTCACTCCAAAACAGTTTTTAGTTCTTGGATGTGAAAACTTTGATGCTGAATATTTCAGAACTTTGCTTTGTGTAAATATAACATTATAGTCCCAAGGTCACAAAATCATTTTACAGGCATGATTGCATGTGCTTCAAATGAAAGAAAATGAAGGTGACATGAATACCCAACACATTTTACATGTTTCTTTTCAATGGTGCTCTCTCCATCCCCACCTCTAAATGGAACACATCATTTTCACCATATGACTCCACACTTTGGATAAGATGACTTATTTTCCCAGCAGTTCATCCATCTATTACATAGGATGCAGCCAACTTGGGAAAGCAACACTACTGGATGCTGTGTTTTGGGTACTTACAGAATATCCCTAGTATTCAGTAGTTCTTGAAAACGAATCCCCAGGCACATACACATAATATGTAAGCAACAAATCCAGCAATGAAAGCAGTTCTTTTTCTAGCAGACATTGACAGCCCGGGGATTCAAACCAGCAACCGTTGAGTTACTGGCCCAATACTCTAACCACTAGGCTCCCAGCCACCCCATAGTTCATGCCTGAATATGCATGCAGTGTAATGGCAGGGACAGAAGAGTGCAAAATTGGTGCACTTTAAAGTCACAGATGGCTCCAAAGTATTTGAATGTGCCCAGATAATCAGTAACGTGCTCATGCATGTACAAGCTACATTTTCGTTAATCATGCATTAACAGCCATTTATCTGCATTGGGGTCATGATAATAGAATAATCATGTCCAATTTGATTCCCCAATCACATGTCCCCTTAAAAACCTAGCTATAAATGTACCTTTACATCTCAATTAAATAATTGAAAAGCTAAATGAATATGGATATCGTTATCTCACAGTCGTGTTTGATCATGATTGCTGAATCTCAATGAATGTTTCTTGATATAGGCTTCAATAGCCTATCCATGGGACATGCACGCGCAGCATGGCATCAAATGCGACTAGGGTGGCGGCGCGAGCGAAAAGTGATAACAGAATGCAGCAGTATTCTAAACAACAACACGAGTAATTCCATTTAGCATCAATACCAACTTGAACTATACACGCATGTTGGCACCAACTATACATAGTCATGGATTTCTTGAAAATAATTTACAATGGATAAGGGCATGAGAAAGTACGTTTAGACAAATTACCTGACTTTTCAATGTGCCATTCTAACGACTTGATAATCATGAAACCTCATTAACAGAAAACGGACAGTGCTTGTGTCTTTCTTACCGTTCATGGCAGGCGTTTGTCCATCGTGTATTCTACCAAGAAGATGTTGCATCCTCGGCGTCCTTACTTTCACTTCGCCATTATTCCAAAATCGTTTTGAATTTCCAATATACTAACGCAATCCCGACCAGCCCTCATCACCGGCTCGCTCTGTGGATAGTGCGAGTTGCAAAGCGACCTACTCAGTGCGAAACATCCGCTCCAGTCTTCTCAGCGAAGTACTTCAGCAGTTTGAAAGGCGGATACTACAGTACATTGGCGCAGCGATACTGGTAAAATGTGTATTGAGTTATTTCAATGAAAACCAAATGCTCACTCGATTGTCATAATGTATCGTACTGTAATTCGTTCTTACTGGAAACGAGTCCCATTCTTCCTTAGGCTACTTAAATATCATATGATTAAAAACGCAATACTGTTCAATTCAGAATGCATCCGGTTTTTGGCAGTATAGCTATCCCGGATAAATTTGCGCTCCTAGCAAAACCATGTAGAAAAGAGTAGACTATATCCTATGACTGCAACCATCACACGAGGTGTACCGCAGCTCAGAGAAGATAACGCTGACCAGCAGATAGCTGGTTGAGGCCTCTAGTAGGTGGTATAACCAGCCCATGTCTCGGTAACCGCGGGAGAGACAGACAGTGAGAGACTGGTAGCGCTCATTCAGCCACAACAACACCATTATAGCCAGGTTTCCATACAAGATTTAACAACTTTCACCAACATTGCTCGCATATTGCTCCCTATCCGACATTTAATTTAATTTAATCCAACCTAAAATTGTAAAGTTTAACAAACCGATATCTGGGTCTATAGGCACACATTCAGATGAGGATGCCAAATGCCTAGGTTGAAATCTGTCACAGCTGGAGTCATAGTTAAAACACCAGTCCTAGATATTGAAATATAATGACATTTACGTGAAACAAGATTGAACATGGGTGCATTTAAAAGCCAGATACAAAGTCATTCACGTAGCTTTGACCACTCAAAAGACGCACTACATGACATTGGGAGGACGACATAGGCCACTTGCCATAAGTCTGAGTCAGAGTCTTATCATATAATTTGTCGTGCCATTTGCTTTATTTGTGTCTGGTTTGATGTTTTCAATTGGCCTAGTTAAGTTTAGAGCCCCTCAAAAATGATGATATTCTTTCATACAGTGCATATGCATGGTGTTTGCATTATTATGCACACATTAGTGTTTTTTTGTGTGTGTGTGTGTGTGTGTGGCCATCTACAGTGCATTCTGATAGAGTTCAGACCCCTTGACTTTTTACACATTTTGTTATGTTACAGCCTTATTCTAAAATTGATTAAATATTTTTTTCCCCTAATCAATCTACACACAAAACCCCATAATGACAAAGCAAAAACAGGTTTTTAGAAATGTTTGCTCTTTAATATCACTTTATCACTAAGTATTCAGACCCTTTACTCAGTACTTTGTTGAAGCACATTTGGCAGTAATTACAGCTTCGAGTCTTCTTGGGTATGATGCTACAAGCTTGGCACACGTGTATTTGTGGAGTTTATCCAATTCTTCTCTGCAGATCCTCTCAAGCTCTTAAAGCTTGGATGGGGATTGTCGCTGCACAGCGATTTTCAGGTCTCTCCAGAGATGTTAGATCGGGTTCAAGTCCGGGCTCTGGCTGGGTTCAAGTACATTCAGAGACTTGTTCAGAAGCCACTCCTGCATTGTCTTGGCTGTGTGCTTAGGGTCATTGTCCTGTTGCAAGGTGAACCTTCTCCCCAGTCTGAGGTCTTTAGTGCTCTGGAGCAGGTTTTCATTAAGGATCTCTCTTTACTTTGCTCCGTTCATCTTTCCCTCGATCCTGATTGGTCTCGCAATCCCTGCTGCTGAAAACATCCCTACTGTAAGGTTCTGCTTTTTATTTCTTAGTCAACCTTGTGTTCTTTTTCTTTGTGTTCTTGAACGTAGCCCTGTTTCTTTGTGTTCTGGAACATAGCCCTGTATTTCATTTTTGTTCATTGATTTCCAATGTGTTCGTTTCTCACCTGGTCTCATCAGCTCCCTATTTAGTTCAGTTCTTTCTGTTTGTATGGTTGTGAGGTGTTGTTTGTTTTTGACTGCCTACCTGTGCTTGACCATTGCCTGCCTGTGACCACGATTCCTGCCTTCTGCGAAGTCTTAATAGACATCTGCCGCGCTCTGTGCGTAAATCTACACCTATTTCTCCCTGAGTATTCATTACACCTACAGCATGATGCTGCCACCACCATTCTTCACTGTAGGGATGGTGCCAGGATTCCTCCAGATGTGATGCTTGGCATACAAATCAAATCACATTTTATTGGTCACATACACATGGTTAGCAGATGTAATTGCAAGTGTTGCAAAATGCTTCTGCTTCTAGTTCCGACATTGCAGCAATATCTAACATGATATCTAACAGTTCCACAACTACCTAATACACACAAATCTAATTAAAGGAATGGAATAATAAATATGTGGATGAGCAATGACAGAATGGTATAAGCAAGATGCAATAGATGGAATAAAATATAGTATATACATACGAGATGAGTAAGATATGTAAACCTTATTAAAGTGGCATTATTAAAGTGACTAGTGATCCATTTATTAAAGTGGCCAATGACTTCAAATTTGTATGTAGGCAGCAGCCTCTCTGTGTTAGTGATGTCTGTTTACCAGTCTGATGGCCTTGAGATAGAAGCTGTTTTTCAGTCTCTCGGTCTTAGCTTGTACCTGTACTGACCTCGCCTTCTGGATGGTAACGAGGTGAACAGGCAGTGGCTCGGGTGGTTGTTGTCCTTGATGGTCTTTTTGGCCTTCCTGTGACATTGGGTGCTGTAGGTGTCCTGGAGGGCAGGTAGTTTGCCCAGGTGATGCGTTGTACAGACTGCATCACCCTCTGGAGAGCCTAGCGGTTGTGGGCGGTGTAATTGACATACCAGGTGGTGATGCAGCCCGATAGGATGCTCTCAATTGTGCATCTGTAAAAGTTTGTTAGGGTTTTAGGTGACAAGGCTGTTGCGCCTTCTTCACCACACTGTCTGTGTGGGTGGACCATTTCAGTTTGCCCGTGTTGTGTACGCCGAGGAACTTAAAACTGTCCATCTTCTCCACTGCTGTCTCGTCGATGTGGATAGGGGGGTGCTCCCGCTGCTTTTTCCTGAAGTCCACGATCATCTCCTTTGTTTTGTTGACGTTGAGTGACAGGTTGTTTTGCTGACACGACACTACGAGTGCCCTAACCTCCCTATAGGCTGTCTCGTCATTAGGGGTAATCAAGCCTACCACTGTTGTGTCATCTGCAAATTTGATGATTGAGTTGGAGCTGTGCATGGCCATGCAGTAATGTGTCAACAGGGAGTACAGTAGGGGGCTCAGCACGCACCCGCGTGGGGCCCCTGTGTTGAGAATCAGCGAAGTGGAGATGTTGTTTCCTATCCTTCACCACCTGGGGGCTGCATGTCAGGAAGTCCAGGACCCAATTACACAGGGCAGGGTTGAGACCCAGGGCCTCTAGCTTAATGATGAGCTTGGAGAGTACTATGGTGTTGAATGCTGAGCTTTAGTCAATGAACAGCATTCTTACATAGGTATTCCTCTTGTCCAGATGGGATAGGACAGTGTGCAGTGCTATGGCGATTGTATTGTCTGTGGAGCTATTGGGGTGGTAAGCAAATTGCAGTGGGTCTAGGGTGACAGGTGATATGATCCTTGACGAGCCTCTCAAAGCACTTCATGATCACAGAGGTGAGTGCTACGGGGCGATAGTCATTAAGTTCAGTTACCTTTGCCTTCTTGGGTACAGGAACAATGGTGGCCATCTTGAAGCATTTGGGGACAGCAGACTGGGATAGGGAGATATTGAATATGTTCGTAAACACACCAGCTGGTCTGCGCATGCTCTGAGGACGCGGCTATCCTCAAAGCAGCCTTGCGAGGGATAAGACGTTTAAATGTCTTGCTCACGTCGGCCATGGAGTAGAAGAGCCGTTGAATAGCGACTCCACTTTGCCTCTATACTGACATTTTGCTTTTTTGATTGCCTTGTGGAAGGAATAACTACACTGTTTGTATTCGGCCATAATCCCAGTCACCTTTCCATGGTTAAATGCGGTGGTTTGCATTTTCAGTTTTGCACGAATGCCGCCATCTATCCACAATTTCTGGTTCGGGTAGGTTTTAATACTCATGGTGGGTACAACATCTCCTACGCACTTCCTTATGAACTCACTCACAGAATCAGCGTATACGTCAATACTCTTTTCTGAGGCTACCTGGAACATGTCCCAGTCCGCGTGATCAAAACAATCTTGAAGCGTGGATTCCGATTGGTCAGGCCAGCGTTGAATAGTTCTTAACACTGGTACATCCTTTTAAAATGTCTGCCTATAGGAAGGGAGGAGCAAAATGGAGTCGTGGTCAGATTTGTCAAATATACATGGCTGTGACAATAACCGGGGTGAATTCTCTGAGGAGGTAATACGTTGGCATTTGATTGTGAGGAATTCTAGGTCAGGTGAACAAAAGGACTTGAGTTCCTGTATGTTGTTACAATTACACCATGAGTCATTAATAATGAAACATACACACCCGCCATTCTTCTTCCCAGAGAGATTTTTGTGGGCGCGACGTACAAAGAATCCAGGTGGCTGTATCGACTCCTAAAGCATATCTCGAGAGAGCCATGTTTCCGTGAAACAGACTATGTTACAATCCGTGATGTCTCTCTGGAAAGCAACCCTTGCCCTAATTTTGTCTACCTTGTTATCTAGAGACTGGGCATTTGCAAGTAATATACTCGGAAGCAGTGGGTGGTGAGCACCTTCGAAGTCTGACCAGAAGACCGCTCCATCTAGTCTCTAAGCCAAAGAGTTCAACCTTGGTTTCATCCTTTAGGGGCCTTTTGGCAAACTCCAAGCGGGCTATCATGTGTCTTTTACTGAGGAGTGGCTTCCGTCTGGCCACTCTACCATAAAGGCCTGATTGGTAGAGTGCTGCAGAGATGGTTGTCCTTCTGGAAGGTTCTCCCATTTCCACAGAGGACCTATGGAGCTCTGTCAGTGACCATCGGGTTCTTAGTCACCTCCCTGACCAAGGCCCTTCTCCCCCGATTGCTCAGTTTGGACGGACAGCCAGCTCCTGGAAGAGTCTTGGTGGTTCTAAACTTCTTCCATTTAAGAAGGATGGAGGCCACTGTGTTCTTGGGGACCTTCAATGCTGCATACATTTTTTGGTACCATTTAATCCCAGCCCCCGTCAAATAAGAATTTGTTCTTAACTGACTTGCCTAGGTAAATAAAGATTAAATAAAATAAAATAAATACTTTACTGTACTGAACTATACTTTTCTTTACTCTACTCTACTCTACTCTACTCTACTCTACTCTACTCTACTCTACTCTACTGATCTATACTTTTCTTTACTCTACTGTATTGTACTGAACTATACTTTTCTTTACTCTCCTGTACTGAACTATACTTTTCTTTACTCTACTGTACTGTACTGATCTATACTTTTTTTTACTGTACTATACTGTACTGAACAATACACTACTATATACACTATAATTAATTAGTAGGTCTACCTTTACTTGTTACTTCTGTGAACTTTCATTATCCTCTCTCATGAGGGAGAGAAAATAGAAAATAACTTTTGGTAACAGAATGACAAGACACTAGGCAATATTTCTTAAGCTTACAGAAGGCAAATGATTTCTGCAAAACTAAATATACATGTTGACATTAGTTGGTAGGGATGTTTACTTCAACATTATTGTGTTTTGATCTATTTCTAATACCTTTTAAGACTTTTTCTAGTTGAAGTTTTTCAAGTTAGAAAAATGCTCCAGAAGATGCCTTTTCATCTTATAATAATCAGAGGGGGAATGTTATTTAGAGTGAGACACGGTGGTAAAGCAAATACTCGATAGAACAAAAGTAATGTGATGCTAGATTTCAACTTTCCACTCCTCACTCTCAATTTTTAACGATGCTTTCCAGCACCGGCCTATATAGAAAATAGGCCTGAGAGAAAGTGAACCATTCATATATGGGTATAATTGCTATGGAAATTGATATGGCAATCAGCTTGAAAATGTTTACTCATCATAGAGAAATAAAATAATCTACATAAGCTGTGTGAAAAACCATCCCATTCTTGAGTTAATTTACACCTTGAACCCAGAGCAAGGTGTTATGGCATATCACTTTCATGCTGTTACCGATCATTTAAAGAGAACACAATGATTGCACACAAAGCAGATGTCTACATTACACTAAATGGTGTGTTAGACGTCTTAACATGTCTGTATTAAAGTCTAGATTAGTCTACATTAACGTGTGTGTGTGTGTGTGTGTGTGTGTGTGTGTGTGTGTGTGTGTGTGTGTGTGTGTGTGTGTGTGTGTGTGTGTGTGTGTGTGTGTGTGTGTGTGTGTGTGTGTGTGTGTGTGTGTGTGTGTGTGTGTGTAATACTCTCCATCTGTTTGTTTAGCTGTCTTTGCATGGTTGATGTAAATGCACAGCGAAAAGCCTGCAAAAAGGAAATTCTTCCTAGAAAACGTTGATTGGGTAGCCATCCAGGCCTATTTTAGGGATTACAGTCATGAGAATTATATACTTCCATGTAACATCCTGAGAATGGCCCTAACATGCTTAGTCAGCAGAATAAAAAAAACCTACGCCAACAGAATTGACCAGGGTGTGAGGAATCTGAGGGCAGCCTAAAGGGGTAACATGAACTGAGAATGAACACGTGTGTTTGCTGCTCTTGGGCTTTGGCTGTCTTGGTCCTTCAGCATCACATCTAACTTTCCTTTCTGGCTATGGCCCAGTCCATTCTCTCAGTTAGGTCGTATACATGGAAGTATGCGCTATGGATGTATTTTATTTGTAGTTATCTGCCTGTGGTCGATGCAGGGTGTGTTTGGGAGCATTAATACTACTGTGATGTAAATACTTCAGATGTGTGAATGTACTAAAAGAGAAGACGGTGCATATTTATTTTTCATGATTTGATTCTTATTTTATTTTTTACTGGGAAGATCAGTTCAATAATTATGTCCCTTCTCTCAACTGACTTTGCTGCTAGAATATGACATGTGGCATGCACGTTTTGCCGTATTAATGTCTTCTGGGCAGATATAAAATAACTGTGGTAATTTGCTATTTTGCATAGAAAAAGAGGAACTTTAACCTAAAACAAAATGAGTTATGTTGTTCTTATGCTTCTTCCTCTCTTGTAATTGGATACAAAACCTCTTGATGAAAGCAAGGTGTTATCTGCTTCGTACTAAGATCTAAGTTGTTTAGGCTTTTTCCAAGTGTTGCCTCGATTATACACACTTTTCTCCTACAGAGATTTCATTGACTGAGAGAAAATGGAGAAAGAGGCAAACACCTTCTCATCCTTTTTGATCACCTTCACTTTTGGTGTGCTACCTGACAATTTGCCTCTGCCTACTTGAAATAAATGATGTGGAGTGTGTGTTCATGGATGTGTTTTTGAGGTTGATGGGGTTGTCAGAAATGGCATCACTTCAACCTGTCGAGAGGATATCAAAAATCCTCTGAGACGCGGACGTTTTGGGTATAGTGAGTCAATGCAATTTCACATACCCCCTGGACTCCACACTCCAAGCCCTTTGAAGTCCTGGAGATGGAATACATTTTCCTAAAAGGTAAATCAAATAATACAGCTAGATTATGCCTCACTAACTTAGAATCATGGCCGCCATCTTGGCAAAGTCTTAGTCTTAGACTAGAAGTCTACAGTTTTTTGGGGCATATGTGGCTGTTCTGTTTTGAATTGCAAAAATGGCTATCATTATTCACATTCATCGATACCAGAAACTGTGTGCATGTTTTCTTTGAAGAAAGACACTGGTTTTGTTTAGAAACTGTTTAAATACCCAGACATATACTGTATACAGTGTACTTACAGTATTTGTATTGCTGATGTTCTTGCTAACATAATGCTCACAGTGGGTGGCATGGATGTTCATACACTTATATAACTGCATATAGAGACAGCTGGGGAGTGAAGCTATTATACCCAGTAGCATACTTCATAATGTACATGTACCTTCAGAAGTCAGTTAAGAAGTCAGTAAAACATCTGAAGTCAGTAAAACATCCGGACACCTCTTAAGAATCAGACCAAGAATCAATTTTCGCCTTAAATGACATACCCAAATCTAACTGCCTGTAGCTCAGGCCCTGAAGCAAGGATATGCATATTCTTGGTACCATTTGAAAGGAAACACTATGAAGTTTATGGAATGAAAGGAATGTAGTAGAATTTAACACAATAGATCTGGTAAAAGATAATACAAAGAAAAAAAAAAACGTTCTTTGTATTTCTTTTGTACCATCATCTTTGAAATGCAAGAGAAAGGCTAATATATTATTATTAGTTTTAGTATTATTCCAGACCAGGTGCAATTTAGATTTTGGACACTAGATGGCATCAGTGTATGTGCAACGTTTTAGACTGATCCAATGAACCATTGTATTTTATTTCAAAATGTTGTATCAAGACTGCCCAAATGTGCTTAATTTGTTCATTAATAACTTTTCATGTTCAAAATTGTGCACTCTCCTCAAACAATAGCATGGCATTATTTCACTGTAATAGCTACTGTAAATTGAACAGTGCAGCTAGATTAACAAGAATTTAAGCTTTCTGCCAATAGCAGATATGTCTATGTCCTGGGAAATGTTCTTGTTACTTACAACCTCATGCTAACCGCATTAGCCTACGTTAGCTCAACTATCCCGTGGAAGGGACACCAATCCCTAAGAAGTTTTTAAGTAAGACAGCAGCATGTTTTCTCTCATCCAGAGAAAATATAAGCAATCAAGAAACGTGTTTCCTTTGACAGAATGCTTCATGCATTTGAATCCATGTCCCATGGAGTAATATTGTTAAATGCATTTGTATCGTGTAACAGGGATTACAATTTTTATTCAAACGGATGTTTACTTTAACATCTCATTCATATTTTCCTGGTAATAATAATGCAAATGTGTATTCCCTCAGATTAAAATGTTGATCAGCGTGTAAGTCAGTCAGCTAAGGAGAATCAGTCAGAGTATTGGGATCAGTTGATGTCATGACCTGTGACCGCCTGCATCTGTCATCTAGATCCAAATGAGGTACAATTACTTAGCATTTACAATACATATATGCTATTACATGCATGTCTATGCTTTTGTGTTTTTGTGCATGTTTTATGTATATCTATGCGAACGTGTGGTGTTGATTGACATTAATGAATGCCAAAATCAAAAAACAGCAGAACACTTACATGAAGATAGCCTCTGTACTTCTGAGAGATTTACAGCAGAGCAAATGATGTTGGTTCTTAAATAATCTCCACAAGTGTTGTGTAATCACATGCCTTTATTATTATAGTCTGTAGCTCTACTGTTGGAGGAGAAGAGCACCTTTCTAAGATGAAATCACAAGTTCTTTTTTTGTAATTAAAAAAAAATAGGCGGGGAGCTTTAATATTACACATAGATTGTGGCTTCCATCAATGTAATTGTCTGCATCATTTCCAATCCCCCATATATTTGTTTTTGTAAATATATAAAATATTTATGTTCTGCTTGGGGGCTTTACTTCCCACAGCATGCGCTGTCAACTGTAAACAAACACCTGCCTTACACTCAAATTGTCTAATTTAAAGACAGAGATTTTCTTTTTGCCTCAGGGCTCAGTGCACGTTTTAGAAATTCCTCTCTCTGTTGCATTATACACAGCTTTGGGATAGGGGTTTGATGTGCAACACAAATTCTATGGTTTCTAATCTTACATTTAGGTCACTGTCGAATGATAATTGTTTGATGCTGTATTGTGGCTCAACTTAAAGTTATTTTTAATGAAAGCAAATTAGGCTTTCCTAACTGGAATTGAAAATGTAATGCAAAGGGACTGGTTCTTATCACAGGCAACACAATACAGATTGATTTATTATGACGCTTTACAATTCATAGTACAATAGATTTACAGTACATGTATACATCCCCTTTCCCCAACATTTCTACAAGTACAAATATGTCTATTGTACACCGGAGGGTCTACTACAGTGAAGTTTTCACCCTAGTAATCTCTTGCTATATGCTGAATCACAATATTACCACGAAAGCAATTACTTTGTTGCATGTTGAAAGGTAACAGCCGTGGTACAGAGTTAAGTTGTGGTTGGTTGGTTGCGTGTTTTATCCTCTTTGAGTCCCCTGTTTTGGGGACCTGCGTGGTTCTGGTAACGGTTCTGACCAACATTTTAGTTTATAAATCAATATGTGGACACCATAGAGTGAAATGGCTTGCATTGAGCGCTAGCCCTGATTCTCACGGACACAGGAGTATGTCTCTTCTGCATATGTGAAGCAGGATGTGAAATCTGACACCACTTGAACCTGGGATGTACCTCCTACCATTTAATTTGCTCTTCCGACTGTCCATCAACTCCTGGCTGAAGCCTACATCACAGCCACTAACAACACGTATGCATGAAATCCTTGAAATTGTAATGCAGCAGCAGAGAGTTTCGTCACTGTAGCACATTCTTCGATTGATTTATAGCCAGTAATCTAAAATAATGAATAGATTTAAAACAAAAAACACTTTCTTTTTAATGATATGAGGTAAATGGCGAGTTCCTAACGAATTCAGGAAGCCAAGCTAGAGCTTTGTGAGACGTTCACAGTGATGGGTGTAGACGGTTTGATCAAGAGAGACCTTTAGAAAATATGCACATTTTCTCTAACACTAAATGTATAAATATGTACACTAACGTTGTACTAACAATGTCCTTGTTTTTGAAAGAAAAGCACACAAAAATTCTCCATTAAAATAACATCAAATCGATCAGAAATACAGTGTAGACATTGTTAATGTTGTAAATGACTATTGTAGCTGAAAACGGCAGATTTTTTATGGAATATCTACATAGGCATACAGAGGCCTATTATCAGCAACCATCACTCCTGTGTTCTAATGGTACGTTGTGTTAGCTAATCCAAGTTTATCATTTTAAAAGCCACATTTTATTTTTAAACTAGGCAAGTCAGTTAAGAACAAATTCTTATTTACAATGACCACCTAGGAACAGTGGGTTAACTGCCTTGTTCAGTGGCAGAACGACAGATTTTTACCTTGTCAGCTCGGGGATTCGATCTAGCAACTTTTCGGTTACTGGCCCAATGCTCTGACCACTAGGCTACCTGCCGCCCCAGAATCGATTTTGATCTAATTGATCATTAGAAAACCCTTTTGAAATTATGTTAGCACAGCTGAAAACTGATGTTCTGATTAAAGAAACAATAACACTGTCCTTCTTTAGACTAGTTGAGTATCTGGAGCATCAGCATTTGTGGGTTTGATTACTGGCTCAAAATGGCCAGAAACAAAGAACTTTCTTCTGAAACTCGTCAGTCTATTCTTGTTCTGAGAAATGAAGGCTATTCCATGCGAGAAATTGCCAAGAAACTGAAGAGCTCATACAATGCTGTGTAGTACTCCCTTCACAGAACAGCACAATCTGTCCCTAACCAGAATAGAAAGAGGAGTGGGAGGCCCCAGTGCACAACTGAGCAAGAGGACAAGTACATTAGAGTGTCTAGTTTGAGAAACAGACGACTCACAAATCCTCAACTGGCAGCTTCATTAAATAGTACCTGCAAAACACCAGTCTCAACGTCAACAGTGAAGAGGCGACTCCGGGAATTACTTTTGGGGATTTTGTATATTACCTTTTCAATGACATTTAAATACATTTAGGAAGATGTATACAATGAAACATGAGTGATCTGATATGAAAGGGCTTGTGAAGATCCAGTCCTCAAACACGTGATTTAATCAAATCAAATGTAATTTATCAAATGCTCTGAATACAACAGCTGTAGACGTTACTGTGAAATGCTTGCTGACAAGCCCTTCCCATCGATGCAGTTTCAAAATAATAGTAAAAATAAAATAGTAACCCTATTGATTACAGCATCACCTCAACGCATAGTATATTGTCACTGATAATCATTCTTCCTATCACAACAGGTAGAGGTATATTTTTAGATTTTCTCAGGGGTTTGATCAGGGGATTGATCCAGGCCTGGTTTCCTAGAACCTTTGTAGCAGTCAGGCAGCTTGAAGATGTGTCACCATCCAGGCCTGGTTTCCTAGAACCTTTGTAGCAGTCAGACAGCTTGAAGATGTGTCACCATCCAGGCCTGGTTTCCTAGAACCTTTGTAGCAGTCAGACAGCTTGAAAATGTGTCACCATACAGGCCCATGTCACCAGTATGTAGTAATAGCTCTTACATTTGTTGATTTCTATCATTTTTGAATGTTCGTTGGATTTCAGTTGATGCAACAGAGAACCATTGTACCATCTAATCTGCTGTGAAATATATTTTTAATAACCCCAAATATCCTATTTTCAGCTGTTTGAAGCTGATGTACAAACTGAAAATCAAAGAAGCAAACACAAAACTTATGGTGAAGCAGAAAAATATATTGCACATAGAACAAATCTATAGCTTATCAGACTTGCTTTCAACAAGAATGACAAATCCAAACAGAAATGTACAGTACATCTAAAATCAGTCAGGTTGTACACAAAACTACATAATGGACCTTACATATCAACAGGTAGAGCCCTGTCACTATTTTACATGTGTTCCCCTAGTCCGAAATCCTCTTTACTAAAGTTGTTCTTGAAAAACTCTGTATATTAACTACAATAATGCTCCAGACATCTAGTAAGGCAGCCAAGCATGTTGTTAAGCAAATCCCAACCCCCCCTCATCCATCTGAACCCAAGAAAAGAAGCATGGATCCGGATCAGACACAGTCTAAGCCAGTCTAATGCACAGATCCAGACACTCCGTAAGCCAGTCCTCTTACTTTGCTCCTGACCCCATCACTGTGCTGCTGCTGCTGGGTACCCTGAGCTCCATCTCTGCCCTGACCTCTGTGTAATCCTCTGTCGCTATTGCCTCGCCACCTGATCCTTCTCCGGACACAGTATATTTACCCAGTCTCTTCAAGACCTGCCGTGACCTATCAGCTCACATCGGTGGCGGTGAGCCAAGGCAACAGGATACAGCCTCCTAACACACAGTGGTCAC
Organism: Salvelinus alpinus; assembly: GCF_045679555.1. Taxonomy (NCBI): domain Eukaryota; kingdom Metazoa; phylum Chordata; class Actinopteri; order Salmoniformes; family Salmonidae; genus Salvelinus; species Salvelinus alpinus. The sequence continues at coordinate 15,311,503 of NC_092093.1, read as the reverse complement.
AACACCAACTCTGTTCCTAAGCAGCAGCCCCCAACGTGGATGCTTCTTGGCTCACGATCAGTACACCACACCAAGCTACCTTCTTCTGCAAACTCTGGGCCTTTGATGTTAGCAATCTGTCAACACTTTCTTTTACTTGTTTTTTTTCTGCTGGTACCCCTATCAGCTTCTGTAACCCTAAAAGTGCAACTGGGGTCAAAAACGTAATAATTTTTCAACAATACTTTTTTATTGGACTTTGTCAAACAGTTAGTTATGGACATTTAAAAAAAAAAACTTTTTTAACACTATGATTTCTGTGTTAATATGAAGTAATGAAAAATAACATATTTTCTGTATGCTAGAAAAATTACCCCAGTTAGTGTGTGAAACACACTACACATAAAATGTTGGCGCTTTTAGGGTTAACCCTTTGCACGCGCACCTGCATAAGGGTTGAAAATGGCAGATTTGGGCACTGATAACTGCCTAAATTGGAACACAGTGACTGTACAGTAACATGCTATACATGACGTCAGAGCTCAATGAGTTTTGACTGACATCCATTCAGAATTTAAGCACCTTAATCGACAAGAAGTAGCCCCCATCCCTCCCACTAATTTTGTTGTCTGAGAGAAGCAAATGCTGTAAATAAAGAGGACTCTATGTATTTTTAAAGATGAGACATTTATGGAGGACCAAACTTGCCAAAATTAGAATGAAATAAATGCCCACATAAATAGATAAATGAATAAATGGACGAATGAATGAATGCACACACAAATAGATGCATCATTATTTAAATAATTTATCCCACTTTCTTCCATTTTATTCATTTACAGTGGGGCAAAACAGTATTTAGTCAGCCACCAATTGTGCAAGTTCTCCCACTTAAAAAGATGAGAGAGGCCTGTAATTTTCATCATAGGTACACTTCAACTATGACAGACAAAATGAGAAAAAAAATCCAGAAAATCACATTGTAGGATTTTTTATTAATTTATTTGCAAATTATGGTGGAAAATAAGTATTTGGTCAACAACACCTACTATCTGCCATGCTGATCCTTCACACTGGGGCCCCTCAGGGGTGTGTACTTAGTTCCCTCCTGTTCACCCACGACTGCGTGGCCAAACACGACTCCAACACCATCATTAAGTTTACTGACAACACGACAGTGGCCCCATTAACATCGACGGGGCTGTAGTGGAGCGAGTCGAGAGTTTCAAGTTCCTTGGTGTCCACATCACCAACGAACTATCATGGTCCAAACATACCAAGACAGTTGTGAAGAGGGCACGACAAAGCCTTTTCCCACTCAGGAGACTGAAAAGATTTGGCATGGGTCCCCAGATCCTCAAAAGGTTCTACAGCTGCACCATCGAGAGCATCCTGCCCGGTTGCATTACCGCCTGGTATCGAGCCAGCTGAGGCATGGGAGCCTATCGATCCCGCTGGGGTATGGAACCCCGTCGAGCCATCTGACGCATGGAAACCCGACAAACCGGCTGAGGCCCCCCAGGTAGCTCCGGTTCGGACACCCAGACCCAACCTCCAACACACAAAAAACCAAAAAAACCTGATGCTTCCCTTTGGTGAGGTGTCATTCTGTAACGATGTGCGCTGAGAGTCGGGAAGCAAGTTCAGGGAGTGAGTGTTTTAATAAAATAAACAGAACATAATTCAAAACAAGAACCACTAACAGCACACTGACATGAAACTCAAACAAAAACAATAATGCCTGGGGAAGGAATCAATGGTAGTGACATATACAGTGGCCTGCGAATGTATTCACCCCCCTTGGCATTTTCCCTATTTTGTTGCCTTACAATCTAGAATTCAAATGGATTTTGGGAGGTTTGTATCATTTGATTTACACAACATGCCTACCACTTTGAAGATGCAAAATATTTTTTCTTGTAGAACAAGAAAGATCCACCTTTTTCAGCAATTATAGCTGTAAGTCTCTTTGGGTATGTCTCTATTAGCTTGGCACATCTAGCCACTGGGATTTTTGCCCATTCTTCAAGGCAAAACTACTCCAGCTCCTTCAAGTTGGATAGGTTCCGCTGATGTACAGCAATATTTAAGTCATACCACAGATTCTCAATTGGATTGAGGTTTGGGCTTTGAATAGGCCATTCCAAGACATTTAAATGTTTCCCCTTAAACCACTCGAGTGTTGCTTTAGCAGTATGCTTAGGGTCATATAACTGAGGCAGCAGGTAGCCTAGTGGTTAGGGCATTGGGCCAGTAACTGAAAGGTTGCTCGATCGAATCCCCGAGCTGACAAGTTAAACATCTGTCATTCTGCCCCTGAACAAGGCAGTTAACCCACTGTTCCTAGGCCGTCATTGTTAATAAGATTTTGTTCTTAACTGACTTGCCTAGGTAAAGGTAAAATAAAAAAATATCAAAATTACAGCTAACAAACATACTGTATGTACTGTATATGTCTGCTCTACCCAAAACTACAACCAACTAATTACCACAAAAATGGAAGAGGAAAGCGGAAGGGGGAAAAGTAGGGAACCTGTCTGGCAGCCCTGCATTAAAGACCATAATTGGTTAAAGAAAATTGAGAAAAATGAAAAAGTATACCAGTTTCATTTAAGGACCAAACAATTGACAGCTGTGCCATATAGATTACAAAATAGTTGGGAAGAGATTTTCTACGTACCGATTCCATGGCACATGGTTTATGAACTGATACACAAAACGACGCCGGATTCAAAACCAATTTTTCAATTTCAATGATTATACAAATTATTGTAGCTTGTTTTTGGTCACAGGTCCAGGAATGACTGAAGAATTGCAACATTTACCTGGAGCTAACTCTGCAGATAGCACTTCTGGGTGATCTGAAACGTCATAGTCAATCAATCAATAATATAATAATACTTTTAGCAAAACAATGTAATTTTTATTTAAAATCAGTAGAAATTCTGAGAATAGAATGGTTCAGAACTTTTTGTGAAACATCACTAAACAGTTGAAAAATATATGACAAATAGAAACCCGATATGGATGGTGTTAAGAGATAGATGGGAGGAGTTGAACGGAGCTGAAGGTTGGGAATAATAACAACTAATAACAAATTAACTAGTGTCAAACTGTCACGATCGCCGTCGTCGTGGAAATGACCGGACCAAGGTGCAGTGTGGTAGCGTACATTTTTCTTTATTATAAATGTCGCCAACAAAACAAGAAACAACAAAAACGAACGTGAAGCTTACTAGGGCTATACAGGCCGCTAACAAAGACAACTACCCACAAAATACAAAAGGAAGAGACAATGATAGACAGCTGTCCCTGATTGAGAACCATACCCGGCCAAAACACAGAACATAGAGTTTCCCACCCGAGTCACACCCTGACCAACCAAACAGAGAATAAAAAGATCTCTACGGTCAGGGCATGACACAAACATACTGTGTCTGTAAAACATATATAGATTCAGAACGTTTGTGAAAGAAATAGATGGTTGAGGTTAGAGGAAGGAGTAAAAATAAAGACCATTTTACTATTGTAAAATAGACTGTGCCTGTAAAGTTTACATAGCACGTATGGGCTGAAAGTAGAAGCCTAAGCATTGTTGTTGACTAGTTTACTCCAATTAGGGGAGGGGTCGTAGGGTTAGAAAGTAATAAAGGAAAATATATTTTTAAAATATCTATGTGTGAGTGTGTGCGTGTGTGTATGTATATACAGTTGAAGTCAGAAGTTTACATACACTTAGGTTGGAGTCATTAAAACTCGTTTTCAACCACTCCACAAATGTCTTGTTAGCAAACTATAGTTTTGGTAAGTTGTATAGGACATCTACTTTGTACATGACACAATTCATTTTTCCAACAATTGTTTACAGACCGATTATTTCACTTATAATTCAATGTATCATAATTCCAGTGGGTCAGAAGTTTACATACACTAAGTTGACTGTGCCTTTAAACAACTCGGAAAATTCCAGAAAATTATGTCATGGCTTTAGAAGCTTCTGATTTAAAGGCCTACCTTCAAACTCAGTGCCTCTTTGCTCGACATCATGGGAAAATCAGCCAAGACCTCAGAAAAAAGTTGTAGACCTCCACAAGTCTGATTCATCCAATTTCCAAACACCTGAAGGTGCCACGTTCATCAGTACAAACAATAGTACGCAGTATAAACACCATGGGGCCATGCAGCTGTCATACCGCTCAGTAAGGAGACGCGTTCTGTCTCCTAGAGATGAACGTACTTTGTTGCGAAAAGTGCAAATCAATCCCAGAACAACAGCAAAGGACCGTGTGAAGATGCTGGAGGAAACGGGTACAAAGCATGAGTCCTATGTCGACATAACCTGAAATGCCGCTCAACAAGGAAGAAGCAACTGCTCCAAAACTACGGTTTGCAACTGCACATGGAACAAAGATCATACATTTTGGAAAAATGTCCTCTGGTCTGATGAAACAAAAAAATAATTATTTGGCCATAATGACCATCGTTATGTTTGGAGGGAAAAGGGGGAGGCTTGTAAGCCGAAGAACACCATCCCAACCGTGAAGCACGGGGGTGGCAGCATCATGTTGTGGGGGGTGCTTTGCTTCAGGATGGACCGGTGCACTTCACAAAATAGATGGCATCATGAGGCAGGAAAATGTGGTGGATCTATTGAAGCAACATCTCAAGACATCAGTCAGGAAGTTAAAGCTTGGTCACAAATGGGTCTTCCAAAGTTGTGGAAAAATGGCTTAATTAAGGACAACAAAGTCAAGGTATTGGAGTGGCCGTCACAAAGCCCTGACCTCAATCGTGTAGAACATTTGTGGGCAGAACAAAGGAAGTGTGTGCGAGCAAGGCAGCCTACAAACCTGATTCAGTTACATCAGCTCTGTCAGGAGGAATGGGCCAAAATTCACCCAATTTATTGTGGGAAGCTTGTGGAAGGCTACCTGAAACATTTGTCTCAAGTTAAACAATTTAAAGGCATTGCTACCAAATACTAATTGATTGCATGTAAATTTCTGACCCACTGGGAATGTGAATAAATAAATCATTCTCTCTACTATTATTCTGACATTTCACATTCTTAAAATAAAGTGGTGATCCTAACTGCAGCACTGCCAGAGCCCTGCAAAATGACCTCCAGCAGGCCACAAATGTGCATGTGTCTGCTCAAACGGTCAAAAACAGACTCCATGAGGGTGGTATGAGGGCCCAACGTCCACAGGTGGGGGTTGTGCTTACAGCCCAACACCGTGCAGGACTTTTGGCATTTGCCAGAGAACACCAAGATTGGCAAATTCGCCACTGGCGCCCTGTGCTCTTCACAGATGAAAGCAGGTTCACACTGAGCACATGAGCACACGTGACAGACGTGACAGAGTCTGGAGACGCCGTGGAGAACGTTCTGCTGCCTGCAACATCCTCCAGCATGACCGGTTTGGCGGTGGGTCAGTCATGGTGTGGGGTGGCATTTCTTTGTGGGGCCCCACAGCCCTCCATGTGCTCGCCAGAGGTAGCCTGACTGCCATTAGGTACCGAGATGAGATCCTCAGACCCCTTGTGAGACCATATGCTGACACATGCACATTTGTGGCCTGCTGGAGGTCATTTTGCAGGGCTCTGGCAGTGCTCCTCCTTGCACAAAGGCGGAGGTAGCGGTCCTGCTGCTGGGTTGTTGCCCTCTTACGGCCTCCTCCACGTCTCCTGATGTACTGGCCTGTCTCCTGGTAGCGCCTCCATGCTCTGGACACTACGCTGACAGACACAGCAAACCTTCTTGCCACAGCACGCATTGATGTGCCATCCTGGATGAGCTGCACTACCTGAGCCACTTGTGTGGGTTGTAGACTTCGTCTCATGCTACCACTAGAGTGAAAGCACCGCCGGCATTCAAAAGTGACCAAAACATCAGCCAGGAAGCATAGGAACTGAGAAGTGGTCTGTGGTCACTACCTGCAGAACCACTCCTTTATTGGGGGTGTCTTGCTAATTGCCTATAATTTCCACCTTTTGTCTATTCCATTTGCACAACAGCATGTGAAATTTATTGTCAATCAGTGTTGCTTCCTAAGTGGACAGTTTGATTTCACAGAAGTGTGATTGACTTGGAGTTACATTGTGTTGTTTAAGTGTTCCCTTTATTTTTTTGAGCAGTGTATAAAATTGTACTCAGTGTGAAGGCAAAACTGATCCTGAAATCAATACTTCTATTTTGAGATTCTTTGTATGAGGCCTGGCCTGTTAGCATGCTGGCTTGTTAGCATTGCCACTCCACCTGAAATGCAACAAAAACATGAATAAGAATTAACTTAGTCAGTCAGTAACTTAGCTAACTAGTTAATGAAACACCCATGTAAATGTGCAAAAGCCCACTAATCAGCCAAATTGCATGAAAACAACGCAACCTATTTGAAGTGTCATTAGGAGGGGCATTTTTCTGGCCAACTTTAGGTCACCAATAAATCTATATACAAGCAGAAGAACAAAGTAGTTTGACAAAAACTGTTCAAATAGTGATTAGCTTTATTTTCTAGAAACCTAGCTAGAGTCCACTTAGCTCGTTGTGGGTGGTAGTCAGCTGACGTTAGCTTGCCAGCTTTCCCCCAGCTATTTCAAGATAGTTGGCTAGTTAATGGCAGCTAGCCGACCCAAGTTTTTTGATGCATGCCTCCACACGGAAAAGCGGGTTATCTGGAGATGGATTGTTTATTAGCAATGGCCAACACTGCCAGAAGCACCTATATGAAGCACAATAAAGATTAGCCACAATATTTGTGTACACTCTCCACAGTTGTGTTCTGTGGGTGTCACTGAGTATGATGTTACCCAATTTCATGGGCCCAAGATCCATAGGTAAGGCGGTACATTGCAATATGAATGTTCAATACACAGTAGGTTGACTGGTGAGCTAATGTGGCTCATTTCATAGTGTTGTCAAAGTCCTGCAATAAGAGCTATGATGCTAATATTTGTGTAAACTCTTCACAGTTGTGAACATTTCATGGACCCAAGATCCTTAGACAAGGCTGTACAATGCATACAGTATGCCCCAAATGCAATTCTGAAGTCTAATTCATCCACAGTGCAATTTCAACAGATTTTGAAAACAAATTATAGTATTTTGTTGAATTTATATAACAATCCGAACATGTTAAGCATTATCTATTCAAAATATGACATGATTCCACTATTTGTATCTGTTTTCATCAGTTTCAATGCAGAACCTTTATTTTGAAGGCGAAACACAAATTCTACTATTGTGGCAAATTGTTATTGCGGGTATCTTCACATAGCAGGCAAAAGCAATTGAGCAACGCGCCGTGACATTGATCAACCAATGGTGTGGTAGATGCCACCCACAGACGTTTAACATCCCCTCATTATCATATTGGAGGAAGAAATGTAGAATTAAATACATGAATTCATGAATTACAGTTTGAGTAATTAGATAATCTCTAGATAAATTAATTAATAATTAAGTACATACAGATGATGAAGAGAAAATTAATACATTTTGGTCCGTATTTTTGTTTTTCCTTGCTAATTTATTTAATGTGTGGATTCACTGATTTATTGATACATTTATCTATTTATGTGTGCATTTATTTATTCATTGAATTCTGTTATGGCAGGTCTGGTCTTCCATAGACCTGCCATAACAGTATTACAATAAATACCGCTTTGATGTCAAACAGGCAAGCCACACACCCGTCCAAATGTGCATTTCACATCGCCATATCATAAAACTAAACTCATGTCATATATAGGTGTCAACGTTCATGATCACTATGTTTGATGTACAGTTACAAAATGACATGGCGTCATGTCCTGGTGTCACGCCCTGACGTTAGAGATCCTTTTTATGTCTCTATTTTGGTTTGGTCAGGGTGTGATTTGGTTGGGCATTCTATGTTCAGTATTTCTAGGTTTTGTATTTCTTTGTTTCTGGCCGAGTGTGGTTCCCAATCAGAGGCAGCTGTCTATCGTTGTCTCTGATTGGGGATCATACTTAGGCTGCCCTTTTCCCTCTTTCTGTGTGGGATCTTGTTCTTTGTTTGTGTGCAGGGAGTTTGCACATCGAAGCTGTTTGGTCGTTGTATTCTTTATTGTTTTGTTCTGTTATAGTTTCACTTCGTGATTAAATTATGTGGAACTCTAAGAACGCTGCGCCTTGGTCTCTTCCTTCTGACGACAGCTGTTACACCTGGGTTGTTCTGAACACAATGAACTTATAAAATGTGAAGATAATTAGCCGAGGCACATGTACCCGAATGCACTCATGACTCCTTCTCCTTGCATTGTGAAAGCCTAACACTGTAATATCGTATTTTATAACTTAGCTAGCCATGTTGGCAATAGAACATGGTTTTAAAGTATGCCCGCCTGACCCAGACTGCGATTTATAATGGGCTGTTTTGGATTGCGTAAACAACAACTGTAGTTGTATGCTGGTAGGGTTGTAGGATTGTGTTCCAAAAAAAACTACAAATGCAAATACTCTAGTTCTTCAATGGCACAGCTAGGAGAGCTAAAAAAAGGACCTTATAGTTGAAGACTCTTTGAGCCATAAAAAGGTATTGAAATGACATAGGAACTGTACACACTCTGGAGAGGTGTGAGGCCACTTGGAGACACCAGTTGTCCTCTCACTACCCCACATTTCCATGAATATTCTTATGTTCCTCAATGTCTCCAGAGTATTTTCAGATTTTGTTATCAACAAATATCGCGAAAAGTACAGTAAATGTAAAATGCACATAACATCGAGTGTAATGTATGCATTCGGTCTTGTGTCAGGTGAACTGTTTGTCCTCACCTTTAAGTCTCATCATTTCCCCATAATCTACAATCTGCTCCCTTTCAATTGATATTATGGTTATGTACATGCTTTTCATATTTATTTTTTAAGAAACATTTTAATTTAGGTCCCTCAAGTGTAAAGGGTTAAAAGGGGTCTTCCGAGGATATGAAAAGGGTGTGAAAAATTATTTGTGTGTTGATATCGAGGAATGAAAAATAAAATAATATTCTGAAAAGAAGAGAAATTATCCCAGTTAGCGCTTTTAACCTAAAAATATGTTGACGCTTTTAGGGTTAAAAGTGGTCTTCAGAGGATATGCAAATGGGATTAAAAATGCATGCAGGAGTCCAGTGGGCTGATAATGGTAGGAAATGAGATGGAAGGGCATGTTATCTGGGTAGGATTACACAGCGGCCTCACTTGGCTCTAGCCTTGGAGGTCCTCCAGTTGTGTTGTGGATTAGTGGTACACACACCCTCATTAAAAACTCAGAGATGAAAACCCCAGGAATTTGTTACAGCTAACACTGTCTCACAGTATTACACAACAACTGCACAGTCAGTCTAGATCTGGACCAGATAAATGTGGCGGGGTCACACTGGATGATGACTAGAGGTCGTTCCATGTCATTTCAGCAAGCCATCTCAGATTGTTGAAAAGTTAGAAACAGATAAGCATTCCGGAAGTATTATTTAGTTAAAATATAATTTAATCTCTGAGAAATTAACAATTGATTGCACCCAAATTGGCCATTTTAAATTTCTAGGATTTAGATAATATTCAATAAGTATAGTACCTAACATCTGATTTGGACCATATTTTTTTATAATCTTGAGTTAGAAATGGACCCATGAGGTCTGGGGGTGATAGGCTACATTTTTTCAGAGGTTAGAGCTATAGAGCTTTCACAAAGGAACCGTTCCTCTGTGTCTAACTAACTATAGGGTTCTACTGCTCTAACGCTTCATTCACACCAACAGCATCATTGCATTTTAATACACCAGAATTACATTCATTTCTAATGAAACGCTGCGTTTGCCTTGCAGCATTGCATTGCAGTGGCAGTTGCAGTGCGTTCGGTGTTGGATTTATTGAACATATGCTCCAAACTGTATGCGTAGTTGGCTTGACAGAAATGGTAGCAGAAGGTGAATGTTGAACTTTGTTGCATACATATCCAGATGATGCTGTGTAAAATTTTGCGCAATAACGCTGTCGGTGTGTTCGAAGCGTAAACCCTTGTAGGGAATAAATCTGTTCGGTCACTTGGAATGAGAGCGCATGTTTGCGAAGGAACATCAGGGTGACCCTTGAGATTTTGAGGGAAATCAAAAAACGGCCACCTATTACAAAGCTACAAAGTGAGGCAAGGCACTTTAAAATTTGTTCACTCTTCAGCGCATGCTTTGGCTCCTTTCATCATGACATTAGCAAATAGGATCTCTGAATCCCCATTCGCTAAGACCCAAACTGTTATAGACCTACTGTATATCCATCCTTCTAAAATCTTCGAAAGCTAAGTCAACAAACAGATCACCGACCATTTCGAATCCCACCGTACCTTCTCCACTATGCAATCTCATATCCGAGCTAGTCATGGATGCACCTCAGCCACGCTCAAGGTCCTAAACAATATCATAACCACCATCGATAAAAGACGGTACTGTGCAGCCGTCTTCATCGACCTGGCCAAGGCTTTCGACCCTGTCAATCACCGCATTCTTATCGGCAAACTCAATAGCCTTGGCTTCTCAAATGACTGCCTCGCCTGGTTCACCAACTACTTCTCAGAGAGTTCAGCGTGTCAAATCGGAGGAGCTGTTGTCCGGATCTCTGGCAGTCTCTATGGGGGTGCCACAGGGTTAAATTCTCGGGCTGACTCTTTTTTCTCTAAATCAATGATGTCGCTCTTGCTGCTCGTAATTCTCTGATCCATCTCTACGCAGACGACACCATTCTGTATACATCTGGCACTTCTTTGGACACTGTGTTAACAAACCTCCAAACGAGCTTCAATGCCATACAACACTCCTTCCGTGGCACCCAACTGCTTTTAAATGCTAGTAAAACTAAATGCATGCTCTTCAATCGATTGCTGCCCGCACCCGTTCGCCTGACTAGCTGCCCGCACCCTCCCGCCCGACTAGCATCACTACTCTGGACGATTCTGACTTAGAATATGTGGACAACTACAAATACCTAGGTGTCTGGTTAGACTGTAAACTCTCCTTCCAGACTCACATTAAGCATCTCCAATCCAAAATTAAATCTAGAATCGGGATCCTATTTCGCAACAAAGCCTCCTTCACTCATGCTGCCAAACATACCCTCGTAAAACTGACTATCCTACCGGTCATTTACAAAATTATAGCCTCCAACACTCTACTCAGCAAACTGGATGTTGTCTATCACAGTGCCATCCATTTTGTCACCAAAGCCCCATATACTACCCACCACTGGGACCTGTTGGCCCTCACTACATATGTGTCACCAAACCCACTGGCTCCAGGTCATCTATAAGTCTTTGCTAGGTAAAGCCCCGCCTTATCTCAGCTCACTGGTCACCATAGCAACACCCACCCCTAGCACGCACTCCAGCAGGTATATTTCACTGGTCATCCCCAAACCCAACACTTCCTTTGGCAGCCTATCCTTCCAGTTCTCTGCTGCCAATGACTGGAATGAATTGAAAAATCACTGAAGCTGGAGTCTTATATCTCCCTCTCTAACTTTAAGCATCAGCTGTCAGAGCAGCTTACCGATCACTGTACCTGTACACAGCCAATCTGTAAATAGCACACCCAACTACCTCATCCGCATATTGTTATTTATCCTCTTGTTCTTTTGCACCCCAGTATCTCTACTTGCACATCATCATCTGCACATCTATCAGTCCAATGTTAATGCTAAATTTGTAATTATTTTGCCTCTATGGCCTATTTATTTCCTTACCTCCCTATTCTTCTACATTTGCACACGCTGTACATAGATTTTTCTATTGTTTTATTGACTGTATGTTTGTTTATTAGTAACTCTGTGTTGTTTAAGTCGCACTGCTTTGCTTTATCTTGGCCAGGTCGCAGTTGTAAATGAGAACTTGTTCTCAGCTGAACTACCTGGTTAGAAATAAACGTGAAATGAAAAATAAAATAAAAATCCCTGTGAAAACAGCAGCATACCTTCTTTGAGCTAGTTTCACTAATATCATTGTCTCTGCCAACACACATACAAAGACGTACATATGGCCAATTGAGAGGTGTGAATTTGTAATATATTGAGCCGCTCCTCCTGCTAGGGTTCTCTGTGTAGCTGTCCATGGTGCTGAATGTCTAGAGCCTGCTTTCCTGGTTAATTTTAACACTGTCCATGGTGCTGAATCACACCGGCCTATCATTGGGTGTAAATCTAACGCTGTCCCTGATGCTGAATCACACCAGCCTATCATTGGGTGTAAATCTAACGCTGTCCCTGATGCTGAATCACACCAGGCTGTCATTGGGGTAAATCTAATGCTGTCCATGGTGTTGAATCACACCAGCCTGTCCATAATGTGAATTGAATCACACAATGCTGTCCAGGGTGCTGATTCAAGTTCTATCCTCCATTATTATGGGCCTTCTTCACTTGCTGTCCTCCTTTCCCTCTCCCTCCTTCTTGCTGTCCATGGTGCTGAATTACACCAGGCTGATGTAAAAGTTAAATTGTAACATGTGGCACTGTCCATGGTGCTGAACCATGGCAATGTCCTGCTGGAGTGCGCTGTGTAGCTGTCGATGGTGCTGAACCACCACTGTCTATCTATAATGGAAAATTGCAACACATGGTGCTGTCCATGCTGCTGATCCATCACAGTCTACCTAAACTCATCAACAAAAGAAACATCCTCTCACTGTCAACTGCATTTATTTTCAGCAAACTTAGTATGTATAAATATTTGTATGAACATAACAAGATTCAACAACTGAGACATAAACTGAACAAGTTCCACAGACATGCGACTAACAGAAATGGAATAATGTGTCCCTGAACAAAGGGGGATCAAAATCAAAAGTAACAGTCAGTATCTGGTGTGGCCACCAGCTGCATTAAGTACTGCAGTGCATCTGCTCCTCATGGACTGCACCAGATTTGCCAGTTGTTGTTACCCCACTCTTTCACCAAGGCACCTGCAAGTTCCCGGACATTTCTGGGAGGAATGACCCTAGCCCTCACACTCCGATCCAACAGGTCCCAGACGTGCTCAATGGGATTGAGATGCGGGCTCTTCGCTGGCCATGGCAGAACACTGACATTTCTGTCTTGCAGGAAATCACTCACAGAACAAGCAGTATGGCTGGTGGCATTGTCATGCTGGATGGTCATGTCAGGATGAGCCTGCAGGAAGGGTACCACATGAGGGAGGAGGATGTCTTCCCTGTAATGCACAGCGTTGAGATTGCCTGCAATGACAACAAGCTCAGTCCGATGATGCTGTGACACACCGCCCCAGACCACGACGGACCCTCCACCTCCAAATCGATCCTTCTCCAGAGTACAGGCCTCGGTGTAACACTCATTCCTTCGACGATAAACACGAATCCGACCATCACCACTGGTGAGACAAAACCGCCACTCATCAGTGAAGAGCACTTTTTGCCAGTCCTGTCTGGTCCAGCGACGGTGGGTTTGTGCCCATAGGCAACGTTGTTGCTAGTGATGTCTGGTGAGGACCTACCTTACAACAGGTCTACAAGCCCTCAGTCCGCCTCTCTCAGCCTATTGCGGACTGTCTGAGCACTGATGGAGGGATTGTGCGTTCCTGGTGTAACTCGGGCAGTTGTTGTTGCCTTCCTGTACCTGTACCGCAGGTGTGATGTTCAGATGTACCCATCCTGTGCAGGTGTTGTTACACATGATCTACCTCTGCGAGGACCATCAGCTGTCTGTCCTGTCTCCCTGCAGCGCTGTCTTAGGCGTCTCACAGTACGGACATAGTGTCCATAGTGCTTAACATGCAGTTTTCTTCAATGTTGATCGTCTCCCAATTGCTGTGTCTGTCTGTTTACCCCAGATGTTAGCATGAAGTAGCAGAGTTATTTTCACCTTTCAGAGTAATAAATCACAACAACCATTCGCCGTGTTTTCCCTCCCTAGGAGATGTGTTTTTCCCTCCCTAGGAGACGTGTCCCCCCCCCCCCCTAGGAGACGTGTCCCCCTCTAGGAGACGTGTCCCCCCCCCTCCCTAGGAGACGTGTCCCCCCCAGTAGGCATGTTAAAGTGGTAGAGCGAGAAGTGAATAGAGGTCGAGACTGGGAGGGCCCCTCATCTTGGAGGGCCTTAAGGCTGCCAGCTCGGTCCAGCTCTCCTGAACACACTCCTCTCCAGCATTCTGGCTCAACTTTTATTCTTATTAGACTGATCAACACTTCCTCTCCCATTTTTAATTACATTTTTTGCGGTTTTAAAAGCTAATTTCCTGCAAGTCTACACATTTGGCCATGACGTATGCCATTTTAATATGATATCTGAATGAGAGTGACTAACAAAATCAATGGGGGCCCACCTCGGTGTCCTCATTTGTAGCTACGCCCTGCTCTCTCTTGTTCCCTTCTACCAGATGGCTGTTTTTTCAATTGATGGTTCTTAATGAGCGTTCGAGCAGATGTGACTTGTCACTCAGCTCTGTGTTTCAACATTAGTGATTTCTGTGATGGGCACCAACAGTTTTAGCCAGAGAGAATTTATGGATGATTGAACAAAAATTATTTAAAATATCAGAAAGTCACCCTAATGATAAATTACATGACAGATTTAAAGTGATTTTCAAAAACAATGACAGTCATAGATTGTTCTAATTGTTACAGTAAATTGGTATTTCTGTAGTCATAGCAGTAGCTGTATTGTCCTATTTAGTGTGAAACAGGGATACTTGTTAAGGAGAAGAGAGCTTTCATCTCTTCATTGGTGTGTGTGTGTGTGTGTGTTTTGCATGTGAGCCTGCACCATGCATTCCAGTGTGTGCATAGGCATGTCTTTGTGATGAGTGTGAATAAATCAATTTTCCTCCAGTACAATCACAAAGAGGCCTAGCCAGAGTGACCCATGGGGCCTACACCAAGCAGAGCTCCAATCACCCCCGCTGTCCCTGATCCGGAGTGGACTTTATTCCCTGGAGCCTCTCTGGCTCTCTCTGGCTTTATGGCCCCAGATACATGCAGAAACTGCATCAATACACAAGTACAATGACAGGAAAAGTGAAAGGAAACATGGTCTGGCGAGAGAGCGGCTTTTGGAGCTTTTTCTTTGTCGTGTTTTTCCTTTGTTCAGTTACACAGGAGATGTCAAAGTAACAGGAGGTAACTGAAACAGCTCCTCTTGGACACTCTGGATGCCAGTACCTGCTGTTAATAGTCTCCTCTCCTGTCCAGGATTATCAGGAACATTTATTTAATGGAAAATGGTTGTTTCTCAGCTTAGCAACTACTGTAAATCGGTTATGTCGTTTGTCTTCCACTCTATTCACTTAAGTGCACCAATCAGAGTAAACAATCCTGGGAACAGGCGGATCAATGATTGTAAAGAATTTGGTTTGGCTGAGTTGCTCCTGTAACCACAGTTGAGTGGGACTCTAACAGGGTGTAACGGAGACAAGATACCCATTATGGCTCAGAATGGCTTTGTCTCATAGACGTGTTGTCACTTTTTCAATTAGATTAAACTGTTGTTGCTGTTTTTGAAGTCGTTGTTGTTGTTGATGGTGTTAAACCTAAGGTGGATAATCAAGGTGGATCAGTGTGTTCTAATTGGTAGATAGTATTTCATTAGCCTACCAAAAATGATTTTCCAAAATGATCCACTTAGAAAACATGATTAATAATGGGTGCAAACAACATGAACATCTTGGAATACAGAATTAATGCTATGTAAATAAAGGCCGGATTATAAAAAGTTGAATGCATTTACAGTAACACTCAATAATTGCAATACTCAATAAAGTTATGTTTGTGGTGTTATTTTGACATCATGGAAAACTATTTGTTATGTGCATGTGTTGAAGCCATCTAATATGATACTGCATTAACAGATTGTGGATTAAAAAATGAAGTGAGCTTTGTCATATTGGTGCAAAACACACAGTATATCGAGGACATATTTTGATTGGATAACATGAAGCAAGTACCCTTGATTTGCCTTAGGAAAGTAAACTACTGTATAGGATAAGCTCTGTGAATTCATATCAACAACACAATCAAGATGGAGACAATAACATAAAATAAACTGAGAGACCGACAATTTGAAGCCAGTGAGAGGAATCACACTCTACAAATAAAACGCAACAGATTAATTGATTTTATGCTCAAGAGTAGACTGTACATGACACCATTCCATATGGTGTCATGTACAACAATACGGAGGTAGAATGATGAGGAAACACTGTATTCCAGCCACATGGTATCGTTTGCTGGGGCTTTACATCATTCAGTGTGCAGTATCAATCTCTTACAGTGTTAAAATAGGCAGGTTCATTCATTATCAGGGCTATCAGGAACTCAACCAGTGAGACGGTCTGACCTGTGTGGCCAGGAGCAAGCTGACCTACTTTCCTGACAGTGCTCGGATGTACACATCGTTTTTCATCGGGGCGCGCTGCTGCCTGCCTGCCTTCCCCGGCAAGACAGACTTTGTCAGCGTAGAGAGAGAGAGACCGACATGATGGATTAGTAGCAGGGCACCAGTGTTGTTGGTGAGGTGGGAGGGTGTGTGTTTAGGGGTGGATGGGGGTGTTAGAGGAAGGTGGTGGAGAAAGATTGATATGGTCTGACTTTGAAACATCCCTGATTGGCTTGCTTGTTAGTCCTTCTCTCCAACACTCCCAGATCATAATTAATCTCACAAATGCAATACCCTAGTGAAACATGAGACTGCCATCATCGTCATTAACATCATCATCACCATCATCGTCATTAACATCATATGGGTTCCAAGTGGAAAAAGCATCTATTTGAAATAAATCTGTTTTATCTGATAGAAATAACACCATCCTCCATGCAGAGTAATTTTAAATCAAATCAAAGTTTATTTGTCACATGCGCAGAATACAACAGGTGTAGACCTTACAGTGAAATGCTTACTTACAGGCTTTAACCAATAGTGCAAAAAAGGTATTAGGTGAGCAATAGGTAAGTAAAGAAATAAAAACAATAGTAAAAAGACAGTGAAAAATAACAGTAGCGAGGCTATATACAGTAGCAAGGCTACATACAGACACCGGTTAGTCAGGCTGATTGAATGTATGTACATGTAGATATGGTTAAAGTGACTATGCATATATGATGGACAGAGAGTAGCAGTAGCGTAAAAGAGGGGTTGGCGGGTGGTGGGTGGTGGGACACAATTCAGATAGCCCGGTTAGCCAATGTGCGGGAGCACTGGTTGGTCAGGCCAATTGAGGTAGTATGTACATGAATGTATAGTTAAAGTGACTATGCATAGATGATAAACAGAGAGTAGCAGCAGCATAAAAGACGGTTTGGGGGGGACACACACACAATGCAAATAGTCTGTGTAGCCATTTGATTACCTGTTCAGGAGTCTTATGGCTTGGGGGTAAAAACTGTTGAGAATACTTTTTGTGCTAGACTTGGCACTCCGGTGCTGCTTGCCATGCGGTAGTAGAGAGAACAGTCTATGACTGGGGTGGCTGGGGTCTTTGACAATTTTTAGGGCCTTCCTCTGACACCGCCTGGTGTAGAGGTCCTGGATGGCAGGCAGCTTAGCCCCAGTGATGTACTGGGCCATACGCACTACCCTCTGTAGTGCCTTGCGGTCGGAGGCCGAGCATTTGCCGTACCAGGCAGTGATGCAACCAGTCAGAATGCTCTCAATGTTGAAGCTGAAGAACCTTTGAGGATCTCAGGATCCATGCCAAATCTTTTTAGTATCCTGAGGGGGAATAGGCTTTGTCGTGCCGTCTTCACGACCGTCTTGGTGTGTTTGGACTATTCTAGTTTGTTGTTGATGTGGACACCAAGGAACTTGAAGCTCTCAACCTGCTCCACTACAGCCCCATTGATGAGAATGGGGGCGTGCTCGTCTTGGTTACGTTGAGGGATAGTTTGTTATTCTGGCACCACCCGGCCAGGTCTCTGACCTCCTCCCTATAGGCTGTCTCGTCGTTGTCGGTGATCAGGCCTACCACTGTTGTGTCTTCTGCAAACTTAATGAGGGTGTTGGAGTCGTGCCTGGCCATGCAGTCGTGGGTGAACAGGGAGTACAGGAGGGGACTGAGCACTCACCCCTGGGGGAGCTCCAGTGTTGAGGATCAGCGTGGCAGATGTGTTGCTACCTACCCTCACCACCTGGGGGCGGCCCGTCAGGAAGTCCAGGATCCAGTTGCAGAGGGAGGTGTTTAGTCCCAGGATCCTTAGCTTAGTGATGAGCTTTGAGGGTACTATGGTGTTGAACGCTGAGCTGTAGTCAATGAATAATATTCTCACATAAGTGTTCCTTTTGTCCAGGTGGGAAAGGGCAGTGTGGAGAACAATAGAGATTGCATCATCTGTGGATCTGTTTTGGCGGTATGCAAATTGGAGTGGGTCTAGGGTTTCTGCGATAATTTACAACTTTATAAGAGCTAGAGGTATAAGAGGTAGGTAATTGAGTAATCCATTTGGATAAGGGAATTGTAACTATAAATTACATTTGTTTTAACAAATGTGAAACCAGTCATATGGCAGCAAACCTGAAGCATATCAACATATCTTCCCCACAGTAAAGTTTATGAAATGCTGTGCCATTATGCAGATTTTAAAATGTACGGCCTTTTAAATTGCAGGGATGTATTAATTATAGGCTACCTCGACTTTCTCTGTTTCCTATTTCTATCATGTTAAGTATTAGCCACTATCAGTATATGCCGTCAGTTGGTCTAATAACAACACATATTCAACTGCCAATTTACTGTTAGTTCCCTTCAGTTGGTATAGCCTACGTGATCATTCCCTGCCACATTCAGTACTTTAACTCATGGTAATGTTGGAATCCATTAAATTCCATTGTTTTGTTGACTTCCATTTGTTTCCTCTGTAAATGTCGTCACGACGTTGGTGCTGAGGATCATTAGTGACAGTTGATAATATAAAAAAAAAAAAACATGTATGCAAATTAAATCGTTATGGAGTGGAGCGGAGACCAAGCTGTAAAAGTTTGAACTTGACGCATGGCGTAATACTTGTCTGTCATCACACAGTTCCATGGTTAGTGCAGGCAATAGACGAGGGTATAGACTACTATGGTACACTGTTCTCCCTATTATAATTATATTTATCATTTTCAGAATGAATCAAATCACTGTATTTTATATTCATCAATGTATTTTGTGCGTGAAGGCTCTCCAAACCTGTTTCCTACATTCCTAACCTTCATAAGGTAAGTCTGAATAGCAACTACTGACAAGTACGTAGGAAAGGTGTGCGTAGGAAATAAGTAATTTCCTAGGTCAGAATCGGGCCCTTGGTGAATACCGTAGTTTCACCTGCCTATAACCTCGTGTTAATGCATGTCACGCCCTGACCTTAGAGATCCTTATTATTCTCTATGTTTGGTTGGTCAGGGTGTGACTCGGGTGGGAAATTCTATGTTTACTATTTCTTTGTTTTTGGCCGAGTGTGGTTCCCAAACAGAGGCAGCTGTCTATCGTTGTCTCTGATTGGGGATCATACTTAGGCAGCCCTTTTTCCCACCATTAGGTTGTGGGATCTTGTTTTCTGTTTAGTGTCTGTGCCTGACAGAACTGTTCGCTTTCGTTTTTTTTGGTCTTTGTTATTTTGTTTGGTGTCATCAATAAAATACGATGTCACCTACCACGCTGCGACTTGGTCCACTCTTCATTCCACAAATGAGAGCCGTTATAATGCATGACATGTTAGATCCCAGGGAGCACCAAACCATTAAAACATGCTATATTAGAATTAGATCGGGTAGAATAAGGTATGAAACAAAATGCAATATACAAATGGAACTCAACTAGATATCTCTGCACCAGACACATTGATCTTTCAAAGAAGAAAGGAAACTCATTTGGTCAAAGAACAGAGAGAACTTTACGTTTCACTTTGAGGAAATGGCTTTGTTTTTGCTTCGATACGGTACAGTTTCATCACTCAGTAAGTTCATATTTTCAACATCTAAATGTTTTAAAACCTTACATTTCCATGGCCAGTAGAAGAAATTTGCGATGTTCTTATACTTGTTTAAACATTTATTTAGTACATGAGAAGATATGAATTATAGATGTAGAGCTGCGTATATCACCTACATAATGATTAAACCCACTCCCTAGTAGGGCTGGGAATTGCCCTACCTCACAATACAGTATTATAACCATACTTAGGTGCCGATACGATATGTCTTGCTATTCTCATGATTCTATATGTATTGCGATTCGACACTGTGATATTACTGCGATTCGATGTTCCAAACATATTGCTCACCATATGTCTGCTGCAGAGGGACAAGAGATCCATGAGAAAATTAGTGTTGATCAGTCATGGAAATAAAAATGCCGAAAACAAATTAGCTCCCTATTTAAAAAGAAGACAGAGAACAAGCTATGAAGGAAAAATACTGGCGTTTTGGTGTAGGTACAGCAAACTAGTGCAAAAATAACATCCTGATGTGTAAGTGCATGGTAATGTACTGTATGTCTCCACTTTGGAAATATTATATAATAGGGGCTAGTGGCATCTGAATGCATACAGTATCTACATGTTCCAGAACAGTACATTCACTTCTACTGTATGCTTTGATGTCTAACAGAGCAGCTCAGTCTGAACTCAAACCTCGAGTGCTGCACCTTGATAGTGCCTTGTGTCGGCTTCCTTATTCACATCTATGGCACATTCAGTTGGAATTTATATTTTTTATGTATTTTTTTATCTTTATTTAACTAGGCAAGTCAGTTATGAACAAATTCTTAATTACAATGACGGCCTACCCCGGCCAAACCCAGACGACGCTGGGCCAATTGTGCGCCGCCCTATGGGACTCCCAATCACTGCCGGATGTGATGCAGCCTGGATTCGAACCAGGTACTTCCGTGGCACCTCTTGCACTGAGATGCAGTGTCTTAGACTACTACACCACTCAGGAGCCAAGATGGTCTCCAATGCTCATTAGAATCTCTATCGCATTATCTCATGATCTCGCTGGAAATGCAACAAAAGAATTGTTGACCAAATTGATAGCGCCTCTATGTACATGTGAATCCATATTTTTCTCACTGTTACAGAGGAACTTTTGTTTAGGGAAGTGTTGTGATTTTTCTTTCCTCCCTCCTGTTGTTTGGAAGAGCCCACAGTGCCCTTTCAAGCGGAGTGCAAAAGCAATTATTTGAGAAGTTCATGGAGTGCCCCGGTCACAGCCTTGTAGTGTTTCCCCCGAATCTCTCACCATCTTGGCTTCCTTCTCGCTCTCACCCGCTCCCTCCTGCTCCAGCTGAGCACTCCATTCATTAGGCTTGATCAAACTGTCAACCGAGCACTGGTCTGGAGCTGACAACATTCCCCATTCAGAACGTTCACCAGAACACTCCTCTATGAAGGTCAGGAATGACAGGAATATCGATTCACAACAGCAGAACAGAAGCATAAACAGCGTAGACCACCACTCCTCTATTCTACAATCCTCATCTGTCAGGAGAGCAATTCATTGTTCAATCATTTGTTTTATAGTAATGGAAAGCTGCTGCTGACTGGGCCTCCATGTGTGCTGATATTCCGTCTTTAGAGCTATCTCACCTGCTATAGCTTAGTAAAATTAGGGAAAGGGGAATCCCAAGTCAGAGAGGTGCGAGAGGCTGCCTTAATCAACATCCACGTCTTCGGCGCCCGGGGAACAGTTGGTTAACTGCCTTGCTCAGGTGCAGAACAACAGTTTTTTTACCTTTTTTTTCAGCTCGGAGATTCGATCCGGCAACTTTCCAGTTACTGGCCAAACGCTCTAACCACTAGGCTACCTGTACCATACAGTAAGGAAAATGATTTGAATCTGAGCACAAATGTCTGAATCTGTAGTTTCTTTGCCCTCCATATTATTCATGTGAGTTTCCTGGGTTGACCCCATGGCACTAGCATGGACGACCGTCTTTAACAGAACAAAACTGTCAGTTACTCGAGGCAACAGCCTCAGTTAAAACTGGGTCAAACAGAAAGTACTTCAGGCTAGTCCGGCCTCTCCTTTACACTGGAAACACAACCCATTGCCCTTTGAGGAGTTATGAGTTTGGTCCAGTGGCTTTATTGACAACACCCTGTCGTTCTCAACTAACATCAAGGCGGTGACCCGTTCCTGTAGGTTCATGCTCTACAACATTCGCAGAGTACGACCCTGCCTCACGCAGGAAGCGGCGCAGGTCCTAATCCAGGCACTTGTCATCTCCCGTCTGGATTACTGCAACTCGCTGTTGGCTGGGCTCCCTGCCTGTGCCATTAAACCCCTACAACTCATCCAGAACGCCGCAGCCCGTCTGGTGTTCAACTTTCCCAAGTTCTCTCACGTCACCCCGCTCCTCCGCTCTCTCCACTGGCTTCCAGTTGAAGCTCGCATCCGCTACAAGACCATGGTGCTTGCCTACGGAGCTGTGAGGGGAACGGCACCTCCGTACCTTCAGGCTCTGATCAGGCCCTACACCCAAACAAGGGCACTGCGTTCATCCACCTCTGGCCTGCTCGCCTCCCTACCTCTGAGGAAGTACAGTTCCCGCTCAGCCCAGTCAAAACTGTTCGCTGCTCTGGCACCCCAATGGTGGAACAAACTCCCTCACGACGCCAGGTCAGCGGAGTCAATCACCACCTTCCGGAGACACCTGAAACCCCACCTCTTTAAGGAATACCTAGGATAGGATAAAGTAATCCTTCTAGCCCCCCCCCCCCTTAAAAGAGTTAGATGCACTATTGTAAAGTGGTTGTTCCACTGGATATCATAAGGTGAATGCACCAATTTGTAAGTCGCTCTGGATAAGAGCGTCTGCTAAATGACTTAAATGTAATGTAAATGTAAATTGATGCAGGTATAGAACGAGACCATGTGGTCAGGAGCAGTGAGGCAGAGTAGGATGCACTAGAGAAGGCCCTAATGCAATGATTGATAACATGCTTACACAGAGCCTCACAGAGTCTCACACTAGGTAAAGTGGTAGAGGTAGCGCTAGTGATTGGTGGAAAGGCGCTCTCAGATTATTCTTTGTGAGAGCGCCAGGTCAGTTACATTAGGAACAGAGATCGCCCGGGAAAGGGAGAGCACACTAAAGCTCTTACCAAAGTTTAATTGAAAGTTCTGTGGGTATCCATCGTGCATTTAACAAGACTTTAACAGTAGCAGAATGGAGAGGTATTGTCATGAATTAACGGTTTAAAATAATAGGAGATGACAGTCAATCCATCAACCTTTCCTCTCAACTGTACTATGTTGCACTGAGTCATATGGGTGTTTAGCCACATAATGTAGCTCTGCTGTGGAGGAGGAAGACATTATCCAGAGCAAAGTTATTCACAGATTAACTGACTTAATGGATCTGAGACAGTTAGAAATATAGGTGTTAAAAAACATTTCACATAGACGTATACCTTTATGTGCAATTTGGGGATTATGGAGGCTGCCACATCCCTTAGCCTTTGATGTTAAACGTCCCAATTAACACTAATGTATAAATTATTATATTTAAGAAATTAAAATGCGGCTCTCTAGATCTGTAACTAATTCTTAATGCCGAGGAAGGCTGTGGAATGGAACTGAGAAACCTGGACTTCTGCTCCCTTATTCCCGGTAAGTGATTCAAGCTGAAAGGTAGGATAGTGAAAGTATTCCCTCCATATTCTATGCTGCAAGGTCTCATTGAATCAGTGTTGTGTGGAATCAGGGTTTGATTGCGAGGAGAGGAGAAAAAATAGGCGATGCCATACCTTATAACTGGGCCGGGGGATGAACAGTTCTGAAAGAGGAGGGGGTAGAAATGTAATGTATAAAAAAAACACTAATTAAAATAAACTAATTAATTCACCTTGGCATCTTTTTTATGTGGCTGACAGAATGTGTCAGGATGTGTTGCATAAAATCCCAGCCGGGAAACAAGCCAAGCCAAGCCAAGCCAAAGCTGAGTGTTGGCATTCAAAAAAGCAGGTTTTAGGAAAAGCTGAATATTTCGGAGGAAGCAGTGCTGTAGTGGGAAGTAGCAGGGAAGGAGCAGGTCGGGCCAACCAGGCTTGTGAGAATACAGAGAACAGTGTCACAGGGAACAACGAGGGGCCTGAGAACGTGGCACAACTGAGACCGAAGCTCTGGTCCTTGTCACCTCATTATCATGGTAAAGAGGAAAGGAAATGACATCACAGTCAACAGAACACAATGACATCACAGTAAACACAGGAGAGGAGGCTTGTTCTGAGCCAACTACTGCTACCTACTGCCTATGATAACTGCTCAGCCACGATGGGCTGATTACATGTAAGTGGTTCTACATTTGCACTGTTTGTTTGAAGAGAGGGAGGGTGAAAGAGAGGGTGGGAGAGAGTGAAGGAGATGAAGAGTTGGGGAGAGAGAAAGATGAACAGAGAAAGAGAGAGAATGACAAGGAGAGAGAGAATTTGAAATTCAAATGAAGGAGAGCGAGAGCCAAATTAGGAGGACTGAAAAGAAGAATCTTCCTGGGCATGAAAACAACCACAGATTTCAGTGTGGGAGGACATGAGCAAAATAAAAACACCACAAAACAAGGCAATAACTTTCCCAATCAGGAACACCAAGTTGAGTTACCAAGCTGAACACTGCAGTGAGCTAAGGTTGTGAGCAGCACTGAATACATTAGTCTGTAACTCAGGATACATTAGCCTGTAGCTCTGTAACTTCGAATACATTAGCCTATAACTCTAACTCTGTAACACTGAATGCATTTGTCTGTAACTCAGGATACATTAGCCTGTAACTCTGTAACACTGAATACATTAGTCTGTAACACTGAATACATTAGCCGGTAACTCTGAATACATTAGCCTGTAACTCTGTAACACTGAATACATTAGCCTGTAACTCAGGATACATTAGCCTGTAACTCTGTAACACTGAATACATTAGTCTGTAACACTGAATACATTAGCCTGTAACTCTGTAACACTGAAAACATTAGGCTGTATCTCATACAGTATACACTACCGTTCAAAAGTTTGGAGTCTCTTAGAAACATCCTTGTTCTTTAAAGGAAAGCAAATTTTTGGTCCATTACAATAACATCAAATTGATCAGAAATTCAGTGTAGACATTGTTAATGTTGTAAATGACTATTGTACCTGTAAACGGCAGATTTTTTTATGGAATATCTACATAGTTGTACAGAGACCCATTATCAGCAACTATCACTCCTGTGTTCCAATGGCACGATGTGTTAGCTAATCCAAGTTTATCATTTTAAAAGGCTAATTGAGCATTAGAAAACGCTTTTGCAATTATGTTAGCACATCTGAAAACTGTTGTTCTGATTACAGAACCAATAAAACTGGCCTTCTTTAGACTAGTTTAGTATCTGGAGCATCAACATTTGTGGGTTCGATTACAGGCTCAAAATGGCCAGAAACAAAGTACTTTCTTCTGAAACTCGTCAGTCTATTCTTGTTCTGAGAATTGAAGGCTATTCCATGCGAGATCTCATACAAAGCTGTGTACTACTCCCTTCACAGAACAGTGCAAACTGGCTCTAACCAGAATAGAAAGAGGAGTGGGGGCCCCAGGGCACAACTGAGAAAGAGGACAAGTACATTAGAGTGTCTAGTTTGAGAAACAGATGCCTCACAAGTCCTCAACTGGCAGCTTCATTAAGTAGTACCCACAAAACACCAGTCTCAAAGTCAACAGTGAAGAGGCGACTCCAGGATGCTGGCCTTCTAGGCAGTGTAGTGTATGTCTCAGTATTCCCCTGCCAGGGTATACAGTACCAGTCAAAGGTTTGGACACACCTACACATTCAAGGGTTTTTCTTTATTTTGACTATTTCCTACATTGTAGAATAATAGTGAAGACATCACAACTGTGAAATAACACACATGGAATCACGTAGAAACCCAAAAAGTTCTAAACAAATCAAAATTTAGCCATGCTGGTTGTATGCCTTGAATTCTAAATTAATCATGACAGTGTCACTAGCAAAGCACCCACACACCATCACACCTCCTCCTCCATGCTTCACGGTGGAAACCACAAATGCGGAGATCATTCGTTCACCTACTCCGCGTCTGACAAACACACAGAGGTTGGAACCACATTTTGGACTCATCAGACCAAAGGACAGATTTCCACCAGTCTGATGTCCATTGCTCGTGTTTCTTGGTCCAAGCAAGTCTCTTCTTATTACTGGTGTCCTTTAGTAGTGATTTCTTTAAAGCAATTTGACCATGAAGGCCTGATTCACACAGTCTCCTCTGAACAGTTGATGTTGATACGTGTCTGTTACTTGAACTCTGTGAAGCATTTATTTGGGCTACAATATTTGAGGCTGTTAACTCTAATGAAGTTATACTCTGCAGCAGAGGTAACTCTGGGTCTTCCTTTCCTGTGGCGGTACTCATGAGAGCCAGTGTCATCATAGCGCTTGATGGTTTTTGCGACTGCACTTGATGAAACTTTCTTAAAATGTTCCGTATTGACTGACCTTCATGTCTTAACTTCTTATGGCTGCAGGGGCAGTATTGAGTAGCTCGGATGAAAGGTGCCCATAGTAAACTGCCTGCTCCTCAGTCCCAGTTGCTAATATATGCATATTATTATTAGTATTGGATAGAAAACACTATGAAGTTTCTAAAACAGTTTGAATGATGTCTGTGAGTATAACAGAACTCATATGGCAGGCAAAAACCTGAGAAAAAATCCAAACAGGAAGTGGGAAATCTGAGGTTGGTCGATTTTCAACCAAGCCCCTATTGAATACACAGTGGGATATGGATGAGTTTGCACTTCCTACGGCTTCCACTAGATGTCAACAGTCTGTAGAACCTTGTCTGGTGCCTCTACTGTGAAGTGGGGCCGAAGGAGACAGGAATTAGTCAGGTCTATCATGACCTGACCATGCTCTGACCATGCGCATTCACATGAGAGGGAGCTCTGTTCCATCGCACATCTGAAGTCAATGTAATTCTCCGGTTGGAACCTTACGGAAGATTTATGTTAAAAACATTCTAAAGATTGATTCAATACATCGTTTGACATGTTTCTACTGACTGTTACAGGAACTTTTTGACATTTCGTCTGCTTTTAGTGAACGCGCTTCCTGACTTTGGATTTGTTTACCAAACACGCTAACAAAATTAGCTATTTGTACATAAATGACGGACATTACCGAACAAAACAAACATTTCTTGTGGGAGTCCTGGAAGTGCATTCCGACGAAGATCAGCAAAGGTAAGTGAAGATTTATAATGCTTTTTATGAGTTTTGTTGACTGCACAATTTGGCGGGTAACTGTATAGCTTCCTTTTGTGGCTGAACGCTGTTCTCAGATTATTGAATATTGTGCTTTTGCCGTAAAGCTTTTTGAAATCTGACACAGCGGTTGCATTAAGAACAAGTGTATCTTTAATTCTATGTAAAACATGTATCTTTCATCAAAGTGTATGATGAGTGTTTATGTTATTTGACGTGGCTTTCTGCAATTTCTCCGGATATTTTGGAGGCATTTCTGAACATGGCGCCAATGTAAACTGAGGTTTTTGGATATAAATATGAACTTTATCGAACAAAACATATATGTATTGTGTAACATGAAGTCCTATGAGTGTCATCTGATGAAGATCATCAAAGGTTAGTGATTCATTTTATCTCTATTTCTGCTTTTTGTGACTCCTGTCTTTGGCTGTAAAAATGACTGTGTTTTTCTGTGATTTTGCAGTGACCTAACATAATCGTTTGTGGTGCTTTCGCTGTAAAGCCTATTTGAAATCGGACACTTTGGTGGGATTAACAACAAGATTACCTTTAAAATGGTATAAGATACATGTATGTTTGAGGAATTTTAATTATGAGATTTCTGTTGTTTGAATTTGGCGCCCTGCACTTTCACTGGCTGTTGTCATATCATCCCGTTAACGGGATTGCAGCCATAAGAAGGTTTAAAGTAATGATGGACTGTCGTTTCTCTTTGCTTATTTGAGCTGTTCTTGCCATAATATAAGGACTTGGTCTTTTACAAAATAGGGCTATCTTCTGTATACCACCCCTACCTTGTCAGAACACAGTTGATTGTCTCAAACACATTAAGAAGGAAATTAATTAATTTTAACAAGGCACACCTGTTAATTGAAATGCATTCATGAATGCCTCATGAAGCTGGTTGAGAGAATGCCAACAATGTGTAAAGATGTCATCAAGGCAACTTTGAACAATCTCAAATATAAAATATATTTTGATTTGTTTAACACTTTTTTGGTTACTACATGATTCCATATGTGTTATTTCATAGTTTTGAGGTCTTCACTATTATTCTACAATGTAGAAAATACTAAAAATAAAGAAAAAACCTTGAATGAGTAGGTGTGTCCATACTTTGACTGGTACTGTACTGTATATGAACTATTGATATGAAATGGCTGCCAACTACAGCAAGTGATGTCACCCACCTTACCTCCCGACCACAGAGGAACAGGGAGCTCTGCACAGTATACGTAGACCATGTGGGCTATGAATTCTAGGCACATTTTTGGAACCAGTTAAACCATGTTCTGTGAGGCTCACAGCAAATTATTGGGAAATGACAAAGCATTAAGTCTAATAGTCACTCTCCTTCTTTCCGTCTCTCCCTCCCTCTTGGCCTTTGAGCTATCCAATTTAACCCTGTACATGGCTATGTTGGGAGACATACAACAGCTGTTATGTCCCTGGTGATAACATGGTTCAGTAATGATAATTGGTCCTATCGCGCTGCAATTCCTGTACGGACTTGGCTCTCGACCTTCGCCTCTCCCATGTGTCCCCCGAAACACGACCACATCAAGCCGCATTGCTTCTTGACACAATGCCCACTGAACCCGGAAGTCAGACGCACCAATGTGTCAGAGGAAACACCGTACACCTGGCGATGGTGTCAGCATGCATGCGCCCGGTCCACCACAGGAGTCGCTAGAGCACGATGGGATAAGGACATCCCGACTGGCCAAACCCTAACTAAACCCGGACGACGCTGGGCCAATTGTGCACCACTTCCTGGGTCTCCCGGTCGCGGCCGGCTGCGACACAGCCTGGAATCGCACCAGAATCTGTAGTGACACAGCTAGCACTGCGATGCAGTGCCTAAGACCGCTGCACCAATCGGGAGACCACATATACATCATTTAATAAAGCAATAATTGAAACAGCGACAGAAAAAACTCCTCACATCTTCGGCTGATACCTGGCAAACACGGCGGTTACGCTGTTACTTTTTCATTTGCACTTGTGCTATTTTGACATGATGAATTGTGTATAAAGAACAGTTATTCATGTTTCACTCAAATTTCTCAGGAAAGTTTTTATCAACATAGAGTTGTCAAACACTGTTTGCAAACATTAAGTTTAAAGGAAGCGATTACTTTTCTGATTAAGAGTCCCTCCAAATTAATGAGTTGAGCATCCAAAACTTGTCAACACCTCACTTAGCTTATTGTTGGGGACTTTTTAGATGTAGCGGATTTGCAGACCCGCCCCACCCACAGTCCTTCAGTTCATGTGGGTAACTTTTTAGTGAAACATCAGAAGTGAACTTTGGTAGGCGAAGTGGGCCACGGAGTGCGACGACAGGTCACAACGGATAGGGCTGAATCCCCTCAGGATAGCCAGCCATAGGAGGACCTCAGCGGATAGCTGGACACAGTTCCAGAGTGTAGTGCTCCTCGTCTAAGTGAGTAATTATGCTTGGATGGCTGCGTTTCCCCGGGGACGAAAGCTCCGACTCTGAGATAGTTGATAACGGAAGCAAGCAGCCAGAGACTAAGCGGATCTCTTTGGGACACTGCAGAAGCGTGGCTCGATGATGACCCAAAATTCACCCAAGTCTTCACAGTATCCAATTCCAAAATATTGTAACCTTGTACATCCGAGGGCACTTTTTAATAGACTATACCAAGAAAAGTTGAATGAACAGGAAATTGGGATAAGGACCAACAGATACAGCTATAGTATAGGATTAAAACGTGTCCAACTTGTTGGTTACTATGACAACTCTCACAATAATCTCCACATACATTGGGTGTACATCTTAGGCCTTTAACCTACTTAAACTTGTGAAAACTGTTGCACAGTAAACGTGAGACCGACTGATGTGTCATTTTTATTCACAGGTACATTTTTCCATTACAACAGTAACAGAAAGGTTGCTAGTTCGAATCGCCAGGCCGACAAGGTGTAAAACCTGTCGGTGTGCCCTTGAGCAAGGCACTTAACCCTAATTTCCCCAGGGTTGCTATAGATAATGGCAGACCCTGGCCATGACTCCACTCGCCGAGAGGGTCTAAGGCGTAGTTGGGATATGCAAAAAAACAAAACATTACAATTCACATGAGTATAGTACACACTTGCACATCTGTGAAATAGGACAAATATAAGCACCCACCTAATTATTGTTATTATTAATATTAATAATATTATCCCCAGCCAACCAGGGACAGAGTCAGAACATCTGCCAAGTAAAAAACAAATAATACTTCACTGAAAGCACAATTCATGTCCAGCTGTTTCGGCGCAATGCTCTGATTAGTAAATGGTATGTGCTTTGGCTGCTGGCCCTGTACTTCCTGAACAGTGTACTGTCACTGTTGGCCAACTCTGGACTGAAGGGCTGGTGCTCTCCGTGTTGGACCCGTGTCTCCAATAGTGAACTAATGAAAATGGGTTCAGTGGATTAAATAATTACACTGTTGTGAGTGTGGGCTGGGATGCCTTGCCAGCTCAGATTGATGGGGAACACCTGGTTGATTCCTGTGAAGGTGCTGGAAAGGGAGGGAGAGTAAGGGCCAGCATGGGATCTTAGCATCTCACAGCCTCCATGTGAACAACAGCCCTGGTTGTAATTATTTTGCCTGTATGGCCTATTTATTGCCTTACCTCCCTAATCTTCTACATTTTCACACACTGTACATAGATTTTTCTATTGTGTTACTGACTGTACGTTTTGTTTATGTGTAACTCTGTGTTGTTGTTTTTGTCACACTGCTTTTCTTTATCTTTGCCAGGTCGCAGTTGTAAATGAGAACTTGTTCTCAATTTGCCTACCTGGTTAAATAAAGGTGAAATAAAATAAGTCAGGGGAGAGGGAGTGGAGGAGAGGGATTCCTTGAAAGTAAACCTTGTTCATTGAAAGAGTGACAGTCTTACTCCCACACAGTGATCCAAGATGACATCCCCTGTCATGACAACATCACAGCTCTAACTCCTGCCCGGTGGTAAGATTTGTGGACAGTCATTACTTTTTTGGGAATCTACTGTCCTTATGTAATCTAATAAATCTACCAGTTAGCATTGTCCTCTCAAATTATAGTACATTTCCATTTGCTATTGTCCACCTGGAAGTTGGAAGATTCTTAAAACTTCCTGTTTCCTGGAACAACTTTTACTTTACTACATTCCTAAAGAATATAACAAACTTTTTACTACATACATTTTCCTTGACACGCAAAAGTACTTGATACATTTTCAATGCTTAGCAGGACAGGAAAATGGTCCAATTCACGCACTTATCAAGAGAACATCCCTGGTCATCCCTTCTGCATCTGATCTGGCAGACTCACTAAACACACACGCTGTGTTTGTAAATTATGTCTGAGTGTTGGAGATAGCCCCCTGGCTATCCGAACATTAAAAAAAAATAAAACAGTGCCGTCTGGTTTGCTTAATATAAGGAATTTGAATGATTTATACTTTTTGTTTTGATACTTAAGTACGGGAGTGGTCAAAAGTTTTAGAACACCTACTCATTCAAGGGTTTTTCTTTATGTTTACTATTTTCTATATAATATATAATAGTGAAGACATCAAACTATGAAATAACACATATGGAGTCATGTAGTAACCAAAAAAAGTGTTAAACAAATCCAAATATATTTTATATTTGAAATTCTTCAAATAGCCACCCTTTGCCTTCATGACAACGTTTCACACTCTTGGCATTATCTTTAATGCGTTTGAGACAATCAGTTGTGTTGTGACAAGGTAGGGTTGTTATACAGAAGATAGCCCTATTTGGAAAAAGACCAAGTCCATTTTATGGCAAGAACAGCTCAAATAAGCAAAGAGAAACGACAGTCCATCATTACTTTAAGACACAAATGTCAGTCAATATGGAACATTTCAATAACTTTGAAAGTTTCTTCAGGTGCAGATGCAAAACCTTCAAGCGTTATAATGAAACTGGCTCTCATGAGGACCACCACAGGAATGGAAGACCGAGAGTTACCTCTGTTGCAGAGGATAAGTTCATTAGCGTTACCAGCCTCAGAAATTGCAGCCCAAATAAATGCTTCACAGAGTTCAAGTAACAGACACATCTCAACATCAACTGTTCAGAGGAGACTGTGTGAATCAGGCCTTCATGGTTGAATTGCTTTAAAGAAATCACTACTAAAGGACACCAGTAATAAAAAGAGACTTGCTTGGACCAAGAAACACGAGCAATAGACATCAGACTGGTGGAAATCTGTCCTGTTGTCTGATGAGTCCAAATTAGAGATTTTTGGTTTCAACCGCCGTGTCCTTGTGAGACGCGGTGTGGGTGAACGGATGATCTCTGCATGTGTATTTCCCACCGTAAAGCATGGAGGAGGAGGTGTTATGGTGTGGAGATGCTTTGCTGGTGACACTGTCTGGGATTTATTTAGAATTCAAGGCACACTTAACCAGCAAGGCTACCACAGCATTCTGCAGCGATACGTCATCCCATCTGGTTTGAGCTTGTTTTTCAACAGGACAATGACCCAACACACCTCCAGGCTGTGTAAGGGCTATTTGACAAAGGAGAGTGATGGAGTGCTGCATCAGATGACCTGGCCTCCACACTCCCCCGACCTCAATCAAATTGAGATGGTTTGGGATGAGTCGGACAGCAGAGTCAAGGAAAAGCAGCCAACAAGTGCTCAGCATATGTGGGAACTTCTTCAAGACCGTTTAAAAAGCATTCCATGTGAACCTGGTTGAGAGAATGCCAAGAGTGTCCAAAGCGGTCATCAAGGCAAAGGGTGGCTATTTAAAGAATCTCAAATATAAAATATATTTTGATTTGTTCAACACCTTTTTGGGTTTCATAGTTTTGATCTCTTCACAATTGTAGGAAAATATAGTAAAATAAAGAAAAACCCTTGAGTGAGTAGGCATTCCAAAACCTTTGTCCGGTAGTGTATATTTCAGTAATTACAATTACTTTTGACACTTAAGTATATTTAAACCAAATACTTTTAGACTTTTACTCAAGTAGTATTTTATAGGGTGACTTTCACTTTTACTTGAGTCATTTTCTATTAAGGAATCTTAACTTTCACTCTGTATGACGATTGGGTACTTTTTCCATTGATTCATTATTATGTAACTGGCAGTTAACATAAAACAGGTACATCATAACCTTCCAAAGATACCCAAGGCTTCCGTTGTGAATGCAGTGATTCAGCTTACATACACAAAGTACACACACAAAGCCACGCTGCAGAGGCAGTTGTGTGAACCATCTTTTTAAACTCCTGTGTGAATTAATGTGCTTTTAGCCACAGGCAGGAATTAGTTGCTCTTTTCAACAGTTGGTCTTTTTATAATCTGGTTTGGAAGCAGACAGTGGAGAAAAAACGTTCTCATTAGCATGGCTGAACTCTAAATGACGCTGAACTTTGACCCAGGAGTGAGTGAGTGGGGGGGGGGGCTGATCTGCGGCAGACAATGTCAACTTTAACGTATACTGGTGTCATGGGTATAGTAGGACTTGGCTGAGCTCATAAATTATATTCTATAATACGTTTGAATCGTCTCTGTGTTACATTAAACCTACTATGGGTCTGGTTGATTGTAATTTAGTCATTTCTATACACCTCTCTGCGTATGTATTTGGACAGTGATGCTAAAATGTTACATTTGGGTCTATAGTTTGGTCAAAAGCCTGGGTTTTCATTCATTGATAATAAAACTGTTCATTCAGTTATAGAAATTCCTCCAGCGTCAAGATGTCACCTCATATAAAACATTTGATCTCAAATCCAAAATGCTGGAGTACACAGCCACATTTGACATTTTAGCGTCACTGCCAAAATGCATACATAGGGGAGTGTGCGTGTCTGTTTCATGTTTTATTCTGTCAAATAGCTTTTAAACCCTTGACAGCTTTCAAATATTTTACCACAAGAAACCAAAACATCAACATTTAATTAGCACCTTCTTTAATATACCTGACCACCATCCCTGTCTCTTACTTCCTCTCTCTTACTCCGACCATCTCCCGTCTTAGGCCATCTGCACTGCTCCAATATTCCACTGTTGTCAGGGGTAATATTCTATCAACTGTCATTTCAATGATATGACACGGGCATCTCTGCCTGGCAGTTTTCAGCTCTCTCCGTTCTCTTATTTAAATTACTACAGTGTATTCCTCGGCCCTTCTTCTCATCGGAACATTTGATTATTATTTTTATTTGAATTCCTTTTTTAGTCCAACTGTAAAAGGACCCATGGTATCAGTATTCATAGCTGACACATCACAACATCTATTTTTCTTTCAGGTGGAAAGTGTTAGTTTTCAATTTGAATAGAGATAGCTAAGACACTTGTGCAGAAATATAGCAAAAATAAAAACACTCTTTTGAGTCAAGAAGAAAATAATGTATTTTAGAGTAATGAAAAAATAAATGAATGAGTGAGTGAAACAGCTTGCCACTACCTGCCTTAAAAACTCAGCCCAATAAACCAAATTACACATAACAATACAGTCTTTTTTAAATGTATTTCCTGGGTGAAAACTAAGGTTTGAAAATGCAGTTTATAATTCATTTTGTGTCACCCCATGAAAAATATACTGATAAAATATGTTTATGGTAGGCGTGTAATTCAGTGGGGATGTTAACTGAAACAAGCTGGTATGTCACGTTTTGCTTCTAACACTTTGATGTGTAACACTGTGGTAGGTTTCATATCAGTGGTACCTGTTGAAAAGGAATGTCTTTTTTTTGTGGTGCCATAAACTTTCATGACATGTTTCATAAAATTCAAGGTCATGTTAATGCCAACCTTACTGTATGAAAGTATAAACATTCAGATGTGTAGTGGTTCCCTTTCAAATACTTGTTTCGATGTACAGTATCACATTTGTGACCTGTTTCAGGAAACTAGGCGTATGTCGCACGTCACTACTTAACAGGAGAGGCATTTGAATGTAAACTTAAAAATAAAATAAAAATGCATTTTTTTAGCAGAAATGCCTTCTGGAACTTGTGAACTTTCATATGCCTTAATAACACACTTGTATGGCATCTGTAAATACGAATAAAACTATTATATTCCGAGGCTAGTTGGTTGAGCCACAGAAAAAGCCAGCAACCTTCCCGTTAACCATGATTAGCTGAGATAATGAGTAGGCTGGACATGCATGTATGTTTGTATGCATGCATGTATATATACGTAGTGTGTATGTATGTATACTGTATGTATATTATTGTACTGCTCTAGGGATGTAATTATTGTTTGGATAACCTTATTAACTATTATTTTTTTCACTCTTTATGTGATGCGTAATGCAGAGATAGCGGGAAAAATACTTATAATTGAATTACCATACTGAATTATTGTAGTGTTTGTTAATGTGTCAATTAATCCCATAAGGGACGGGTTGCCAATTGGTGATTTGACATGAAAATGCAATCTCATTCATTTATTAATTCATTCATGCACAGAGATGAGTTCGGATTGGTCTGCCATGTAGAACGCTTCTGTCCATTAGAGCTGGTCAGTATGTGTAGGTAATCCTGTTTAATACAGCTTTTAATTTAAATAATATATATATTTCACATAGTAGAACTGCATAGGTGTTGCTC
The DNA here is from genome assembly GCF_045679555.1 of Salvelinus alpinus. Lineage (NCBI taxonomy): Eukaryota > Metazoa > Chordata > Actinopteri > Salmoniformes > Salmonidae > Salvelinus > Salvelinus alpinus. Next base: position 15,275,692 of record NC_092093.1, on the reverse strand, counting down.
TCCACTTTCTGGAGGGCCGAGTTTTGAAATCAGTGGAATTAGAGTATGATAGCTAAGGAGATGGAGAAAACAACACCTGTCTCTGGATTACATCTTCAAATTTAGGGCAACCATGGCATCTGTGACGTGACAGAGGGAGAAGCGTCCATCCATGTACATAGTCTAGCTAGCTACGTTTTCAGATATTACACATTTCTTATTTTGTCAGAAAGTCGTGTTCATTTCAAGTGGAGGTGTCCTGTTATCTGGCTAGCTAACGTTAGCTGGCTGGCTCGCTAGCTAACGTTATGTGTATGATCTGTGTAGTAATATTATTCGTATCTCCGAGCCATTTGCTTTGCTAGTTATAGCCTAATGTTAGCTAGCTAACATTGAACCTGGTTGGCTAGCTACCTGCAGATTCATGCAGTGTAGTAACGGCATGATTTGGGATTATGGTTCATTGTTTAGCTAGCTAGTTACATGTCATAACAAAAGACTCCACTATGCAAGTAACCATTTCAATCAAATGCTAATGGTGTCATGCGAAAACTGTTGATAGACGTAGCTGGTAAATTTGCTCTGGCTATCTACTCCGATTTCAGAGCACTCTCGTCTGAATGTGCGAGAGTGCAAAATAACTGACGAATTTACGAACGCTCAACACATGTTGAATATGGACGGTGTCAGTAAACGCAGGCAAAAAAGCGTAAATTGTTGTTGTTAACATAGTTGCAGTCTCTAATGCTCTGGATAATGTAAAATGGTCAGAGTGAGCAGTTCTCTCATTTGTGTCTGGAAGTAGCTAGTCAGCGTTAGTCAGTTAGCTTGGGTGCTTGACTGCTGTTGTTAGGACAGAACGCTCGGATCAACCCTTAAAGCAATGGGTGGGGCTAAAGCTTAAGAGGGTGTGAACGATGCTGAATGGGTGTAGACAATGAGTTTATCAACTTTCAAAGAAGAATTACTTTCCCGTTGTCCCTCAACTGTAGTGTATGACATACCATTTTCTAGCTGTGAGTCTCTATTTTTATCCAATGTAAAAAACACAATTTCAAATTTTGCTACATAAGACCGAGTCGAGCTGGTTCGGTCACATATAGGAAATCGCCTTAGTGCATTTCCCTACAGGAAGAAACCAATCACACAGCATCTGGTCAAGTGGAGAATGAGGTAAGTCCCCCCCCTCCCTATACAGCACCACTAGCCCACCAGTTTAGATCTTTTGTTCAACAAAAATGTATAAAAATGATTTGTGTTTTTAAGTGAAATCGATCTGTTTTTCATGGTGAACGACTGGTGCTGAAGTAGTAGGGCAATTCCACAGTAATGGAATTATGCTTTGACATTTTTTTAACTTTAAAAAGTTTGCCGAACAAAAAACATATACGTATTTCAAAGTTTAACAACCCATACATCTCTTTGCACAATGATGACTTTCAACAATTTCCACAGAAAAATCTCCAAGAACTAAACTAGTGGAGGAACTGTGCAGAAGCAAACTTTGGTAAGGAATTACGTTAAAATCTCCCTCTGGTTTTTATGCAACCATGTTTTCCCAAAAACTGTCATAAATATCTGCTCCCAATGAAGACTCAAAGATGTCTGCAGAAAGAATGGGGTGTCAGCTATGACATGACATCTTGAGTTTGAAAAAAAATATTTTGGTTGTTCAACTACAGAAAGGGAAGAGGATTTACACCCGGTAATGGAATCACTATAACAAAATGGCATCATGGATCCCTGATTTGTACTACACAAAAATGCCTAATTATGGATATGAATATCATTCTCCTCATGTTTCACAAGTTTGGACATCGCAGCAGAGTAGAGTACAGTACAGTACTGTACTCTAGAGTGTAGTACAGTACAATATACTGTACTTTACTATACTTTTTTTTTACTGTACTCTACTGTGCTCTACTCACTTTACAGTACTGTACTATCCGAACTTGTGAAACATACATCTATGATAGGTTAAGATTTGGTCCCGTCCGGTCTGTGGATTTTAACATCAAGGCCAGGGTGGACTAACCACATTTCAACTACTGTTCAACGTTTTTTTTTTGGGACACATTCAACCCCTTATTTTTCTTGGCACAAAATTACCTCCATACATCCATTCATTTGCATGGGTTACCTTCAGACAAGTCCTGTGACACGTGTAGGGGTCATAGACCAAAACAGAGAACACCATCGTGATCTTGAGTCTCCCCTTTCTACAATTTGTAACCCAAACGGTTCGGACGCTACAGAGAGAAGTTGGCACATCAGCTTTACTGACTTCAGGTGAGTCCCACCGCAAATGCGGAAGGCCGAAATAGGTGGATGTGGTGGATTGAGATGCAGCCCATACAAAAAACGGATATCTCTAGCTCTAACTGATGGATTTTTTTTACTATGTTACTTAGACTGATGTTCCAGGGTTTCAATAGACTCTTAATGATTATGATTTCCCATCGTAGCCAATTGAGTTGCAGTAATTCAGAAAGAAATGAGAAACTATCTTCAAGATATGTGGGTTTTTGGTAACGGAATTACAGGGCAATGATTTTTAAACTTACTGAATGTAAACATGTTCTCCAAAACGAAATGTGTGTTGATATTAGTTGGCAGGGGTCTTTATGTCAACATTATTGTGTTTTGATGTATTTATGATCCTTTTTAAGACTTTTTCTGTTTGATGTTTCCATCTGTTTATCCAGATATCAAAGCCTATATTTATGCCTAATTTACAAGATAAAAAATTGTTGAAAAATGTATCTATGCCTTAATTTCACAAAGAATATAGACTCTTAGCTTTCATTTGACACCAAATTTGATATGCTCCTATGGACTTCACATGTTGGTGCTCATGGGTCCTTTTACATGGAAATGCCCAGAACTACATGCACTGAAGTACAATGGCAATGCATGGCTAATTTATGGAATAGTCCATTTGACCTCAAAGCATTACCAAACTTGTCTGAATTGATTAGAAGGGCCCAGAGGTTATCCTGGCAAGGTAATTATATAAAAGTGGACCAAAATGACCTTCATTCATTATTTTGACAGTACTAGAGAAGACTGCAAAACCTATTGAGACATTTTTATACTCACACAATAGCAGACAACTGATGAAATTTAATTGTACTGACAGTGACATTAGTCCATTGTTGCAGCCTGTTTTTCTCCGATGGCAAAACCCTTCAGTTAGTCCCTCTGTTAGCGATTATAGGAATCCATGTTGCTTTGATGCCAGTGAATCCATGCTGCTTTAATGCAAGTGTAATGCCAGTCTAATGACTGCATCCTTGTTGATTAATACATCTGAATATGATATTTAATCTTGAGCTTGAGCAGCAAACGTAGTCATTCCTGTTTGAAAAAGGTCGTTAATGAGGTTTGAGACTTGAACGTTTCTGCATCTCTGCTATAAACACAATGTTCATGTTTATATGGTCAAATAACCTCTTACATTTTGGGTACAATAAGAGTCAGAAATGTCAGTCAGAAAATATAAATCTGACAGACTGTTGACTCAAAAGCCAAACATTTGTGGCCAAAGAGTAGACATTTTAGATCAACCCATAAAATAGAAATGCAATTCTGCAAGTCAATGAAACAGTAAAAAGCTTAGCTCATATCAAATATCACAGTCAAATTTAAGATTATGCAAACTTCATTGCCAACTTCATTCACAGCCCTCTTCCAACTGTTTGGAGACAGGGATGACAGTTGGGTTCATAGCAGTGACACATTGCTGGGGAAGGAATAATTCAAACTACTTTAGTGTTCATAAGCGCTGCCAGCTGCCATCACTGAATGATGAACGATGGTGGTTTAATTGACAGGGCAACCACCACTCTCTTAAATTGAACTTGACAGATGTGAGTGAGGCCTACTTATTTCTATGCAATCCAGTTTTCACCCTCTGTCTGGCGCTTCTGTTACAGAAGACGTGTAATAGTAAAAATGTATGACAACAATGATCAATTTCTTTATCAAACATTTTGTAATCAATAATTTGGACAAGTATCAGCTGCTGAAAGCTGTTTGTTTTTGTACCAATATTGCACAATGTGAATGAATTACAGTACTATAACAAATAAAACCCGGTAAACAAGATTCATTATCTTACAGTGCTAGCCCTGCATTAGCTGATGATTACTGTATCGTTGCCTTGTATCGCCCTCACGTATGACTGGGCTAACACGTATGACTGGGCTAACACGTATGACAGGGCTAACACGTATGACTGGGCTAACACGTATGACTGGGCTAACACGTATGACTGGGCTAACACGTATGACTGGGCTAACACGTATGACTGGGCTAACACGTATGACTGGGCTAACACGTATAACTGGGCTAACACTAGGTGTGTGAGTGACAAGGAACAGAGCTGAACAGAACAATTACTCAATGTTAATGAATTAACTCCCATGTGTAAAGCTGTCTCCTTATCCCGTGCTAATGGGATGATAAATTGAATCCCTGGTGGCGGAGCGGGGGCACCTCTCAGGCTACTGTACCGCGAGACACAACTGTACCCCCCCTGAGGATGACCTTTTCAACCTTTCACCAGCAAATCCCCTTTTGCAGGTTTGAAGGAAGTTAGAATAATCCTGGGAAACACACTGAGCCCAGGTGCAGGATTATCTAAATCCCCATCTTCAGCACTTTAATCCTACCCAGATGAAACAAAAACATACTTCAGAAAGAACCGGTCTTTTCACACTGGCGGCAACCTGTGTCAAATCACTGTGTCAAAACGTGCATGAGTGTTGGGCATGCACAAACGCACGTACACACGCACACGCACTCCCACACAAGCTGTGTAGAGAGGCCTAACTTTGGCTCCTTGGGAGGACTCTGCTGACAGTGGACTGGATTTGAGATATTGATTTCTACAGTAGAGAACCCAGACTGATTGGCACTGACTAAAACTCAAAAAAAGACTGCTATGTTTGGTTATTGTTCTCATATAATGAGAACCTGTTCTCTCCTAAATGTTGTAGATGACTGACTGTAATGATTTTGTTTGTTTGCCTGTATTTGCATTGTCTAACATTGTCACCATAATGCTTTCACCAAACAGAGCACTGCTTTGTATACACAGAGGAGTCTCTGCTACAACTAACAGTGTTGTACAGACAGATTCTCCTGTAGGGATGGTAAGTCACTCTGCTACAACTAACAGTGTTGTACAGAGAGATTCTCCTGTAGGGATGGTAAGTCACTCTGCTACAACTAACGATGTTGTACAGACAGATTCTCCTGTAGGGATGGTAAGTCACACTGCTACAACTAACGGTGTTGTACAGACAGATTCTCCTGTAGGGATGGTAAGGCACTCTGCTACAACTAACGGTGTTGTACAGACAGATTCTCCTGTAGGGATGGTAAGTCACTCTGCTACAACTAACAGTGTTGTACAGACAGATTCTCCTGTAGGGATGGTAAGTCACTCTGCTACAACTAACAGTGTTGTACAGACAGATTCTCCTGTAGGGATGGTAAGTCACACTGCTACAACTAACGGTGTTGTACAGACAGATTCTCCTGTAGGGATGGTAAGTCACACTGCTACAACTAACGGTATTGTACAGACAGATTCTCCTGTAGGGATGGTAAGTCACACTGCTACAACTAACGGTGTTGTACAGACAGATTCTCCTGTAGGGATGGTAAGTCACACTGCTACAACTAACAGTGTTGTACAGACAGATTCTCCTGTAGGGATGGTAAGTCACTCTGCTACAACTAACGGTGTTGTACAGACAGATTCTCCTGTAGGGATGGTAAGTCACTCTGCTACAACTAACGGTGTTGTACAGACAGATTCTCCTGTAGGGATGGTAAGTCACTCTGCTACAACTAACAGTGTTGTACAGACAGATTCTCCTGTAGGAATGAGGAGTCATGCTAGCTGACTCCAGATCTGTCAAATCTCTGGGCTCTCTTTCACCAACTGTAAATACACTAAACACTGGCTCTGCTATACACTCAAGTTTGTTTTCGATATGGAAATCATGATGTACTGTAAAGACTTACTTACTACATTTAAAAAAAAATCTGTTCTCATTTTCACGGTTCACACCTCATTCAGTACCTGCAAATAATACACCTACAAAGAATTCAGTTTGTCTCTACAAAAGCTTTTCTACCAATGCACATTTCAACCATTTTCTTCAGCATTGTCTGCTGTTGAATATATTATCACAATTATAAAAAAATATTGTCCCTTCTTTTCATCCACAAAAACAACAAGGTATGTAGAATTGGTTAATTACTTGATCACAGCTGTCCCTTCACTGTAACGCAATCGTGTTAACACATTTGTAACGCAGTGGGGCAGAATGATACTCGGCTCCAATACCCCTACCAAACAGAGTGCTTGTTGTTGCCGTGTCTGTGTCTATCTTTGCAGTGCCGACCCAGAGTGCTGTTGGGTCTACAATGTTCACCAGGAGGATGCGTTCTGACAGAAAGTAGTCTACATCGCTGCCTGTGGAGAATATAGTCTCAAGATGTTTGATGCTGTCTTGTTTCAGCGTATGCTCTGGATCTGACAACTTATTTGTGAATAAATATATAAATAAACAAATAAAAAGAAGAAACTTTACCTTGAGAAAGTTGTCAATATTTAGAATGCTAAAATAAAGATATTCAGAGAAACAACTGGCCTCGATACCTCTTTAGTCTCCATATTTGAAAAGAGCTACAGATGGTTAGGGCTTAACTGTGTGTGTGTTGCGTGTGTGCGTCCGTGCATGCGGTGTGTGTTGTGTGCAGAGAAAATGCCAAAAGAAAGACAAAGTTAGATTTCTCAGAAACAGCTCTTCGGAGAGTTCCACTACCTTCAATCTGTTACTCATAGTTTGCCTGCTGTGAAGAAATAATGAACTGAGTTGAGAATCAGAACTTGGCTCCAGCTATAGTTCCGATCCCTGGAAGAGCGTATTAAACAAGGCACTGTAAATGGTCATGGTCAACAGTCAAAAGATTTTACAACAATAAATCAACAATACTCATGACCCCAAGGTCAGTGTCAGAGGAAGTCCCAAAAAATTGACAAAGACTCCATTCACCCAAGTCATAGATTGTTCTCTCTGCTACTGCATGACAAGCGGTACTGGAGCGCCAAGTATATGTCCAAAAGGCTCCTTAACAGATTCTACCCCTCCCTCCCCTCCCCCCCTTTGTTTTTACACTGCTGCTACTCGCTGTTTATTACCTATGCATAGTCACTTTACCCCTACCTACATGTACAAATTACCTCAACTAACCTGTATCCCCGCAGACTGACTTGGTACTGGTACCCCCTGTATATAGCCTGGTAATTGTTATTTTGTGTTACTTTTTATTTTATTGTTTACTTTAGTTTATATTTTCTTAACTCTATTTCTTGAAATGCATTGTTGGTTAAAGGGCTTGTAAGTAAGCATTTCACGGTAAGGTTTGCACCTGTTGTATTCGGCGCATGTGACAAATAAAATGTGATTTAATTTTGATTTGAGTACGGAGCTTGACAATATTGTTCAAAAGTCAAATGTTTCTCCACATCCACAATAACCCTCACCCACTCTTCCAAGATCTTAGTCGAGAACAATCATTATGAGTACAAAGTACTGTAGCCTACAGCGTTTGCATCTCATCTTTTCCAGACCCATGCTAAAACGAAAAAGGTCCATCATCATCATCTCTGTAATTGGACTGTTGTTACTGATGGTATGATAGTCATCTAATCTTAAGCATCTGCGGTAACATCACTCCACAAGTAGAGTATGTTTCTCTATAGTCACTCATTTTGATCAGGTGGAGAGTTTATGACTGAATTATCGTAGTTGAACCCCAACAGGTTGTCTAAAGCAGTGGTTCTCAAAACTCTCCTCAGGGACCCACCAGACGTTTCACAATTTTGCTGTAGCCCTCAAGTAGCTCACCTGATTCAAGTAGTCAAGGGTAGTCGAAGACTTGATGATTACTTGACACGGTGAATCAGGAGAGCGACCTCGAATAGATCAGACACACATGGCATGGGTGGGGCTCCTCCAGGAGAGCTTTGAACCACTGCTCTAATAAACTCTAGCACAATACCTACTGTATTTGGATAATGGGAAAACCATGTTTGTATAATGGTGGCACTTACAACTGAAAACTGTCTTGTATTTGAGTCAAAAACAGAGTCCAAGAAGGTAAAGCTAAAAATATAACACCACGTTAGGATTCATTATCCGTGGCCCTTTTTTCATTCAAACTATCCGCGGCCCTTGTTTTCATTCAAACTATCCGTGGCCCTTGTTTTCATTCAAACTATCCGTGGCCCTATTTTCATTCAAACTGTCCGTGGCCCTTGTTTTCATTCAAACTATCGGTGGCCCTTGACGTACAGCACAGAGCCAGACCAACAGTAGCCTCCTTCAAACTGACCTACAGCACAGAGCCAGACCAACAGTAACCTCCCTCAACCTGACCTACAGCACAGAGCCAGACCAACAGTAACCTCTCTCATCCTGACCTACAGCACAGAGCCAGACCAACAGTAACCTCCCTCAACCTGACCTACAGCACAGAGCCAGACCAACAGTAACCTCTCTCATCCTGACCTACAGCACAGAGCCAGACCAACAGTAACCTCTCTCAACCTGACCTACAGCACAGAGCCAGACCAACAGTAACCTCCCTCAACCTGACCTACAGCACAGAGCCAGACCAACAGTAACCTCTCTCAACCTGACCTACAGCACAGAGCCAGACCAACAGTAACCTCCCTCAACCTGACCTACAGCACAGAGCCAGACCAACAGTAACCTCTCTCAACCTGACCTACAGCACAGAGCCAGACCAACAGTAACCTCCCTCAACCTGACCTACAGCACAGAGCCAGACCAACAGTAACCTCCCTCAACCTGACCTACAGCACAGAGCCAGACCAACAGTAACCTCTTTCAACCTGACCTAGAGTACAGAGCCAAATCAGGCAAAGAAGCACAGACAGTATTTGAAGGGAGCAAATTGTAACATAGCTACGTAGCTCTGTAATCCAACACCTCTCTCCCTCTGTGCCAGTATCTCTCTCTCACTCACTCACTCACTCACTCACTCACTCACTCACTCACTCACTCACTCACTCACTCACTCACTCACTCACTCACTCACTCACTCACTCACTCACTCAGTCACTCACTCACTCAGTCACTCACTCACATGTAGGTTTACCAAATACACTATCTTGTCCTACCCTCCCTTCCTCAATGCCCCTGTTTTGGATTTGGTCTAAAACAGACTGTGTGCTAATCCTTGCTCCCACACAATCAACCTTTTTCTATGATCTCATTGCATTAGTGTCCCACAATGCCTTGCAGAAGCCTCATTCTGGGGTGGCGCCCAGCGTGTCGCCAATCAAAACGGTCTACCCTCCCCTTAATCAGCTGTCGTGTCCATGGAGAGCCAAGCACAATGTTTTCCCTGGACACTCACAAAAGAAAATAACATTAGAAAGAATAAACTTTGCATAAACATCCGCCATACCTTACCTCAATGTTAACCTATAGAGGTATGTGCTACTGGACCGAGGTTCAGGGATGGATAACCATGGAGATCCCGTCGATCTCCATGGAGCTGGGTAGATCTGTTTTTAGTTTTTTTGCACCTTACAGGTGGAATGATCTGCAATACACTTTAACATTTGAGGAATTGGTGGTCTCTAGGGCATTTCAGATGGTTGCTTGGAGACCTTGTTACCGAACAATGTTTCTGTTTTTTATGATTGTGTTTTGCTTTTCATGTAAAAAAAAATCTAATCAAATAAAATGTTATTGGTCACATACACATGGTTAGCGAGTGGTTGCGAGTGTATGGTTGCGAGTGTAGCGAAATGATTGTGCTTCTAGTTCCGATAGTGGCGCAATATCTAACATGTAATCTAACAATTCCACAACAACAACCTAATACACACAAATCTAAGTAAGGAATGGAATAAGAATATATACATATAAATATATGGATGAGCAATGACAGGCAAGATGCAATAGATGGTATAAAATACAGTTTATACATACGAAATGAGTAATGCAACATATGTAGACATTATTAAAGTGGAATTATTAAAGTGCTAGTGATCCATTTATTAAAGTGGCCAATGATTTCAAGACTATGTAGACAGCAGCCTGTCTGTGTTAGTGATGGCTGTTTACCAGTCTGATGGACTTAAGATAGAAGCTGTTTCTGTCTCTCGGGCCCAGCTTTGATACACCTGTACTGACCTCGCCTTCTGGATGGGAGCGGGGTGGACAGGCAGTGGCTCGAATGGTTGTTTGCCCTTGATGATCATTTTGTGTATAATAACGTGTATGTTAATGTGTATATAAATGTGTAGTTTAATGTGTTTATTGTATTGTGGTGCTATACAGGGCTCATCTGGAAAAGAGACCATGGTCTTAACTTTGACTCCCTTTCAAAATATAGAGACAATGGTCTTTTTTTTAGGGGTGGATCAGCTAAATATTGCGGAAAGATTGTTGCTTCCATCGATGTAATTGTCTGCATCATTTCCAATCCCCCATATCTTTTTTTGGTAAATATATACAGTGGGGAGAACAAGTATTTGATACACTGCCGATTTTGCAGGTTTTCCTACTTACAAAGCATGTAGAGGTCCTGTAATGATTTTTAAGTAATTAATTTGCATTTTATTGCATGACATAAGTATTTGATACATCAGAAAAGCAGAACTTAATATTTGGTACAGAAACCTTTGTTTGCAATTACAGAGATCATACGTTTCCTGTAGTTCTTGACCAGGTTTGCACACACCGCAGCAGGGATTTTGGCCCACTCCTCCATACAGACCTTCTCCAGATCCTTCAGGTTTCGGGGCTGTTGCTGGGCAATACGGACTTCCAGCTCCCTCCAAAGATTTTCTATTGGGTTCAGGTCTGGAGACTGGCTAGGCCACTCCAGGACCTTGAGATGCTTCTTACGAAGCCACTCCTTAGTTGCCCTGGCTGTGTGTTTCGGGTCAGTGTCATGCTGGAAGACCCAGCCACGACCCATCTTCAATGCTCTTACTGAGGGAAGGAGGTTGTTGGCCAAGATCTCGCGATACATGGCCCCATCCATCCTCCCCTCAATACGGTGCAGTCGTCCTGTCCCCTTTGCAGAAAAGCATCCCCAAAGTATGATGTTTCCACCTCCGAGGGTGATTGACCGTCATCTTGAACTTCTTCCATTTTCGAATAATTGCGCCAACAGTTGTTGCCTTCTCACCAAGCTGCTTGCCTATTGTCCTGTAGCCCATCCCAGCCTTGTGCAGGTCTACAATTTTACCCCTGATGTCCTTACACAGCTCTCTGGTCTTGGCCATTGTGGAGAGGTTGGAGTCTGTTTGATTGAGTGTGTGGACAGGTGTCTTTTATACAGGTAATGAGTTCAAACAGGTGCAGTTAATACAGGTAATGAGTGGAGAACAGGAGGGCTTCTTAAAGAAAAACTAACAGGTCTGTGAGAGCCGGAATTCTTACTGATTGGTAGGTGATCAAATACTTATGTTATGCAATAAAATGCAAATTAATTACTTAAAAATCATACAATGTGATTTTCTGGATTTTTGTTTTAGATTCTGTCTCTCACAGTTGAAGTGTACCTATGATAAAAATTACAGACCTCTACATGCTTTGTAAGTAGGAAAACCTGCAAATCGGCAGTGTATCAAATACTTGTTCTCCCCACTGTATATCCTCATACATACACGTACATACACATATGCATACATATGCATACATATACACATATATACATACACATACCGATATAGATATACATACTTTTTTTTGAATATACATTTATTATTCCCCTATTATCGCCTATTCCCCTATTCTTCCCCCAATCGGAGTAAACTAATAAACAATAACACTTAGGCTTCTACCTTCAGTTTATACATCTTTTACACATTTTACAGACACAATCTATTTTACAATAGTTATATTTTGTTTGTTTTTAGTCCTTCCTCTATTTCTGATGTCCATGCAGTTTGATTTCTATTTGTAACTGTGCTATTTCACAAAATTTCTGAACCTATATACATTTAACAGACCCCGTATGTTTTACATTGGTTATCTTGTTATTAGTCCCACCCTTCAGCTCCATTCAACCTCTCCCATCTATTTCTATTTGCCATATATTTTTCAACTGTGCTGTGATGCTTCACAAAAGTACTGGACCTTTCTATTCTCATAGCTTCTACAGATTGTACATTTAAAATAATTATTATATTATTGATTGATTGTCTATGGCTTTTCAAATCACCCAGTATTGCTATCTGTAGCATTAGTTCTAGGCAAATATTGCAATTCTTCAGCCATTCCTGGACCTGTGACTAAAAACGAGCTACATATGGACAATACCAAAATATATAATAAAATTACTCTTCCTCCTCACAGCAAAATCTGCAGAGCTGGGAAGATTGTATCCCCCGTATATATAACATTCTATTGGTTGCAATATTTTTGTATATTCATTTTAATTGAAAAATTCAACGTTTTGAATCCGGCGTTGTTTTGCGTATCAATTCATAAACCATATGCCATGGAATGGGTTGGCGCCCCCCCTTGGTTTGTGCTGTGGTGGAGATCCTTGTGGGCTATACTCGGCCTTGTCTCAGGATTGTAAGTTGGTGGTTGAAGATATCCCTCTAGTGGTGCGGGGTGGGGTTATATCCTTCCTGTTTGGCCCTGTCCGGGGGTATCATCGGATGGGGCCACAGTGTCTCCTGACCCCTCCTGTCTCAGCCTCCAGTATTTATGCTGCAGTAGTTTGTGTCGGGGGGCTAGGGCCAGTTGGTTATATCTGGAGTACTTCTCCTGTCTTATCCAGTGTCCTGTGTGAATTTAAGTATGCTCTCTCTAATTCTCTCCTTCTCTCTTTCTTTCTCTCTCTCGGAGGACCTGAGCCCTAGGACCATACGTCAGGACTACTGGGCATGATGACTCCTTGCTGTCCCCAGTCCACCTGGCCTTGCTGCTGTTCCAGTTTCAACTGTTCTGCCTGCAGTTATGGAACCCCTACCTGTCCCAGACCTGCTGTTTTCAACTCTTAATGATCGGCTATGAAAAGCCAACTGACATTTATTCCTGATTATTATTTTACCATGCTTGTCATTTATGAACATTTTGAACATCTTGGCTCTCTCTAATTCTCTCCTTCTCTCTTTCTTTCGCTCTCTCGGAGGAACTGAGCCCTAGGACCATACGTCAGGACTACCGGGCATGATGACTCCTTGCTGTCCCCAGTCCACCTGGCCTTGCTGCTGTCCCAGTTTCAACTGTTCTGCCTGCGGTTATGGAACCCCTACCTGTCCCAGACCTGCTGTTTTCAACTCTTAATTATCGGCTATGAAAAGCCAACTGACATTTATTCCTGATTATTATTTGACCATGCTTGTCATTTATGAACATTTTGAACATCTTGGCCATGTTCTGTTATAATCTCCACCCGGCACAGCCAGAAGAGGACTGGCCACCCCTCATAGCCTGGTTCCTCTCTAGGTTTCTTCCTAGGTTTTGGCCTTTCTAGGGAGTTTTTCCTAGCCACCGTGCTTCTACACCTGCATTGCTTGCTGTTTGGGGTTTTAGGCTGGGTTTCTGTACAGCACTTCGAGATATTAGCTGATGTACGAAGGGCTATATAAAATAAACTTGATTGATGATTGAATGGGTACATCGAAAATCTCTTTCCAACTATTTTGCCATTTAAATGGCACAGCTGTCAGTTTTTTGGTCCTTAAATGAAATTGGTATATGCTTTAATTTATCACACTTTTCTTTAACCATTTATGTTCTTTAATGCAGGGCCAACATACAAGTTCCTTACTTTTTCCCCTTCTACTTGCCTCTTCCATTTTGTGGTAATGCTGCAATTAGTTGTTTGTAATTTTGGGTAGATTAGACATTTCCATATGTCTGTGTTAGTTGCAAGTGTGACAACTCCACCAGTTCTATTTATGATTTCATTCACTAGATTATACCTCTTTTAAACATTTCTTAGAAAAATAGTTTTTTTTAAATCAAATAGTATATTTGAGTTTAACCACAATATTTGTTGTAATATTTGTTCTGTCGTTTCAGGTGGATTAAACTGAAATTACAACCAACATTCTAAGGCTTGTTTAAAAAATATTGATATTTTGGAGATTATTTCCTTTTCAAACAACCGAAAGTGAGCAGTTGTAATCTGAATAATGGGAAAAAGGCCATTCTTGAACATAGGATGAGACAATTTACTAGAGAACCAGTTTGAATTGAAGTATACATTTTGTATGACTGATGGCTTTAGTGAGAGGTCTAATGCTTTAATATTTAATAATTTCTGCCCCCCGAATTACATAAATAGGCCTTTTTAATTTAGTCTGGTTTGCCATTCCAAATAAAATTGAATATTTTTTGTTCATATAATTTAAAAGGCAGGTCACTAGGTGTAGGCAAAACCATAAGCAAATAGGTCAACTGTGATATGACTAAAGAGTTAATCAGGGTGATTTTTCCACAAATACATAGGTATTTTCCTTTCCATGGTAGCAAGATCTTATCTCTTTTTGATAACTTTCTATAAAAATATATTGGAGTGAGATCATTTCTTTCTTTTGGGATTTGTATACCGAGTATGTCCACATCTCCGTCATCTCCGTCAGACCATTTAATTGGTAAACTCCACAGTAAAATTAGCATTTTTTAGTAATCCAATACGTAATATAGTACACATAATTTGGCTTTAATCCAGAGAGGATAGAAAGTATCTAGATCCTCTATGAGGCCGTGGAGAGATTATAATTGTGGTTTTAAAAGAAAACATGAATCATCAGCGTACAATGACACCTTAGTTTTTAAGCCACGGATTTCTAATCCCTTAATATTATTGTTGGATCTAATTTTAACAGCTAACATTTTGATGGCAATAATAAATTGATACGCCAATAGTGGACAACCTTGTTTTACTCCTCTAGATAATTAAAAACTTTCTGAGATGTAGTCATTATTTACTATTTTACACCTAGGGTTACTATACATAACTTTAACCCATTTAATAACAGATTCCCAATAATTGAAATATTCTAGGCATGTATATATAAACTCCAGTCATAATTTATCAAAAGCATTTTCAAATTCAGCTATGAAAACCAGGCCTGGTGTCCCCGATATTTCATAGTATTCTATTGTTTCCAGTACTTGTCTTATATTATCTCCAATGTATCGTCCATGTAAAAAACCTGTCTGATTAAGATGAATAATATCTGACAAAACTTTTTTAATTCTATGCGCTAAGCATTTTACTAGGATTTTTTGCATCACAACACTGAAGTGTAAGAGGCCTCCAATTTTCTAAAAGGACTGAATCTTTATATATATACCACTTGGGTCTTAGCATTGACTCCCTTTCAAAATAAAGAGACCATGGTGTTATCATTGACTCCCTGTCAAAATAAAGAGTCCGTGGTCTTCGAATTGACTTGTAAAAACAAGCAATTTATAATATCAAGTGTTTATTTTGAGATGAATGTTAAGAGACGTGATTCACTTGATCATTCTCTACACAACAGACATTCAATGTGTTGATGCTCTTATTAAGGTTTGATAAGGGAATGGATTCACGACTTAAAACTGTAATACATTTTTTATAATATCAAGGTTAACCTTTCACTGAACATTCTGTACTGAAAGTTGTTCCAATGTCTGGATGTTGTTGACAACATATTTGAAGGTCCTCTCTAGCATATATATCAGTGACTGGATGATTCTGTAGAATCCATATATTTGGGAGGAAATTCAATCAGTTTGTAGGAAAACATAGCTGGATTATGACATGGTTCACAAATGCTATACAGTATAGAGAAAATATATTTTACAATCTGCATTGTTTTTTTGTTTTTTTTCTATAGCTCTTTGTTATTGTATTGATTGATTAATTTGGGTAATTTTTCTCGATTGGTATTCAATTATGGAGAATAAACCTCATGAATGCCATCTGCTTCTCTCTGCTATCTAAAGGATATCCGGTGTATATCCAGGGGCTACTGTTGGGAAACCCCACTGGTAGAGCCTTCCTTCATTATAGATATTATCTGTTCCTGTGATGAAATCAAAGTCACCAACACAATAGCCACCACACACATCAACACCTGGAGATCCGCTATCAAATCAATGTTGTCGTGACAACCCATTCGCTGTGCCATGGCAAGACAACAACAGCCCACTTTTTGCTATCCATCTTGACCTCAGCCACCATATAATCTACTGATCCATTGTGGAGTTTGCTTGACAGGCATTTTTGTTTTCCGTTCCATTGGTTGCTCTCTATCATCTCTGGTCAGACTCAGTCATTATTGCCTGCCATGTCTGGAATTGATAGGGAGAATTTTGATATGCTTCAACTAGAAAATGGGAAATGAGATGTTGTTTTGAATTATTATTTAGAGCAGGGATGGACAACATTGATGGGGCTGGGGGCTGCAAAGAATCTGAACTCATCATGAGGGGCCACAGTGACTTGCGGGTGTGCGTACCCACTCCCATACCCACACATGCAGTCAGCGCCGGAACTAGCCTTTTTGGTGGCCCTAAGTGACACTGGTGGCCACCACTGTGAAAAGGCGGGCGGTGCAAGCAGAGTGAGGCTGGTGGAAAAGACGGGACAGGCAGAGCAGTGACTGTGTGCTAGCAGGATAGTTCATATCTCCAATCATCTTTGCTGATAGCGATGCTGTGTTTCCATAAGTGGATGAATTGGTCTAATATAGCATGTGTGGTAAAGCCTCAACCCTTACCTACCTCTTCCAATTCAAATGAGCTTGAAAAAAAGTTAATAATGACAACATTTTTATTGTTTTGTGTGACTACAGCGGCAGCGTTAAAATGCATAAATTGAGTCACGGTCTAATTGAGCGAGGCGTCAAAGTCATCATAATTCAAAACAACGCATTCTAAAATAAATCACACACGCCTTGCACCCTCACTTTTGGTGAGTCTAGGCGATAATTAAGTGACTGTCAGTGAGTTACATAACAAAGAGAAACTACTGATGCACATTTCCAAACTGCACCTTGTGTATTCAACTATTGTAACTCTCAACAGTAAGCTGAGACCCTGACTGTGTTGCTAAAAATAAATAAATATATTGATTTATTTTCTGCATTTTTGGGAATTAATCCACTGGCCTACAAAAAAGGAGGCCGCGCCACCAGTTGTCCATCCCTGATCAAATCAAAGAGAACTAAACTTTATTTGTCACATGTGCCGAATACAGCAAGTGTAGACCTTACCGTGAAACGCTTACTTACAAGCCCTTAACCAACAGTGCAGTTCAACAAGAGTGAAGAAAATATTTACTACAAAAAAAAAGTAACACAATAAAATAACAATGAGAAGGTTATATACAGAGGGTACCGGTACCGAGTCAGTGTGCGGGGGTAGAGGTCAGTTAGGTAATTTGTACATGTAGGCAGGGGTGAAGTGACTATGCATAGATAATAAACAGCGAGTAGTAGCAGCGTACAAAACAAATGGGGTGGGCGGTGTCAATGTAAATAGTCAGTTGGCCATTTGATTAGATGGGGGTAGAAGCTGTTAAGGAGCCTTTTGGTCCTAGACTTGGCACTCCGGTACCGCTTGCTATGCGGTAGCAGAGAAAACAGTCTTTGACTTTTGTGACTGGAGTCTCTGACGAATTTATGGGCTTTCCTCTGACACCACCTATAATATAGGTCCTGGATGGCAGGAAGCATGGCCCCAGTGATGTACTGGGCCGCACACACTACCCTCTGTAGCGCCTTACGGTCAGTTCCCGAGCAGTTGCCATACTGGGCGGTGATGCAACTGGTCAGGATAGACTCGATGGTGCAGCTGTAGAACCTTTTGAGGATCTGGGAACCCATGCCAACTCTTTTCAATCTACAGAGTGGGAAAATGTTTTGTTGTACCCTCTTCACAACTGTCTTAGTGTTTTGGACCATGATAGTTCGTTGGTGATGTGGACACCAAAGAACTTGAAACTCTCAACCCACTCCACTACAGCCCTGTCGATGTTAATGGGGGCCTGTTTGGCCCGCCTTTTCCTGGAGTCCACGATCAGCTCCTTTGTCTAGCACAAATTGAGGGAGAGGTTGCTGACCTGGCACTACACTAGCAGTTCTCTGACCTCCTCGCTATAGGCTGTCTCATCGTTATCGGTGATCAGGCGTACCATTGTTGTGTCTTCAGCAAACTTAATGATGGTGATGAAGTCGTGTTTGGCCACGCAGTTGTGGGTGAACAAGGAGTACAGGAGGGGACTAAGTACACACCCCTGAGGGGCCCCACTGTGAAGGATCAGCGTGGTAGACCACCAGAGAGCGGCCCATCAGGAAGTCCAGGATCCAGTTGCAGTTGGAGGTGTTTAGTCCCAGGGTCTATGCTTAGTGATGAGCTTTGTGTGCACTATGGTGTTGAACACTGAGCTGTAGTCAATGAATAGCATTCTCACATAGGTGTTCCTTTTGTCCAGGTGGAAAGGGAAGTGTGGAGTGGAATTGAGATTGTGTCATCTTTGGATCTGTTGGGGCGGTGTGCGAATTTGAGTTGGTCAGGGTGACCGGGAGGATTCTGTTGATGTGAGCCATGACCAGCCTTTCAAAGCACTTCATGGCTACCGACGTGAGTGCTATGGGGCGGTAATCATTTAGGCAGGTTACCTTCACTTCCTTGGGCACAGGGACTATGGTGGTCTGTTTGAAACAGGTTCCGCGCATGCTTTGAGTACAAGTCCTGGTAATCTGTCTGGCCCAGCGGCTTTGTGAATGTTGACCTGGTCAAAGGTCTTGCGCACATTGGCTACCAAGAGTGATATCACCCAGTCATCCAGAACAGCTGGTGCTCTCATGCATGTTTCAGTGTTGCTTGCCTCGAAGCGAGCATAAAAAGCATTTAGCTCTTCTGGTAGGCTTGCGTCACTGGGCAGCCCTTTGTGGTTTGTAATAGTTTTCAAGCCCTGCCACATCCTATGAGCGTCAGAGCCGGTGTAGTAGGATTCAATCCTAATCCTGTATTGACGCTTTGCTTGTTTGATGGTTCGTCTGAGGGCATAGCGGGATTTCTTATAACTGTCCGGATTAGTCTCCTGCTCCTTGAAAGCGGCAGCTCTAGCCTTTAGCTCGATGTGGATGTTTCCTGGTATCCATGGCTTCTGGTTGGGATATGTACGTACGGTCAGTGTTGGGACGACGTTGTTGATGCACTTTTTGATGAAGCCGATGACTGAGGTGGTATACTCCTCAATGCCATTGGATGAATCCCGGAAATATTCCAGTATGTGCTAGCAAAACAGTCCTGTAGCGTAGCATCTGCATTATCTGACCACTTCCGTATTGAGCTAGTCACTGGTAATTCCTGCTTTAGGTTTTGCTTGTAAGCAGAAATCAGGAGGATAGAATTATGGTCAGATTTGCCAAATGGAGAGCTTTGTATGCATCTCTGTGTGTAGAGAAAAGGTGGTCTCAAGTTTTTTTCCCTCTGGTTGTGACATGCTGGTAAAAATTTGGTAAAACTGATTTAAGTTTTCCTGCATTAAAGTCCCTGGCCACTAGGAGCGCCGCTTCTGGATGAGCATTTTCTTGTTTGCTTATGTCCTTATAGAGTTGGTTGAGTGCAGTTTTAGTGCCAGCATCGGTCTGTGGTGGTAAATAAATGGCTACGAATAATATAGATGAGAACTCTCTTGGTAGATTGTGTGGTCTACAGCTTATCATAAGGTACTCTACCTCAGGCGAGCAATACCTCGAGACTTTAAACCTCTCTAGACTAGGGGGCGGTATTTTCACGTCCGGATGAAAAGCGTGCCCAAAGTAAACTGCCTGCTACTCAGGCCCAGAACCTAGGATATGCATATTATTAGTAGATCTTAATAGCAAACACTCTGAAGTTTCTAAAACTAAAAAAGTTGTTTGAAATGTTTGGACAAAGATTACAGGTAACTTATTCGCTATTTTGTAGTCATGTTGCGCGAGTTGGAACCAGTGTTTTTCTGGATCAAACGCGCCAAATAAATTGACATTTTGGAGCTATAACGATGGAATTAATCGAAGAAAAGGACCATTTGTGATGTTTATGGGACATATTGGAGTGCCAACAGAAGAAGCGCATCAAAGGTAAGGCATGAATTATATCGTTATTTCTGAGTTTTGTGTCGCGCCTGGCGGGATGAAATATGATTGTCTGTGTTTGTTGGATGGGGTGCTGTCCTCAGATAATAGCATGGTTTGCTTTCACTGTAAAGCCTTTTTGAAATCTGACATGGTGGCTGGATTAACAAGAAGTAAAGCTTTAATTTGGTGTATTGCACTTGTGATTGTATGAAAGTTAAATATTTCAAAGAATTTAATTTGAATTTGGCGCTCTGCCATTTCACCAGATCAAATCGATCCCGTTAACGGGATTTGATCCCTAAGAAGTTTTAATATTAGACATTGCGCACCAGCTGTTATTGACAAATAGACACACACCCCCACCCCTCGTCTTACCAGACGTAGCTTCTTCGGTGTTCTGCCGGTGCATGGAAAATCCCGCCAGCTCTATATTATTTGTGTCGTTGTTCATCCACGACTCGGAGAAACATAAGATATTACAGTTTTAATGTCCCGTTGGTAGAATAATCCTAATCGTAGTTCATACATTTTATTTTCCAATGATTGTATGTTAGTCAGTAGAACGGCAGTGGGAGTTAAACTCACTCGCCTACAGATTCTCAGAAGGCAGCCCAACCTGTGCCTCCTTTTCCTCTGTCTTTTCTTAAAGCAAATGACCGAGATTTGGGCCTGTTCCCGGGAAAGCAGTATATCCTTCTCGTCAGACTCGTTAAAGGAAAAAGCTTCTTCCAGATCGTGGTGAGTAATCGCTGTTCTGATGTCCAGAAGTTATTTTCGGTCATAAGAGACGGTAGCAGCAACATTATGTACAAAATAAGTTACAAAATAAGTTACAAACAACACTAAAAAACTTACAAAATAGCCCAGTTGGTTAGGAGCATGTAAAACGTCAGCCATCCTCGCCATCTTAAAAAACTGATTGACTGTAGGCTACTGCTAGTGCTAACCACTCAAGGCTGATGAGTCTATGTATTGATTGACTGTAAGTATTCCCTTGCATCTTTTCATCATTCTTAGATCATTAAATAAAGTCTAGCAGTCATTTCACAAAATTCATAGACACATAGTTCACATACAATCTTGGTGTGTAGATATAATTGTTGGACATGGAATTGCAGGTACATGTGTCAATTGACTTTGCCTATTTCTTTTGATTTGATTCCATTTGGTTTGGGTCACCGCAGAACCACATTTTTTTTCTATGGAGGTTGGAATGCCCTGTGATGATTGCCAAGTCCAACTACCCGTCAGAGCTATAACATTTAACTAAATCTGACATCAAACACTCCCTGAACTCTGTCTGCACCCCCCCCCCCCCCTCCACCCAGATCAACTGGACACTGCACTTTGCATCAATGGGCCTTGAAATGTGATTACAAGCACACCACTGCCATAGGATACTATAGATTACTGTGGTCTGTGGTCTAAGGCTTGAGACACAGTCTTTCCACTAAACTCATCTCTCTCCCTCACTGCCCTGCTGCTATACCTGGACATAGTAGGTAGTCTCAGCTCCAGGGTATGAGTTCAGCTCACAAGTCAGAAAGAGAATGGAGTATGTCAAATGTATGTATATGTATCAAAATGAGATTATGAAAGCTGTAAAAACAACATAAAAATGTATTTTGTCCTCAGAAGAGGGTGGATGGGTTAATAAAAATAATAATACATTATTTTGTAAGTCTAAAAGCTATAATGAAGTCAGCGAACGAAATCGTCATAGGAAATATTGGATAACCGCTATCAAAGTGTAGGTAAAATGTTATTGTTCTGTAAATCTCAGTGTTTCTAAACTCCATCACCCATGATCCTTAATTTGTAATCACCCCCAGCAACACAACTGACAATAGGCGAATGAATCATCCAGCTACACGCCTCACAAAAAAACATGTTTTTCATTTCAGGCATGTGTACCTAACAGCGGCCCCCAATGTCCCAACAACACTTCATTCATTATTCATTCTCAGAGGCGTCACTCGTCTCTCCTCTCCGTCGCCAGTACTTCAATGCTGGTGGCACGCTCATACGAAAATTTTCCAATCTTAATTACCTTTTCCCCATTCATATCAAACGTTGTGGAACTAAGACAATACGTTACACATCAGCTGTCACACACTGGCTATGAATGTTTGTCTTCCTCTTAAGGCGTTTTGCTAATGGAGAGCAACAATGACTAATAGTGTACCCCTCTGGGGTGCATTAACCAGTGTTTCACTCTTCGTTTACAGAAAACACAACTGGGAGAATTGATTGCGTCTCTCTTCGATTAAAAACATATGGCAGATATTGTAAATAAGAATTAGTTCTTAACTGACTTGCCTAGTTAAATAAAGGTGAAATAGATGTTGTTAATAAAAACAGACAGGGCAGAGCCATGAACAGTGCATATAGCCTGTATGGGAGTGCACACGAATACATACTGTCACGGCACAGTTGGCTTCTTCTCTGGCTCGGCCTGAGTTGTTAATTCTGCCTGCAGCATTACATTCACGTCAGATCCAACTGCCTGGTCCCCCGTATTGTCACTGTATCTAGGAGGCTGAATACAAATGTGATTGCTCTAGTCATTTCCACTGCTTCGGGGAGAGACCCAACCCCCCAATCCGCGAGCAGATAAATCATTTGCAGCTGCAGCCAAGGTGATGCCAACCAAGCTGATGACATTTGAAGAAACACAAGTTTGTCTTGGGTAGGATTACTAAGCTACTTCTAATTTACCAAAGTTATTTGAATTTTCTGTAATTTTGGTAATTAACAGGTTGTCATTGTCAATCAAGGGTTACGTTGGTAATTCATACTTGAATAACTTTTACAAATGTTATTCATATAAAGTATTTTTCTATCTGTGTCCATGAGTTTCTACTACTACATTGAGCTCCAAAAGTATTGGGACAGTGACACATTTTGTTGTTGTTTTTCCTCTGTACTCAATCACTTTGGATTTGAAATGGTACATTGACTGTTAGGTTAAAGTGCAGACTGTCAGCTTTAATTTGAGGGTATTTTCATCCATATCGGGTGAACGTTTAGAAATTACAACACTTTTTGTACATAGAACCCCCATTTTAGGCGACCTTAAGTATTGGGACAAATTCACTTAAACCTGAATTAATCGTGAATAATGGTGAGTGAGAAAGTTAGACTCACAAATAGCAAACCCCCCCATAAAATGCCTAATTAATGAAAAAGCATGTCATCAACAATGGCATTATTTTCAATTAAATCTGCAATTCTTCCAACTATTGACCTTTTTCACAACTGCCTTCAGTTTGGCACCAAAACATTGACATGTTGATATTTCATGCAGAAACCCTTGTATTAAACACTAAGTGAATGGTTTATATTTAGGATCGTGTTTTATAGCTTTATCATTATATAAATATTTTTTCAATCATCTTATTTTATAATGTTTATATACTATAGAACTACAGACACCTGTGATGATCTGAAGTACTGCAAAAACCCCCCCCGCCCCCCCCCACCTAAAACAAAACATGAAAGTCAACAAAATTATGGTAGATTACTGGTAAACTTCAAAAGTTTCCAGTAACATACCCGTCATTGCAACCCTAGTCTTGAGACAGCGAGGAAGGAATAATAACATCCCTGAGCATTTTACCGCTAATCAAGAGATAGCTTGTAATGTGTTTGTTTACATAAACAAGTGCATCTTGGGTTACGAATTAATCAGTGTAGAGAAGCAACAGAAGCACGCCAGATCCATGTAGAGAATCTACTGATCTACTAATTGCAGCTCTCCAATGTTCTAAACCGAGTGATGAAGACAGACTAGTGAATTAGAGATGACATGTCAGTAACCTACCTGAGGAGAACAACAGCAGGTATTAGGTGTAAAGACTTTCAGACAAAACCCTCAGATAACATGATAGTTTAGGTAGCTCTCTAAAGCTGATGTGGTTTATCTTATCTAAGACCATTCCATTTGCCTGGAATAGAAAGGAAAAAACAAAATAAACAACATCAGGCTGATTTTTTTTGTGTATTATTTCAGATGTGTAGGTTTGTCGTCCCTGATTTAATATTGAATGGGAAACATATGACTTGTTTAAAGCAATCTGAGAACACACAATGAATAATGCAAGCGATGCAGCTATAGAGATACAGGCTCAGCATGCAAACAACTAACAACTGTTCCTGCTGTCCTTCCCTGACAACTAAACCTTATGGTGCACCGCTTTAATTCCGACTTTGCAGCTGGGAGATAGAGGCAAACAGTAGAGTGTTTACCATTACCAAAGGAAACAGCAAAACCGAAAGAGTCGTCCGTGAGATCTGTAATGTATATTCAATTGCAACCCACTTCAATGCGACCGTTTTCCGTCAGCTACACAGGGCATGTGTGTTTATGCCTCCCAGATAATAGAAGACCCTCAGATACAACACAATGATGAATAATTGCCTTTGATATGTACCGTTTGTTATGACCTTCATTCTTGTGTGCTCTCTAATTTCTTTGTTTCCCCCTGCTGTTTCTCCGCAATGTCACACTTATTTGTGTTTAATTCTTGCCCTTTGAAAGTAGGATATTGAACAGTGGTTCCTTGAAATGTGAATCACTGATTAAAGAATCTCTCTGAATAATCAGACATTCGTTCTACGTGCGACCATCATGCATTAACCAGTGCAAAATTGGGACATAATCACCAAAATGTCTGGAAAAATTCTGCTGGCCCATGGTCCAGATCGACATAGCAGTGTAGCTGGGACCCCCAAAGGAGTGGAGGCTGAGCCCACCACACCAGCCCCACCATCTGGTACTGCGGAAGAGGAAACCAGAGCCTCTGGTACTCTCCTCTACTGTACACTGCTGCACTAAAAATGTGTCTGATTGTGAGAGACCACACAGCTGTGAGCCCAATGGACAGATGTTCCTCCATTTTTGCACACATCTCAGAAGAGACAAAAATACACACAATTGCAGATGAGCTGTAACACCAACATGCTTTCAGCGATGATTTATCATACACAGATGTGCCATTGTGTACTAAACCTGGACCACCGATGGGGAAACACTTAACGATTAGAATCACAGTGGCCTCATATATTTATACAGCCTATAGATGTCCTGCCTCTTCAGCTTATCAGCTTCGTAGGGGACTAAAAACAAGTTTATAGTAAAGATGGGCGGCATTTCACTACAGAGGGAGTCAGTAGAAATATTGTACAGCAGAGAGAGAGAGAATACAACCAGCTGTATAAGCTCTCATGTTGCTGGCAAACGGCAGATGCTGAACAAAGAACATGGTCAAGACAAATGGAAAGTGAACTGTTTCCTACTGCTTATGTATCCTGGGGGGTGTTCATTGAGGCACTCAACGTACAACGTTTTACAACGTTTTGCGACAGAAAACGAAAATGAGCGTTTCTTATTGAACAAGCCCAGGTAGTACCGCCTTGTTTCAGTTTGTTTTCTTCCGTTTCGTGCCTAAGAAACACAACCCTGACTTACTGGACAGCTGCTGTTTTGCAAGCATGACTTGCTGGTGTTCAGTGGTCGGGGCTCAGTCATGGATTCACTGGCTGTAACTCAGTCATGTGCTATTGATGCTAAATGATAGTTATTTACAATACCACAGGCCAAACACAACTGAGAAAGATAAAGAGATTTCCATGGAAAAGGACCCATGAACACCCACATGTAAAGTTCATAGGAGCATAGATACATTTTTCAACCATTTTCCATCTAAAAAATTAGGCATAATTAAAGGCTTTGATTTCTGGATTAACAGATGGAAAAGGGGTCTTAGAAAACATCTACCAGAAAAAGTCTTAAAAGGTTTCAGAAACATAACAAAACAGAAGTACATCAAACATTTCGTTTTGGAGAAAGTGTTTACCTTCAGTAAGTTTAAAAAATATTGCCTTGTGCCTTGTAATTCCATAACCAAAAACCCACAAACAGTGTTCGGAAAGTATTCATTCCCTTTGACTTTTTCCACATTTTGTTACAGCATTATTCTTAAATTGATTAAATAGTTTTATTCCCTCATCAATCTGCATGCAATTCCCCATAATGACACAAAAAAAAAATGTTTATTAGACATTTTTGCAAATTTATACAAAACAAAAACTTAAATATCGCATTTACCTAAGTGTTCAGACCCTTTACTCAGTACTTTGTTGAAGCACCTTTGGCAGCGATTACAGCCTTTAGTCTTCTTGTCCTGAGCGCTCTGGAGTAGGTTTTTATCAAGGATCTCTCTGTACTTTGCTCCGTTCATCTTTCCCTTGACCCTGACAAGTCTCCCTGCCACTGAAAAACATCCCCACAGCATGATGCTGCCACGACCATGCTTCACCGTAGGGATGGTTTCGTATTTCTTCTAGACTTGACGCTTGGCATTCAGGACAAAGAGTTCAAACTTGGTTTCATCAGACCAGAGAATCCTATTTCTCATGGTCTGAGTGTCAGGATGGTGTATTGAAGGTGTGTAATTCTGTCAGGATGGTGTATTGGAGGTGTGTAATTCTGTCAGGATGGTGTATTGGAGGCGAAGTCAAGTGCAGGAGAGCAGATATTAATGAACAGGCACACTTTATTATAGTTCCAAAAAACGAGAGTACTACATGAAACAAACACGCTCAAAAAACTGAACATAAAAGTAGAGTGCGTAAACTAACACCACCTAACAATAAACAATTACACACAACACATGATGGGAAATAGAGGGTTAAATACAAGTAGCTTAATTGGGGAAATGAAAACCAGGTGTGTATGGAAACAAGACAAGACAAATGGATATACGAAAAATGGAGCGGCGATGGCTAGAAAGGCGGTGACGTCGATCGCCGAACGTCGCCCAAACAAGGAGAGGGGCTGACTTCGGCAGAAGTCGTGACACTGAGGCCTTTAGGTACCTTTTGGCAAACTTAGAGAGGGATGTCATGTGCATTTTACTGAGGAGTGGCTTCCGTCTGGCCACTCTACCATAAAGGCCTGATTGGTGGAGTGCTGCAGAGATGGTTTTCCTTCTGGAAGTTTCTCCCATCTCCACAAAGGAGCGCTGGAGCTCTGTCAGAGTGACCATTGGGTTCATGGTCACCTTCCTGACCATTGCCCTTCTCCCCCGATTGCTCAGTTTTTCCGGGCGGCCAGCTCTAGGAAGAGTCTAAGTGGATCCAAACTTCTTCCATTTCAGAATGGTTGATTTAAAAACCAAAGGGAGATTTTAACGTAATTCCGTTACCAAGTTTGCATCTGCACAGTTATTCCACGAAATTAGTTTCAGTACATTTTTCATTGGAAATTGTTAAAAGTAGTCATTTTGCATGGAGTTGTATGGTTTGTTAAACTTTGAAATCAATGGTTTTCGCTTGGCACACGTTTTGTTTGGCATACCATGGAATTGCCCAGAGACAGAGAAAGGGAGCAAAGAAGACAGAGTAAAGCTGGACAGTCATGAGAGACGAGAAGTTGGACAGAAGTTGTATAGCCAGCCAAGTTTCCATTTAAAGCTGGGATCATCAACTAGATTCAGCCGTGGGCTGATTTTTTTTGTAGAGCAGGTAGTAGGGGGGCCGGAACATAACGAAAAATAAAACTTCAAACTGACCGCAAGAAGCCCAAACAGATATAATATTTGACAAAGATAATAATTTTAAAAAACATTGTACATTCGTAAACAATCATGTCATATTATGCGTTTGAATACTTGGGAACAGATTTTTTAAATGAAAATCACTTGGAGCTGATTTCCTGGTGTTTGTACAGCCTTTTATGTCCAACAATGATAAAATAAAACAAATAAAATCATAAACATGTAAATAAAATAAGTGTTTTTTGCTTAGAAAACTTGGGGTTGGGGGAAAATGAAACCACCGCCAGTTGGGGAATAGTGTTATTAATTCATAGAAATGTTATTGGAATAGACATGATGTGTCTCTGTGCAGCGGCAGGCTGACTGGCAGGCTGTGCGCATGCTGCTCTGCTCATATGGACTCTAAGAATTTGTCCCAAATGGCACCCTATTCCCTATGGTGCCCTTATTTTAACCAGAGCCTTGAAGGCCCTGGTCAAAAGTAGTGCACTATATAGGGAATAGGGTGCCATTTTAGATGCAAACCTTAACACTAATGACTGTATCTTGGCTAAAAAGGCCCATTCCCCAGGCTCACTGACTGGCCACTGGGCTCATTAAGAAGCCTTTGTCATTCAAGCATTGAGTGATTAGGCTAATGCAGATACACTGCCAGCGGTCGTGCAGAGTAGGGAGCAGCCATTGACTTTATGTCTTAATTCACTTCACAATTAACCACTTAGAGCAAGTGTGCCAAGAGCATATGTCTCTCAAATTGCTGGCATTTGACCTTGTAGTTATTATCAGCTGCTACAGCATGTGGATCAGGCCTTTATGGGTGTTTTCTCCCTAATTTAAGGACACCTTTGTTGTTAATGCACAGTATCTACTAATGTGACTGATGAAGAGCATGTTGTATTCATTAGTGGAAGAGTTCTCGGAAGGGAACTGCACTTTAATTAGTGATAAACATCAGTTCAATCTACATCTTTAGGATGCTGAATGTTAGTGGTAGGCAGGGCCGTAACCAGGGGTTGCAATTCATAACATATCATATATGAATTGTAATTTGTAACATATTATATGAAATGGATAATGGACATCCACAAATGAATACATACCATACAAAATGTAATATATTATACTAATTGGAGTGTCCCTGATTTACATTTACTATGTATTATCAGGTTTCTTCTATGATAATGCTCATCACACTTTCATACATTCTCTCTCTCCCCTCCCTAAACAACATTACCTCCCTACCGAGTCCATTCTCTCTCTCCCCTCCCTAAACAACATCAAATCAAATCAAAGTTTATTTGTCACGTGCGCTGAATATAACAGGTGTAGTAGACCTTACAGTCAAATGCTTACTTACAGGCTCTAACCAATAGTGCAAAAAAGGTATTAGGTGATCAATAGGTAGGTAAAGAAATGAAACAACAGTAAAAAGACAGGCTATATACAGTAGCGAGGCTATAAAAGTAGCGAGGCTATAAAAGTAACGAGGCTACATACAGACACCGGTTAGTCAGGCTGATTGAGGTAGTATGTACATGCAGATATGGTTAAAGTGACTATGCATATATGATGAACAGAGAGTAGCAGCAGTGTAAAATATGGGTTGGCGAGTGGTGGGTGGAACACAATGCAGATAGCCCGGTTTGCCAATGTGCGGGAGCAATGGTTGGTCGGAAAAATTGAGGTAGTATGTACATGAATGTATAGTTAAAGTGACTATGTATAAATGATAAACAGAGAGTAGCAGGAGCGTAAAAATAAGGGTTGGGGGGGCACACAATGAAAATAATCCAGGTAGCCATTTGACTACCTGTTCAGGAGTCTTATGGCTTGGGGTAAAAACTGTTGAGAAGCCTTTTTGTCCTAGACTTGGCACTCTGGTACCGCTTGCCATGCAGTAGTAGAGAGAACAGTCTATGACTGGGGTGGCTGGGGTTTTTGACAATTTTTAGGGCCTTCCTCTGACACTGCCTTGTGTAGAGGTCCTGGATGGCAGGCAGCTTAGCCTCAGTAATGTACTGGGCCGTACGCACTACCCTCTGTCGTGCCTTGCGGTCAGAGGCCGAGCAATTGCCATACCAGGCAGTGATGCAACCAGTCAGGATGCTCTCGATGTTGCAGCTGTAGAACCTTTTGAGGATCTCAGGACCCATGCCAAATCTTTTCAGTTTCCTGAGGGGGAATAGGCTTTGTCGTGCCCTCTTCACGACTGTCTTGGTGTGTTTGGACCATTCTAGTTTGTTGTTGATGTGGACACCAAGGAACTTGAAGCTCTCAACCTGCTCCACTACAGTCCCGTCGATGAGAATGGGGGCGTGCTCGGTCCTCCTTTTCCTGTAGTCCACAATCATCTCCTTAGTCTTGGTTACGTTGAGGGATAGGTTGTTATTCTGGCACCATCCGGCCAGGTCTCTGACCTCCTCCCTATAGGCTGTCTCGTCGTTGTCGGTGATCAGGCCTACCACTGTTGTGTCATCTGCAAACTTAATGAGGGTGTTGGAGTCGTGCCTGGCCATGCAGTCGTGGGTGAACAGGGAGTACAGGAGGGGACTGAACACGCACCCCTGGGGAGCTCCAGTGTTGAGGATCAGCGTGGCAGATGTGTTGCTACCTACCCTCACCACCTGGGTGCGGCCCGCCAGGAAGTCCAGGATCCAGTTGCAGAGGGAGTTGTTTAATCCCATGATCCTTAGCTTAGTGATGAGCTTTGAGGGTACTATAGTGTTGAACGCTGAGCTGTAGTCAATGAATAGCATTCTCACATAAGTGTTGCTTTTGTCCAGGTGGACAAGTCCATTCTCTCTCTCCCCTCCCTAAACAACATTACCTTCCTACCGAGTCTATTCTCTCTCTCCCCTCCCTAAACAACACTAACTCCCAACTGGGGCAGAATATTTTAGTCAAAACAACCTGTCCACATTACAGCTTTTGGGCACCTCTGTTGTGTTGCAAAGCCATATCAAGCATGCATTTGTATCAGTGTGAAGCTACAGTACATAAGGGGGCAGATATGACACTTCGTTGACATCCGACTCCATGTGGCCCTCCGCATACTAATAACAGTATGGCTGCTGACAGAAGAGAGTGGTCACTAGAAACCAGCTCACAGCACTAGTCATCTGGCTGACTCAAAACCGACTTATCTGATTTATATCAGTTTAAATCCCTTCACATCTGGAGCCATGCACTCAACTCAACAAGCTCAATCGGAAACAAATGCATTAACCATCTGGCCAGTGTATTGATTAGCATTGAGAAAAAACAAGCATTTCAACAGTGAATATCTATCTTAAAAAGCAGTATGGCAATGTGCCAGATACAATATAAATAATGAACTGTAAAAAAATCTGATTTTGCATGATAGAGTGATTTTTCTGTCAAGGGAAGAGACACCATCAACCCTCAGAGGTTCAAACAAAGGACAGTCTGACACTATCCTTTTGGCATATAAATAGTAATTGTGATATTCCCTGAAAGTTTGTGCTAAGTTCAGGAAGCCATTTGGGGATACATACGGCAGAGTTAGCAGTTGGGTTTTAAACACGTTTGAAAATCCTTGTCTTCACAGATATTGCAGTATTATTTGCTCTCTTTAATGCCCTTTGCTGAACTGCACTGGGTTGGACAAAGACACTCAATTTTCTCAGTGATGTGTGCTTTTCTATGTATGAATACTGCTTCAGTGCTTTCCACGAAAATGCTATTAACTGCAGCAATCCATATTAATCATACAAATAAAGGTTAAGAGACTAAAGGGAAAATGTATCAATGCAACTTTGTATGGCAGTCAAATATCTCATCTAATGAATATAGATAATACATATTCATGTGTTTATGTTGAAGGTATTAAGGGATAATAAAGTGAGATAGGTATTGGGCTACCAGTACAACTGCCGTGCAAAGTCCTACTTCACTTTTGGCCACTGATGTTGGCTGATGTTTCCTTTCAGCGAAATCAAGATGAACACTAATCGGACGTGTAAACAAGCATGTGTGCTAATACACAAATGCAAGACTGGAGGAAATATGTAATGGACATTTTTATTAGGTACAACGGATACATGAGTTAGTCTTTAAAAAACAAATATATTCTGTCCCTCCAGTCTTTACACTCCAAAATTAAAAGTAACAGTCAGTATCTGGTGTGGCCACCAGCTGCATTAAGTACTGCAGTGCATCTCATCATAGACTGCACCAGATTTGCCAGTACTTGCTGTGAGATGTTAGCCCACTTTTCCATCATGGCACCTGCAAGTTCCCAGACATTTCTGGGGGGAATGGCCCTAGCCCTCACACCCCGATCCAACAGGTCCCAGACGTGCAAAATGGGATTGAGATCCGGGCTCTTCGCTGGCCATGGCAGAACACTGACATTCCTGTCTTGCAGGAAGTCACGCACAGAACGAGCAGTATGGCTGGTGGCATTGTCATGCTGGAGGGTCATGTCAGGATGAGCCTGCAGGAAGAGTACCACATGAGGGAGGAGGATGTCTTCCCTGTAACGCACAGCGTTGAGATTGCCTGCAATGACAACAAGCTCAGTCCGATGATGCTGTGACACATCGCCCCAGACCCTGATGGACCCTCCACCTCCAAATTGATCCCACTCCAGAGTACTGTCCTCGGTATAACGCTCATTTCTTCGACGATAAACGTGAATCTGACCATCACCCCTCGTGAGACAAAACCGCAACTCGTCAGTGAACAGCACTTTTTGCCAGTCCTGTCCGGTCCAGCGACGGTGGGTTTGTGCCCATGGGCGACGATTTTGCCGGTGATGTCTGGTGAGGACCTGCCTTACAACAGGCTTTCAAGCCCTCAGTCCAGCCTCTCTCAGCCTATTGCGGACTGTCTGAGCACTGATGGAGGGATTGTGCGTTCCTGGTGTAACTCGGGCAGTTGTTGTTGCCATCCTGTACCTGTCCCGCAGGTGTGATGTTCAGATGTACCCATCCTGTGCAGGTGTTGTTACACATGATCTGCCACTGCGAGGACGATCAGCTGTCCGTCCTGTCTCCCTGTAGCGCTGTCTTAGGCGTCTCACAGTACGGACATTGCAATTTATTGCCTGGCCACATCTGCAGTCCTCATGCCTCCTTGCAGCATGCCTAAGGCCCGTTCACGCAGATGAGCAGGGACCCTGGGCATCTTTCTTTTGGTGTTTTTCAGAGTCAGTAGAAAGGCCTCTTTAGTGTCCTATGTGTTCGTAACTGTGACCTTAATTGCCTACCGTCTGTAAGCTGTTAGTGTCTTAACGACCGTTCCACAGGTGCATGTTCACTAATTGTTTGTGGTTCATTGAACACGCATGGGAAACAGTGTTTAAACCCTTTACAATGAAGATCTTTGAAGTTATTTGGATTTTTACGAATTATCTTTGAAAGACAGGGCCCTGAAAAAGGGACGCTTATTTTTTTGTGAGTTTTTATACAATACATCAATACATTTATACATTAATCCCTAATGGCCAATTTGTTCTGGGCTGACAGGGTGCTTCAGACAGGACAAACACACACAGCAGAATAAATAAAATAAAAAATAAACACTTCAGGCATCATTTAAAATTGCATGGTACAATTTAGGAAACTAAATGTCCATGGTAGCCACAGTTTTTAATTCATGCCAGGGCTAAACTATCTCTAGAATAGTCCCTATAGAGGTCTTCCTTAATGGTCCTGTTAACTAGGCAGATGGCCTCGGGCGCAAACAAGTACCTGCACTTATTGGGGCACAAACTGTGGTTTGAGAACATGGGTGCTGTGGGTTGAGGACATGGGTGCTGTCCCTCAGCATGACATAAGCCTATATTCTGGCCTGCATATATAAAAGTTATTAATCTACTACTGAAAGAAGTAATTTCTACTGTGTTACTTTCTGGTTGAGTGAGTGAACAAGAAATCACTCTTAAGAGAAGTCTAATAACATAGTAATAAAATAAATCAGTGTTATAGTATTGTTATTATGGAATAAAAAGCATGCGCTGGCTCCCAAAGAAACGTATGTGGTGCAGAGGTTCTGACGAACGGCGAATACACTATAAGCTATAAAGAGAGTCACACTCTGTATTTTTAAACTCCCAGTAATTTATTGGGCAAAACACCATCGTTACGGCATCACTGTCGTTGGTGTTTTACCCAATAAATTACTGGGAGTTTATATACACAGAGAGTGACTCTCTTTATAGCTTATAGTATTGTAATTACACAATTATTTTGTGTCATTGGTTTCTGTTTGAGAGACTACATGTACCAGCCAAACTGAAACATTTTTAACAAAATTCCAAAGCAATAAGTTCCTATCATCATGTCAATGAGCAATTGAATTGAGATCAGTCTTACCATTCTGCCATGACAGCCCCGACTCCCAAAACCTTTTCAACCCTTTTCTAAAACCTTAAAATGATTAACCCTACATCCATCTTTATCAATCTTTGTTGGATTACATTTAAAACAACTACCAGACAAAAGAGAATACTCATACTTTTAGTTAATTCGAAACCAATTCAACTAAAATATTAAGCGTTAACTAAACTATTTTTATCGAGGGGATGTTGTATGTTTGTGCCAGTGCTTCCTAGCTTCTACCTTGCCAATAAAGGCTGCAAGTTATATCATCAATACCCTACCTAACCTTATGAATACCAAGCAAGGGAATATGAGTTGACTCGAGCTCGTCGTCCGATGATCCAGGGACACAGCCCATTTACTGAGTTCTACACCGCCTCGTCACCTTGTTTCATCATGGTTCTAGTTCAACAAAATTCACATCCCCTCCTAAAAAGGGATCACCACCAACTCCCAA
This sequence comes from Salvelinus alpinus, assembly GCF_045679555.1. Lineage (NCBI taxonomy): Eukaryota > Metazoa > Chordata > Actinopteri > Salmoniformes > Salmonidae > Salvelinus > Salvelinus alpinus. The sequence goes on along the minus strand of NC_092093.1, from coordinate 15,241,201 downwards.
TTTTTTGGGGCTGATTCATCACTAATCAGACATCCTCCTCTCCAAGTGAGTGAGAGAGAGAAAGCAAGTGAGTGCTGTTGTACTGTGTCTGTCCTTCGAAGCCCCATAGATAAATGGATGGTGACAGCGGCTTCAACTGACTGTCGATCTAGGAGATAATCTCTCAGGGGCGATGGTGCTTAAAGTTCGGAGCTCATTTCACTGTTCTAGAATCATCATTATTGTTACTTACTAGCAATACAGCATGCCCATCAATGAATGCAAGGTTGGAGATCAATCAACATGTGTAGAAGAGAGAATAACAAACTCAGAAACGTGTTCCTTCCTGTTTTGTCGAATAGTTTATGCCTTTGCTATTCCAACTACTATTCCCCTTAGAGTAACAGTTAAGATGTTTTCAAAACTGTCCCCAAGGCATAGGAAACTGAAAATACCAACAGTACATCCATTTCTTAGACCTTCTGACAATGATGCTGACAAAAATAATTTACGCCCACAGAAAGAGCAATCACTATTCCAGCTGTCAATTCTGTCTAAGAGAATATGTCTGACAACCAAGATAATCACTAGTCAGAGAACATAGATCTAAACCTGAACCTGAAAATGTCCTCCATCTATTTCCTATTATTTGTCAGGTCAAGGTGAACCCTGTTCATTGTTGAGACAGATGTTGTTTTCATTCTGGCTCTATTGAACACAACATGAACAAAAACAGAATGGTGGGAAACAAAGAATGGCTTGTAACACATTTATTCGACAACAGCATCCATTTTGCAGATTGGTTAGAAATGGTTCCAACCACTCATATGAAAACCAATTTGCATTTTAATACCTAAACTCTCCTCGTATATTTCTCATCTCACTGCAATTGCATATACTCTCAGTTGTAAACTTTAAACTTACATAGCGCTGTCTTCCAATACAGAATAATATAACTGGGATTGCAATAAATAAAATGTTATAGTCTATAGGTTCTCTTCCAAGCCTAGCCGAGCTATAACAGGTGATCCCACCCTTCCATTTTAATTACATTCGTTCAAGGGTCTTATCATCAGTTGTGACCGCTAGACAGGTAGAGGGATCAATGTCTGCTCTTTATGCTGCCACTTCCATTGGAGGGCAGGTGGTACACCAGCCACCCCATCTGCTTATTGATTCAGATCTAGTATGTCAACTCTGAGCGTGCGGATAAGGCTTGGTCTAGCTAATAAACACTACTTGGCTGGTACACCAGGTAAAGAGATAAGGCCCTGGGAGCAGTAACAAACCCGGGGTTTTTGTTCAGCCCTGCATGGAGCAGTAACTAACCCAGGGTTTTTGTTCAGCCCTGCATGGAGCAGTAACTAACACAGGGTTTTTGTTCAGCCCAGCATGGAGCAGTAACTAACCCAGGGTTTTTGTTCAGCCCAGCATGGAGCAGTAACTAACCCGGGGTTTTTGTTCAGCCCAGCATGGAGCAGTAACTAACCCAGGGTTTTTGTTCAGCCCAGCATGGAGCAGTAACTAACCCAGGGTTTTTGTTCAGCCCTGCATGGAGCAGTAACTAACCCAGGGTTTTTGTTCAGCCCTGCATGGAGCAGTAACTAACCCAGGGTTTTTGTTCAGCCCTGCATGGAGCAGTAACTAACCCAGGGTTTTTGTTCAGCCCTGCATGGAGCAGTAACTAACCCAGGGTTTTTGTTCAGCCCTGCATGGAGCAGTAACTAACCCAGGGTTTTTGTTCAGCCCTGCATGGAGCAGTAACTAACCCAGGGTTATCGTTCAGCCCTGCATGGAGCAGTAACTAACCCAGGGTTTTTGTTCAGCCCTGCATGGAGCAGTAACTAACCCAGGGTTTTTGTTCAGCCCAGCATGGAGCAGTAACTAACCCAGGGTTTTTGTTCAGCCCAGCATGGAGCAGTAACTAACCCAGGGTTTTTGTTCAGCCCTGCATGGAGCAGTAACTAACCCAGGGTTTTTGTTCAGCCCTGCATGGAGCAGTAACTAACCCAGGGTTTTTGTTCAGCCCTGCATGGAGCAGTAACTAACCCAGGGTTTTTGTTCAGCCCTGCATGGAGCAGTAACTAACCCAGGGTTTTTGTTCAGCCCTGCATGGAGCAGTAACTAACCCAGGGTTTTTGTTCAGCCCTGCATGGAGCAGTAACTAACCCAGGGTTTTTGTTCAGCCCTGCATGGAGCAGTAACTAACCCAGGGTTCTTGTTCAGCCCTGAATGACTGCCCTTCTCCATCTGAACTGATAAGGCTGCTACACTCACCGAGCCATCTGATTGTTGGCAAAACGTTGTCATGAGGATATGAGGGAATTCAGATTCATTAGATTGAATCTTTCTCAGTTCTCATGCCATCTTGATAATAACCTGTAATAATTTGGGGATGTTTATTTTATATAAGTGAATGGTAGGAACTTTGAATTTTAGAACACAAGTTTACAGTACATACCCACTGGGCACAGAAGTCAGTTCAACGTCACGTTTTGATTTATATTTGGTTGAGTTGTCAACTAATGGGTATTCAACGTGAAAACAACGAAACATTTCACCCTGTCATTGGATTTAGGTTAAACGTTGGGTGAAAAAAAGACAAAATTCCCTTCAGTTACAAATACAATCAGTTTTCCACATTGATTCAATGTCATCATATGACATTTTTGGGGGTTGAAATGACATGGAAACAACATTGATTCAACCAGTTTTTGCCCAGGTGGTAGTGACTGCACTACCAAATATCAATTGGTTTCTGTCCAGGTGGTAGTGACTGCACTACCAAATATCACTTGGTTTCTGTCCAGGTGGTAGTGACTGCACTACCAAATATCAATTGGTTTCTGTCCAGGTGGTAGTGACTGCACTACCAAATATCAATTGGTTTCTGTCCAAATACAGATGAAGACAGTGGTGCTATTTGGTGAATGAAAGTGTTGTATATTTCTTTTACATCACAAGCCTGTTTTACTCAAGCGCTGCTGAACTCTGACCTTCAGAAAACAATTAATTGCATAGATTACAACCCAAGGTTTATCGCAGCCATTCACAACAGGTCCTTCACTAGTCTATGACCTCACAACGTAATTCAAAGTCCCCATACAGCTACCTCAATAGAATGGAGGAAGAATGAGTGTTCACTCACACTGTACATCAGCCATTGAGTTCTAATCTTTCTAGTTGGATTAATTGTTTTCATTCAGATTCTGTAGCTTCAGCTTTGTGTTTTCCATAGGTACTGTAGGTGAAAAGAGGGGTTACTTGTGACTAATGTCACTCCATAACATTGCTTTGCCACATCTGTCACAATACCTCACCTTCTACCCATTCTCTAAGGGAAATAGCATGCCAATGTCACAAAAAGTGATGTGACTTGGATATTCTGTCGATTGGTCATTCGCGCTCTCGGTCCACCAAACTCATACATCAGATCACTAGATCTGAGAGAACATGCACGTGTCAAGAGGGACTTTTTGATCAAACAGATTGGATGACAAATCACCCTCGAAGACATTAGAATAGCGCCATGAATCACATCATGGTTTTGATTCAACGTCAACGAGAATATGCTTTTTAACATCTCCTTTATAATGGTCTTGATTTTGCAATAAAGTCCAATTATCTGATTACTCCATTTTGTTGAAGTAAAGTGCATGAGGTAATCAGTCAATGCTTTTAAGTTAATAACGTTGGATAAATAAAGCTATTAACTGCAATGTTAGAACTGTTTCCTTTTAATGAGATGCCATAATAAATTATTTGTGGCCAGTATTCTGTCAAAACAGGCCTTTTCTTTCCTCTTACCTTACCCTGTCTCTTGTGGTTTTAATTTGCCCAACACTGTGGATGTACAACTTGAATATTTAATGGCCAACATTTGATAGTAAAAAGTATCTTTAAAAAAACATGCCTTGCCTTGGGTCGTTTCTATCTCTATACAGAGTATGCTGCCGATGCTACATAAGGCCACGCTCAGTAATTGTTGATAAGTATGTATAGGAAGTCCATGTAGGAAGCCATGCACTTACCATGAACCCACTATTACAGCACATGGATCGGAATGGACATACAGTCAGATCCATCGTTATTGCCACCCTTGATAAAGACTGTCCAAAAAGACTGGTTCCAATCCAAGTGCCAATGGGGTCGTTCCATTTCATTTCAGCAAGCTATGACATCCACCAACTCAGAATGTTTCTGAAATAGTTTCTGTAGTTAGAAACAGATAAGTACCCAAAGTACGATTTGTACCAAACCTCTTCTTAGCCACCATTTAAGACATGCGCAATCCACATAAATAGTCAAAAGCTGCCCACGGACAAAACATCCCCATATTAATATGAAGATGGCATAACAACTAAGAAAGGTTCAATCTAAAGAAACGGAGCTTGTGGTGTGTTTTGTTGACTTGTTTGGCAGAAATAAGCCACTACTTGTTTGTATGCACTGTATTGAGCTGTAGACTGTAGATGTAAGCTGTAGACTGTAGATGTAAGCTGTAGGCTGTAGATGTAAGCTGTAGACTGTAGATCTAAGCTGTAGACTGTAGATGTAAGCTGTAAACTGTAGACTGTAGACGTAAGCCGTAGATGTAAACTGTAAACTGTAGATGTAAGCTGTAGACTGTAGATGTAAGCTCTAGATGTAAACTGTAAACTGTAGATGTAAGCTGTAGACAGTTCTCAGTGATTTTTTTTACTCATTGTACTTGGATCACATGTATCACTCACATAAAAGGACAAAACAGAATAACTGTCTCATAAAACTACAGTTCCTCACAATAAAAACTACAGCTCTTAATAAAGATTGTTTAAAAAGAAAGACCAGTTCTGTACTGTCACGGATTCCCCCAGTACTGCTGCTCATTCAGTGCACCAGTTCTGGAGGTCTACTAGGCGTCACTGAACTGTCTCATTACACACACCTGATTACAATTCCCCTGATTAGTAATTGTATATATGTGCCCTCTGTTCACCATTGTCTGGCTGGTTATTGTTCCCATGTCAGTTGGTCTGTGAGTACCTGTGCGTTTTTAATTCGGCTTTCATGCCGCCTGTATTTCGCACTTGTTATTACGAGTCTCGTCCAGTGTACTGTTGTGCATTTGTTATTATGGGTCTCTCCCTGTGTAGTGTATTGCGGGTCTCGTCCCGTGTATTTATTAGAGGTTTTACCTCGCTCTTTTGTTTGGGTTACATCCCTGTGTTCTGTATACGTGTTTGTTTTGGGCTTTGTCTCCGTGCCTTTTCATGACATGCTGTATATTTTGGGTGGAGTATTAAACCCCCCTATTACCAATTCCTGTGCCTGTCTCCAATCATTTATACGAAGTGACATATGCGATATTAAAACAAATAATTTTGAGCTGATAGGAACTCCAGGTCCAGTTCATTAAGGTAAGCCTTTGAAGGCTTGAAGTCACTAGTTGTGGATCTCATCAAGCAGTTAGTCCAAAGTGTCCCAGTGTGGCTTTGTGTAAAGACGTTGACCTGCGTTGCTAGGCTGGCAGATGTTATTGCGAGTGTAGCGAAATGATTGTGCTTCTAGTTCCGACAGTGCAGCAATATTTAACAATTCCACAACAACTACCTAATACACACAAATCTAAGTATAGGAATAAGAATATATACATATAAATATTTGGATGAGCAATGACAGAGCGGCATAGGCTGTCACGATCTTCGTCGGGCGAAAGAAGAGGACCAAGATGCAGCGTGGTGAGTATTCATTTTAATAGAATACTTGAACAAAACAAAAACAAACAAACAAACGACGACGAAACAGTCCTGTAACGTGAACACAAGTACACATAAAACAGGAACAATCACCCACAACCCACAATACAAAACAGGCCACCTAAATATGGTTCCCAATCAGAGACAACGACTAACACCTGCCTCTGATTGAGAACCATATCAGGCCAAACACATAGAAACAGACAAACTAGACATACAACATAGAATGCCCACTCATATCACACCCTGACCAAACAAAACATAGAAACAAACAACACAAATGTCAGGGCGTGACATAGGCAAAATACAGTAGATGGTATAAAATACAGTATATTCATATGAGATGAGTAATGCAATGCAAGATATGTAAACATTATTAAAGTGGCATTATTAAAGTGCTAGTGATCCATTTATTAAAACCTGTTTGGGATAGGGGGCAGCATTTTCACGTTCGGATGAAAAGCGTGCCCAGAGTAAACTACCTGCTACTCAGGCCCAGAAGCTAATATATGCATATTAGTAGATTTGGATAGAAAACATTATGAAGTTTCTAAAACTGTTTGAATGATGTCTGAGTATAACAGAACTCATATGGCAGGCGAAAACCTGAGAAAAATCCAACCAGGAAGTGGGAAATCTGAGGTTTGTAGTTTTTCAAGTCATTGCCTTTCAAATATACAGTGTCTCTGGGTCATATTGCACTTCCTAAGGCTTCTACTAGATGTCAACAGTCTTTAGAACCTTGTTTCAGGCTTCTACTATGAGGGGGAGCGAATAAGAGCTGTTTGACTAAGGGGTCTGGCAGAATGCCATGAGCTAAGTCAGGCGTACGCCTGTGAGAGCGAGCTACGTTCTTTTTCATTTCTAAAGACAAAGGAATTGTCCGGTTGAAACATTTTTGAAGATTTATGATAACATCCTAAAGATTGATTCTATACATCGTTTGACATGTTTCTACGAACTGTAATAGAACTTTTTTGACTTTCGTCTGGACTTTCGGATGGACTTTCCCACGCCTTATGAATTTCGATTGGTGAACTAAACGCGCGAACAAAAAGTAAGTATTTGGACATAAATTATGGACTTTATCGAACTAAACAAACATTTATTGTGGAACTGGGATTCCTGGGAGTGCATTCTGATGAAGATCATCAAAGGTAAGTGAATATTTATAATGCTATTTCTGACTTCTGTTGACTCCATAACATGGCGAGTACCTGTATGGCTTGTTTTTGTGTGAGCCCAGTACTCAGATTATTGCATGGTGTGCTTTTGCCGTAAAACTTTCTTGAAATCTGACAGTGGTTGCATTAACCTGTCTGGGAACGGTCGCCAACAGCCAATGAAATTGCAGGGTGCCAAATTCAATCAACAGAAATCTCCTAATTCAAATTTCTCAAACATACAAGTATTAGACACCATTTTAAAGAGAAACTTCTCGTTAATCCAACCACAGTGTCCGATTTCAAAAAGGCTTTTCGGCGAAAGCACAACATATCATTATGTTAGGTCAGCAACTAGTCACAGAAAGCATACAGCCATTTTCCAACCAAAGAGAGGAGTCACAAAAAGCAGAAATAGAGATAAAATGAATCACTAACCTTTGATTTTCATCAGATGACACTCCCGGGACAACAATTTACGGAAATACTCATAATAAACATTGATAAAAGATACAAGTATTATGCACAGAATTATAGATATACTTCTCCTTAATGCAACTGCTGTGTCAGATTTCAAAAAGCTTTACGGAAAAAGCAAACCATGCAATAATCTGAGTACGGCGCTCAGCGACCAAAACAAGCCAAACATATACCCGCCATGTTGCGGAGTCAACAGAAGTCAGAAATAGCATTATAAATATTCGCTTACCTTTGATCTTCATCAGAATGCACTCCCAGGAATCCCAGTTCCACAATAAATGTTTGTTTAGTTCGATAAAGTCCATAATTTATGTCCAAATACCTCCTTGTTGTTCGCGCCTTGAGTTCACAAATCCAAATTCATGATGCGCGATCACTAGGTCCAGACAAAGTCAAAAAGTTCCGTTACAGTCCGTGGAAACATGTCAAACGAAGCATAGAATCAATCTTTAGGATGTTTTTAACATCAATCTTAAATAATGTTCCAACCGGAGAATTCCTTTGTCTTTAGAATTGCAATGGAACACATGTCGCTCTCACATGAACGCGCGTGGTCAGCTCATGCCACTCTGGCAGACCTCTAACTCATTCAGCTCCCATTCCCGCCTCCTTTACAGTAGAAGCATCAAACAAGGTTATAAAGACTGTTGACATCTAGTGGAAGCCGTAGGAACTGCAATCTGACCCCATACACTGTATATTCGATAGGCGATGAGTTGAAAAACTACAAACCTCAGATTTCCCACTTCCAGGTTGGATTTTTCTCAGGTCTTCGCCTGCCATATGAGTTATGTTATACTCACAGACATCATTCAAACAGTTTTAGAAACTTCTGAGTTTTCTATCCAAATCTACTAATAATATGCATATATTAGCAACTGGCCCTGAGTAGGAGGCAGTTTACTCTGGGCACGCTTTTCATCTAAATGTGAAAATGCTGCCCCCTATCCCAAACAGGTTAAATACTGTTTCCCATGCCTGTTAAATGAACCATAAACAATTAATGAACAAGCACCTGTTGAACGGTCATTAAGACACTAACAGCTTACAGACGGTAGGCAATTAAGGTCACAGTTATGAAAACGAAGGACACTAAAGAGGTCTTTCTAGTGACTCTGAAAAACACAAAAAAAAAGATGCCCAGGATCCTTGCTCATCTGCGTGAACGTGCTTTAAGTATGCTGTAAGGAGGCATGAAGGACTGCAGATGTGACCAGAGCAATAAATTGCAATGTCCGTACTGTGAAACGCCTAAGACAGCGCTACAGGGAGACAGGACGGACAGCTGATCGTCCTCAGTGGCAGACGACGTGTAACAACACCTGCACAGGATCGGTACATCTGAACATCACACCTGTAGGACAGGTACAGGATGGCAACAACAACTGCCCGAGTTACACCAGGAACGCACTATCCCTCCATCAGTGCTCAGACTGTCTGCAATAGGCTGAGAGAGGCTGGACAGAGCTTGTAGGCCTATTGTAAGGCAGGTCCTCACCAGACATCACCAGCAGCAATGACGCCTATGGGCACAAACTCACTATCGCTGGACCAGGCAGGACTGGCAAAAAGTGCTCTTCACTGACGAGTCGCAGTTTTGTCTCACCAGGGGTGATGGTCAGATTTGCGTTTATTGTCGAAGGAATGAGCGTTACACCTAGGCCTGTACTCTGGAGCGGGATCAATTTGGGGTTGGAGGGTCCGTCATGGTCTGGGGCGGTGTGTCACAACATCGGACTGAGCTTGTTGTCATTGCAGGCAATCTCAGCACTGTGCGTTACAGGGAAGACATGCTCCTACCTCATGTGGTACCCTTCCTGCAGGCTCATCCTGACATGACCTTCCAGCATGACAACGCCACCAGCCATACTGCTCGTTCTGTGCGTGATTTACTGCAAGACAGGAATGTCAGTGTTCTGCCATGGCCAGCGAAGAGCCCAGATCTCAAACCCATTTTGC